>NC_139467.1:26052500-26547500 GCF_057233095.1 Heloderma suspectum
TCTCCATATATTATTTTCTTCCAACCCGTGTCCCCTTGTTTATCCTTTGCGCTTGGGCATAACCACTGAACAGCATGGGTAAAGAGCTCTGTCAACCCCTTTTCAGTAAATTCAGAATTTTATAATCTCTCCCCCCAATCTCACTCCCATTTTTTTTTGAACTCTTCTTGGATGTTTCTTTTGCAAGTTTGCATCCATGCAAAATGTATCCAGTCTCGGACTTCCATCCAGATACAAAATGGTGAAAGTGTCATACAAGGTGATGGGGTTGTGATGCTTATTCAAGTGAGCCTTGCTTTAAAATTGTATTGGTGGACTATCACAAGGGTGTAAGGATGCCTCTGAACTTCTCATACAAGTTTCTCTCCCGATTTTGGATAGAGATGGTGCAAGCGTCTGGATGGGGCTCGAAGCCCAGCGAGAAGTTGCTAGTTTGGCCCCCTGGACACCAGCTTGCGGACCTGAGCTCTTGCCTGACTCACGGTGCACTGAGTCAGGCAAGAGCTTGGGTACCTGCTCCCTCAGCAAGCAGAAGGGAAGAAGGCAGTGCCTCTCCTCCTTCCACCATCCTTGCTACAGCGGCAGTAGCATGGGACAGGCTTGTTGTTTTCCATAAGTTTTCCTGGCCTTACGGAAAACAACCAGCTTGTCCATTCCTGCGACCACTGTAAGAGGTGGGGGTGGAGGGAAGAAGGAGGCACCTATCCTGTTCTCCCCCCCCACACACACACCTGCTGGAGGCAAGGGCAAGAGGCTGGGGGCTGGCCACCAAGGTCCTCCTTCCCCGCACCAGCCCTTGACAGCTGGCATGAGGAAGAAGGACGAGAATGGCACCCCAGAGCTTTTGCCCTATCCTCCTCTAGAGTCTGGGGGCTGGCCGCTGAGGCCCTCTTTCCCCACACCGGCCCTTGACAGCCGGCGTGAGGAAAAAGGGTGACCGCAGCACCCCAGTGCTCTTGCCCTGGCCTCCTCTAGAGAAGGCCAGGGTGAGAGGCTGGGGGCTGGCCACTAAGGCCCTCCCTGTGCTGGCCCTTGACAGCTGACATGAGGAAGCAGGGCAGCTCACACAGCTTGCGGGCAGGCAGGGCAAGCAGGGAAGCTCACCGAGCAGGCTTGGGCTGCACGAGCTGCAGGGGGCAGTTTGTCGAGCTCCCCCCTGCCCCGGATGGAGATGGGCTCATCCATCCCTAATTTTGGAGGTGTGTGTTTTTGTTTTTCCCCAAAGTGGAACAGATGTATCCATAATCCTACATTGTTTCATTGTGCATTGCGCTGCATTGTTGATGCACGTGTGCAAAGTGAGAAAGCAACACATATATGTACACACAAATCTTGATGCTTGCCTACAACAGGAGTAGGGCTAGACCAGGGACCGGATGTGGAGATGCACACAAGCCCTACTGCTAATGTCCCCACATGCCTGGCTCTTTTAAAGACACATTTATCCATATAGAATAATGTTCCGAAAGGGGGTTGAAAACACTTTGGCTGAATGCTGATGAGGCAGGGATCGTGAGTGCAAGGAGTTTCGTAAACCCATTCAGCTGAGCATCTGTTCATGTTTGTCCATGCTAAATATCCAAAGATCTCTGAGGCAACGAGGCATGTAGGGATGTTGGGTGCATAGCACAGCATATCCCCTCCCTGGATTAATGCTACCTGTGTTTCAGGCAAACCTCTGCATAGGGCTTCTATGCATTTCAGGCAAACACCTGCACAGGGCTTCAGTATCCGGATTATTTTAGTGTGGTGTGTTGCCAATGTTCTGGAGTGTATGCGTGTGTGTTTTTAAAACACACACACACACACCAGGAAAGGAAGATTGATGCAATCATAGACCTATTCAGGCATTTCCTGCAATTACCATCCTGCACAGGGGGGATAAGTTCAAGCCTGTCAGCCCTGCCACTCCCACACATCACTGTTACGGTTGCTGTACCCCCACACACACACATGTTGGGGGCTGAACTTCTGCAGTGGGGAAGCTTTGGTAGTTGTCCTTGAGTAGGCTCCTGGTTCTAGGGATGGCACAAGCATCTGGTTGGGGCTTGAAGCCCAGTGAGAAGTTGCTGGTCCCCAGCCCCTGCCCGGACAACAGTTCATGGCCCTGAGCTCTTGCCCTCCTTGTGGCATGCTGAGTTGGGCAAGAGCTCAGGCTCCCTCTTCCACAGCAAGGAGAGGGGAAGAAGGCAGCACCTCTCTGCCTTCCCCCACCCTTGCTACAGCAGCAGTGGCATGGGACAGGCTGGTCATTCCCGTAAGTTTTCCTGGCCTTAGGGAAAATGACCAGCTTGTCCCTTGCTGCTGCCGCTGTAGCAGGTGGGGATGGAGGGAAGAAAGAGGCACCTATCCTCTTCCCCACCACCACCTTTTGGAGGCCAGGGCGAGAGGCTGGGGGCTATCCCCCCAGGCCCTTTTTCCCACGCCAGCCCTTGACAGATGGTGCGAGGAAGAAGGGCAGCGGCGGCACCACAGTGCTCTCGCCCTGGCCTCCTCTAGAGAAGGCCAGGGTGAGAGAGTGGGGGCTGGTCGCCAAGGTCCCTCCTTCCTCACGCTGGCCCTTGACAGTTGGCGCAAGGAAGAGGGGTGGCTGGCACAGCTCGCGGGTGGGAGGGGTGAGCCAGGAAGCTCTCCAAACAAGCCCAGGCTGCGTGAGCTGTCAGCTGCCCCAGATGGAGATGGGCTTGTCCATCCCTACTTGGTTCACTTTAGAACTCTGATCTTCCAGTGTTCTAAATTATCTGGGGAGAGGAACAGAACAGGCTTTCCATGGCAGCTATATGTGTGTGGGGGGAGCGGGGGGGGGGCTGAATAAGGGTCACGCAAACAATCAAACCAAGTTTTTGCAGAGCTTTACCAGCATGCATAAGGAAAGATTAAGAGGGCAGAGGTGCAAATAAGCATTTTATTTCTTCAAGTTTATGAGTATATGTCAATTAGTTCAAAATAGAGCTGCTAAGTTTCTGAATGGAACTGGCTGATTTGATCAGGTAGTGTCAGTGCTTCATCAGTTGTGCTGGCTTCCAGTCCATTTCCAAACCCATTTAAAAGTATTGGCATGGACCTTTAATGACCTAAATGACTTGGGACTAGATTATCAAAACGAACATCTCCTCCGGTCAGTACCTGCTTGGACCCTTAGGTCATCTTCAGAGGCCCTCCTCCTGGTGTCCCCACCAAAGGAAGTCAGATGGGTGGCTGCAAGGGACAAGTCCTTGACACCCCTCCATTGTTATCTTTTCAGTGCCAGGCAAATGCCTTTTTTTTTTTTTCCTCCCGGGCATTTTAGAGACCTAGTTCTTGATTGTATGGCTGTTCTTGTATATCTTCATCTGTTCCTGTATCGTTTGTTGCTCCATATCGTGTTTTGTTCTTTTAAATATGTCCACGGTATTTATATTTTCAGTGGTTTATATTGCATTTTAGCCTTTTAACTGTCTGCAGTCTGCCCAGAGAACATTTGTTATTGGGCAAATTAAACAAACAGACAAACAAAGGAACATTTGAAAAATGTATGAAGGACAAAACCAACAATGACTGCAGTAATCTCAATAGATCTAGGATACCACACTGTCTCTCCCCCCTCCTCCATTTGTTCCCAATTTGTGCTATTTCCACACCTGGATTACTGCCAGATCTGTAAAAGAAAAACCAGGCTCAAACATGATGTTGTTCAATTAAATGGGGGATGGGGGAGTGCACAACCTCATTACTATTGTAAATTGGCTTATGTAGACATTAAATCAAAAACAGATGTGTGAATGTGTGTGTGCATACACACACTATCAGTGCTGCTCACAAGTCTGATAATTAATGACGGCTTTGCCAGGCAAAGCCTTGTCTCTGCTCTGTCAGCGCCGCTGTACATCTTTGATCGAAAGCACTTTAAGTGGTTTCAGAAGCTGGATCAAGCCAGGGAGGAGGGTGGAGAACAACTTGTAGTAATTCTGTGCCAGAGAAATAAATAATACAGGCTTGTAACATTTAAGTGCTGTGTATCAGCTTGTCAAATGGATTCAGGAGAGCAGAATGCTGGGTAGCTGAGAAAGGGGGTAAGTAATGGTCTTATTCTTGTTTTGTTTTTATGATACAGCTGTGCTATGCTAATCAAGCTGGCCTTAAAGTGAAGTTTGCTTATTTATTTTGATTGGTTTGCATTACTCTACACCACCCTATGCGGAGGGGGCCTTGCAGCATTATTAATGCAGCTTTCCCCCACCCCTAGTTTGTACCATTCACTCAACCATCAAAGGGAAACCCTTAAAGTTTGAAGGCTTAAACCCTATCTGCCAACATTTCACAGATCCAGGTATGGATATGCTTGGAACAGCCCTATTATCACTAGGGATGCTAGAGAAATTCGAGACGGATTAAAATGAGCTCGGATTTCTAGGGATGTCTGAAAGTCACTTACCTTTTTGAAGGGGGTGATTTACGGTGGGGGGGAGGCGCTCCGCACCTCCCCCCGAAATCCTAACCCAGCCGGCTCCACTCCGCGGCAACTCCGCAGAGCCACTGGCTGGGTGCATTCACAGGCGTATGGAGCCTGAGTACGCAAATGGCAGCAGCTACGGCGGCCGCCATTTGTGTTCCCTTTTTTTGCCGTGATAGGCTACGTAAATATTTACTTAGCCTATCATGGCCACTGCAGGGACGCAAATGGCGTCCCTGTGTTAGCTGTGACAGGCTACCTAAGTATTTATGTAGCCTATCACAGCAGAAATGGTGAAGCGAATGGCGGCCGCAGACGTGACGGCCATTTGCAAAGCAGCACAAACGGCACCAGGTAAGTGCTCCATTTCACGTGCCTTTCACGGGGTGGTGGGGTGGGGGGCTTTGTTCCGCCATGGATTTCGGGGGGCCGAATACATTGGCATTCGGCCTCACTGAGATCCATGGCAGAATTCTCTGACATCCCTACAGATTTCTAAGAATCCGACCTGAAGAATCTGCTGCAGAGCACCCCCCTGAGGCTTCGTGGAGTCCGTGGACTTTCGGATAGGCATGGTAGAGAATTCTGCCACAGATCTTGGTGAGGCCGAATGCCAGCGCATTCGGTCCCCCAAAATCCGTGGCAGAATGAAGCCCCCCGCCCCCCTTGTGAAATGGGCCAGGAATGGAGCCTACCTTTGTCGGCCCTTCCGGTGCTCCTCGAATGGCAGCCGCGTCTGCAGCTGCCATTCACGTCTTTGGAATGGCCATGATAGGCTACATAAATACTTACGTAGCCTATCATGGCTAATGCAGGGATGCCATTTGTGTCCCTGCGGAGGCTGTGATAGGCTACATAAATATTTACATAGCCTATCACAGCAAAAAAAGGGAACATAAATGGTGGCCGCCATAGCTGCTACCATTTGCGTCCCTGCTTTAGCCGTGATAGGATACGTAAATATTTACATAGCCTATCATGGGCTGGCGTAGGGACGCAAATGGTGTCCCATACACAGGATGCCACTTGCATCCTCAGCAGCCGGCAGAGGCTGGAGGTCCCACTGCGGGTTGGCCCGGCTGGCGGCTCCATGGCCTGGCTGTGGAGCGGAGCCAGCCAGGCAGGATTCCGAGGGGAGGAATGGATCGCCTCCCCCCACCTGTGGAACCCGGCAGAGCCAGGTAAGCGGGGTTTTGTACACCCCTACTTTCAGATGATTTTTTTACTTTCCCGAAATTTACGCATACAAATCCATAGGAAAAGAAAAGTTAAGTTTCTGCTGAGGAAATGCTGAATGGAATGGGGGCAATACACTAAATGTTACATACTGAAGTAAATTATGTAAATACTTACGTAAATATTTGCGTAATTGTCCGTGTATTTTTCTGCATAATGAAAACAAAAATTGCATCCGTCTGTGGGCAGATGACAGAACGAAAGACACCTGACAATCCGCAAAATACAGATGGAGCGGATTTTACATAAGCTGTACATCCCTAATTTGTCATGCAAAGGATGATTTAGCAAGACCTGCCTCCCCACCACACACACACACACACGGTTACACATAAAGTGGACCTGGGTTCTACTTCTCAGAGGACAGTCCATTGTTTCAAAGTGCCCCCTATTAGAAAGCCTGTCCAGATAAAGTCCTGCTTAAAAATAAAGAATGCATAAGAAGGGAGAGAAGGAGCTTTGAAGTTGCCCATCCCATCCACAGTTAACACCTGGACAGCTGGCTGAGCAGACACACAGGTCACCTGGTCACAGTGCTCTCCACTGTATTGAGATTGTACTTCAATTTATATTTGTACTTCAATTTATATTATTCAATTTATATGATTGTACTTCAATTTATATTATCATAAGTATTTCAAGGTTCCTTCCAACTCTATCATTCTATGGAGATGGTATTGGTTCTCTGTGGGTGCTTGGAATGGTATCTGTAGTTACATAGAGTCTGTGTGTCTATTCCAGCAACCAGACAAATCTGGGGCAAAGGTCCACCACTCTGCCACTGACAGGCATCCAACTCCAAGGTAGTGGTGAAGCTGGAACTAACCACAGCATAGGATAGCATACCATATGAATATTTCCTAAATAACAAGACTAAGAACATAAGAAGAGCCATGCTGGATCAGACCAGGGGTCCATCTAGCCCAGAATTCTGTTCACACAGTGGCCAACCAGCTTGAGGAACCCACAAGCAGGACATGAGCACAACAGCACCTCCCACCCACATTCCCAGCAACTGGTGTACATAGGCTTACTGCTTCTGGTACTGGAAGTAGCACATAGCCATCAAGACTAGTAGCCATTGACAGCCTTTTCCTCCAGGAATTCGTCCACTTTTAAAACCATTGAAATTGGTGGCCATCACTCCATCCTGTGGTAGCAAATTCCATAGTTTACCTATGCGCTGTGTGAAGACGTCCTTCCTTTTATCTGTCTGGAATCTCCCACCAATTAGCTTCATGGGATGACCCTGGGTTCTAGTATTTGGAGTGAGGGAGAAAAATGTCTTCCTAATCACATTCTTCACACCATGCATAATTTTGTACACCTCTATCATGTCTCCTCTTACCCTCCTTTTTTCAAAGCTAAAGAATCCCGGCTGTTGTAACCTTCTCTCATAGTGGAGATGCTCCAGCCCTCTCTCTCTCTCTCTCTATATATATATATATATATATATGTGTGTGTGTGTGTGTGTGTGTGTGTATATGTGGTGACCAGACCTGTACACAGTATTCCAAGTGTGGTTGCACCATAAATTTGTATAAAGGCAGTATGATATTGGCAGTTATATTCTGTTAAGGGTGTGGCATTTCCTGGTATTTTGGGGTTCGAATGAACATGGAAAGTCCTTAACACAATATGTTAAACTGAACAGATTTCTGTTCGTTGAATATATACATACACACTAACAGATACACACACACATACACAAAGCCACAATAGCAACAAAAACACGAGGACATGATGTCAATGATGATGACAGTGACAACAACAACAACAACAATAATAGCAGCTTGACATCTATACATTAACAGAAGGTGTCTACAATTCAGACATTGTAAACATTATAAAAACTTGAGGTGCACATAAATCAACAATTACAGTGTATGCCACACCCTCTAAAATATATTTACATATAATTCAACTTAATTCATCTTAAAGTGTGGGTTTATCATTAATGCTTTGTTTACAGAGATAGATATATGGTGCCCAATCCTCATGAACATATCCCATTCTGCTGATTTTTGTTTAATGTGCTGCATTAGTTTGTCCATTACCACATGGTCCCACAGCTTTGTTACCTACTCTCTCATATTATGTATTTCAGGTGGTATTCCTATACACATTTACCTGGCCACATGTGATAGAAGTCCTCTTGACCATTCCCAACAAGTGGGATTTTCACAAACACACACACACACACACACACACACACACACCCTATTGCCACTGCAATAGTATGCCATCTATTATAGTAGCCAAAATGCCTTTTGGAATTTTTTATTGCTGTCATTCAGAGGGGGCTTTTTCTCGGGGGGAAATGGTGGCTGCCATTTTTTTGTCCCCTTCAGGAACCCCCTCAGAATAATTCTATGTCATGGTATAGCATTGTTCCAAGGATCATTATGTGTGTGTGTGTGTGTGTATATGTGTATGTGTGTAGCGGGGTGGTGGTGGTGGTGGTTAGGGGGTTCTACCAAGAGGCAGCCATTTTAAGGGAATCCATTCTGAAACTGCTCTTGGCTGTGGCAAAAACAGGTTACAAAAGGTGAGGACGAAAAATGCATCTACTGCCATTGCTTAGCTTTAACCCGCCCCCCATTTTTTTTTTCCAAATTCCCACCCCAGAAATTATCCCCAGATTTCAGGCCCCTTCTCGTCCCCCACTTCTTCATATTTGATCCAATATGTTCTCATCTCTTAAAAATGGCAGTCTCTTTTCTGCCTGCTCTGAACTCTTAAATTTATCTGAATTCTGCTTTAGGCAGAATATGGCAGCAGCCTTAATATCTGACAGATATTAAGTGCATTGTAATTCAGTCCTGCTCTGCCAGATCCATTTATCAGTTTCCCTGTATTTCTCTGAACATGAACATGAGCTTGTAGAGACTTACGACATCATCATGGCTGATGAACAGTGGTGGGTATTTCTGACAGTTGATTGCAAAGCCAACGGAAATGAAACTCCGGCCAGTTCTCAATCTGACTGGATATACGGCACAGGCAAGGAGGAGTAGTGGATTGTTAATTAATGGCCATCACATGCTGAAGCTAAATCCATGCTCAATGAATTCTTATCCCCCATTTGTCAGTGAGAATTTGTCTGAGTGTGTCTGATCTGTGCTACTTTGATACTTTGCCTGGGGTTATCACTAATGAAGCTACTAAGATCACTTTTTGAAAGGCCGTGACATCATATGTGTGGGAGATATGAGATGCTTCCAATTTTCCTATTTGCCACTGAATCATTGGGAATCCTTAGACTGGAATTTTATTTTTGCATCTTTAAAATGCCCATTATATTTTGAGTCTTCAAATTACGAATGCTAGATTTCAAATGCCTGTCCTTTTGTTTCCCCCTTCCCCCAGGTAAAGTCACCAGGTCCAAAATAATGATTTTAAATGTTGTATAAAATGGGGATATTTCACCAGGTAACACTTTGCCTAGCACTACAAACCTGTGCCATCAGTCTGATGACAAGTAATGCTGAGCCAAAACCATGCTGTGTGTGTGTGTGTGTGCACACACACACTTGCGCACTTTTCAGCAGCACCTTGGCAGTAGTTAAAAGCTTAATCACCACCCACATTTTGGCATTTTTTGAGAAAGGTTATGACATTCAAAGGGAGTAAAAGTGTTCACCTGTTCAGAGTGAAGACGATGTGATGTGGTAAGTATTGACATCACTCTGAATTGGCTTTTTTTGCCCTCAGAATGTCATCACATATCCAAATTGAGGTCTCACTACATAGAGTCATAGATCACGCTCCTTACAACCCAGTATGGACATGTAAAAAGACTCATGCATGATCAGGCTAGCCCTGTGCCTACACACTGACATGCAATCAATGTTGCTCTGAACCAGCCCGTATATGTCTAAGGATGTACTTGTGGAAGGCTTCCTCAAAAGCAAAATCCAGGTCAATTTAGGGATGTTGGAGAATTCTGCCATGGACTCCAGTGAGGCCGGATTCTTTAGAATCTGCCCCCTTGGAGTCCATGGTGAGATGGGGCAACCCTCCACCACCACCCTGCGGAATCCCCCTGGGACAGAGCCTACCTGGCTCCGGCGGTGGCTCTGGCAGCAGCGGCAGCTCTGGGTTATCTTCCAGCTGCTGCCGGGCTGCGGCTGCAAATGGCGGCCGCTGTGCTGGCTGCCATTTGCGTCCCTGCCAAGCCATGATAGGCTACGTAAGTATCTATGTAGCCTATCACGGCTTGGCAAGGATGCAAATGGCATAGAGGCCGCCATTTGCGTCCCTGTGGAGGCCATGATAGGCCACATATATATTTACGTAGCCTACCCTGGCAAAAGGCAGGAGTGCAAATGGTGTAGTGGCTGCCATTTGCGTTCCTGCCTTTTGCCGTGATAGGCTACGTAAATATATACATAACCTATCATGGCCTCTGCAGGGATGCAAATGGCGGCCGCTATGGCAGCCGCCATTTGTGGCCAGCACAGCCCAGCAGTGGATGGAAGTCCAGCTGTGGGCGGCCTTGGCTGGCAGCTCCGCAGAGTTGCTGCAGAGTGGAGCTGAGTGGGCAGGATTCCGGGGGGAGGGCCAGATCACCTCCCCCCCACCGTGGATGCCCATCAGCAGAGCAAGGTAAGGGATTCGTACATCCCTAGGTCAATTAGGTTGCACATTCTCATGGAGGGATCCTTACATACTTACATTGGGGATGTCAGAGGAATCCATCAAGGGGATGGAACCCATCAAATTTTCATCAGCTTGGTCCCCAGACTTCAGTTCATTTCCTAGAAGCTGGCCTGACTCGATCTGCATCAACTCAGGCCAGTTTTCAGAGTTTCTGATTTGTTTGTAATGTGCTTTAAACACTCCAGATTATGCAGCTGCAATTCACATAATTTCCACAAATTTCAGCCACAAATTACACAAATTGTGGCTGACGTTTGTGCAAATTATGCAAATTGTGGCCGCACTTTGCCTAACTTTCTATTTACGCAATTTTTTTTTAAATGAAAACTGTTCCCAGATTTGGGAGGGAAACTATGGCCCGGCTCACAAATGCAATCTGAGTTGGTGGTGGCATGGGAATCTGGAGAGCCCAAAGGCTAGATTTCCTGGTGAGAGACATCCCTAACTTCCATTAATGTGCATGAAGGAATTCCTTCAAACAGATGCTGATAATGTATCATCCAGAGGTTATGGCTGATGCACGTGTTGTTTCCTCAAGTTGGGCTGGGCTGCTTGTTCATGAGGAGAGACCTTTAATGTATTCATACTGAATGCCCGAAGGAGGTTTTATAGTATCCTTAGTTGGCCGAGTTCAGTATTCCTAGGGAGAAGAGCATGAATAGACAGACAGACAGACAGACAGACATCTATGTATCTCCAAAACAACTGAAATGAAGGACAATCAGGCAGAGAACTGTGCTAAGGGTGCTGGTAGTGGGTTGAGAACCATTTCATTCACCCTTTAGAGCATTACTTTTCTAATGCTGGTGATCAAATACCATCATACCTGGTGACCCTTCAGCACAATAGCTCAGGACTTCCCCAGTAGTGACCATTCTGGGATTTAAGATCTGCCGGGCATAGTTTGCATATGGTGCCCTTGAGGAATGTGGCCAGTGGGGCAATGACATATGATAGGGCCTTTTCAGTGGCTGCTCTCTGGCTATGGAATTCCTTTCCAGTAGAGATTATTTGTCCCCACACTGCTGTCCTTTATGTGCCAGGTAAAGACCTATTCATTTGTGGAAGCTACGAAAGTCACTTACCTTTCCGTGGATTATGTTGATGGTGGGGGGGAGGCATTCCGTCCCTCCCCCCGGAATCCTCGACGGGGGCGGAGGCAATCCGTTCCTCCCCCCCAGAATCCTCCATGGCCGGCTGTGCTCTGCGGCAGCTCTGCGGAGCAGGCGGCCAGGCCCAGCCAGGCCAGAGCCGTCCGCAGCTGGATTTCTGGCTGCAGAGGGCTCTGGGGAAAAAAAAAATGGCTACGGCTGCTGCCATTTGCGTTCCTTATTTTTGGCCGTCTTAATCTATGTAAATATTTACGTAGACTATGATGGCGAAAATAAGGGGGAACACAAATAGCGTAGTGGGTGCTATTTGCGTCCCTTTTTGATTCACCGTTTTAGCCTACGTAAATATTTACGCAGGCTAAAAGGGCAAATCAAAAAGGGACGCAAATAGCGCCTGCTACGCTATTTGTGTTCCCCTTTATTTTCACCGTCATATACTATGTAAATATTTACGTAGACTAAAACGGCGAAAATAAAGGGGAACACAAATAGCGTAGTGGGTGCTATTTGCGTCCCTTTTTGATTCACCGTTTTAGCCTACGTAAATATTTACGTAGGCTAAAACGGCAAATCAAAAAGGGACGCAAATAGCGCCCACTACGCTATTTGCATTCCCTTTTATTTTTGCCGTCATAGTCTACGTAAATATTTACGTAAACTAAGACAGCCAAAAATAAGGAACGCAAATGGCGGCGGCCGTAGCTGCTGCCATTTGCGTACGCGTTTTTTTTTTTAAACCCAGCCATGATAGGCTACGTAATTCCAGCCTACGTAAATAGGCTACGTAAATGAAATGGCTTCGTACCCAGCCATTATAGTAGGGATGTACGAACTTGGCCTTACCTGGCTCCTCCAGGTTCCGCTGGGGGGGGAGGCACTCCGTCCCTCCCCCGGGAATCCTCGCCGGGTGGGAGGTGCTTGCGCCTCCGCCCCGGAATCCTGGCCAGCCGGCTGTGCTCCGCAGGGATTCTGCGGAGCCACCAGCCGGCTCCGCCAGCAGCCGGACATCCGGCCGCTGGCTAGCAGGGACCCAAAAGGCGGTGGCTGTAGCCGCCGCCGTTTGCGTCTCTGTAGTCAGCCGTGATAGGCTACGTAAATCTTTACATAGCCTATCATGTCTGACTTTAAAAAAACCCACACACGCGCATATGCAAATGGCGGCTATGGCCGCCGCCATTTGTGTTACTTATTTTGGCCCGCCTTAGTCTACATAAATATTTATGTAGACTACGACAGGCCAAAATAAAGAACGCAAATGGCGGCGGCCATAGCCGCCGCCATTTGCATATACACGTGGGTTTTTTTTAAAGTCAGACGTGATAGGCTACATAAAGATTTACGTAGCCTATCACTTTTTTTTTTAACCTAGCCATGATAGGCTACGTAAATCTTTACGTAGCCTATCACTTTTTTTTTTTTACATGGGAAATGGCAGTGGCGGCAGCTGGTCGTAAGACCAGCCGCCGCAGCTGCTGCCGCTGCCTCACCGCCGCCGGAGCCACCACCGGAGCCGCCGCTACCTGGAAAATCCACCCCAGGTAAGTCTCATCCCGGGGGGATCCGTGGGGGGGCAGGGGGGATGCCGTTCTGCCACAGATTTTGGTGGGCCGAATGCGCTGTCATTTGGCCTCCCCGAGATCCGTGGCAGAATTCTCTGACCTCCCTACATGATAGGCTACGTAAATCTTTACGTAGCCTATCACGTCTTTTTTTGTGTGTTTTTTACAAGACTGCAAATGGTGGCGGTGGCAGCTGGTCGGAAGACCAGCCGCCGCAGCAGCCGCCGCCGCCGCCGTCCAGAAGATCCGCCGCAGTTAAGTCTCATCCCAGGGGGGATCCATGGGGGGGTGGGGGGTGGCAGGCCATTCTGCCACGGCGATCGGGGGGCCGAATGCACTGGCATTCAGCCTCACCGAGATCTGTGGCGGAATTCTCTGACATCCCTAAATTACATGGGGATCTTCAGAAACCCAGACATATGAACATAATCATGACTCTCTCATCTAAGGCGTAATAGAGACGTAACTGCAAGTACCTGCATAACCATGAAGACATGATTGCTACACTGGGCCTTGTGTTCCTTTCATCAGACACTGCAAAACCCCTTTCACCAACAGCAGGCTAGGCAGCAGTGATTAAAACTTGATGTGGTTACTATGCTTTTAGTGGATTAGACATTCAGTGATATACTGATTACCCCAAAGATGCTCAGTATATGTGGAACAGTGATGGAAATGGATTACATGCTTTGCCAGAACTCAAACGGTGTTGCAGCAGTAGCTTAAGCTTAGAGACAATGCATATGTTACTACCAGCTGCACAGGAATTGCTTTCCCATAGCCACTTCCTTCACTGATCCAGTCATGTTTAGAGCTGGGGACCATTTGGGAGGAGCTAATGACATGTTTCTTTGCCACCAAACAATCATAATCTGGTAGGGAGGAACATGTTACTCCATAATTATATCAGCTTCACTGGGTTCCAGTTCATCTAAGCAAGGGATGTGTGAATCATCAAAACTCAGTTCACTGAGGTTCTCCGAATTCCACCTCAAAGCTCATTCGACTGTTGCCCATATCAGACTGCACACTTTGTTCTTATTTTTTTATGTTTTTAATACAAAAATGCATGTGTATTTCTGTTCACATTTTTTCCAAATATGTACATCAATTGTGTGCATTTTTGAAATATTCACATTTGCCCCCATAGATTAAAGTATGTTTGTTCACATTTTTCAAAAGCATGCATTTTTCATGCATGTTTTTCACACATGTTGTTATTGTTGTTGTTGTTGTTGTTGTTGTTGTTATTGTTGTGCAAATTGCATCGTGAGTTCAGAAATGTAGAGAATTCAACCACAAGTTGAGTTTGGGTCTGTGTTCAGTTTCAGGAGGTGCCAACCTGTTAAACCCTGGTCAAAAACAAACCAACATGAATTCCTCGTGCATCCTGATTCTAAGTCCAATTGAAAGACCTAATTATCACAAAGGTGCAGTTAGGGATGTATGGATTGTGTAAAATCCATTCTGTCTGTGTTTTGCAGATTGTCAGGCACCTTTTGTTCTGTCATCTGTCCATTGACGGAATCAGATTTTTTTCTGAATTTGTGCAAGCTTGCATTGGTGAAAATTTGAACATGCAAAAATGTACAAGTTCCTCTCAAATGCAATTGTTCACACTTTAGCCTATCGGGGAAATGCACATTTTTGTCAGGATTATTTTTTTGCATATTTTTCAGTGATGAAATTTGCACAACATTCAGGATAGTTAGAAAACCACCGCAGAACAGAAGTCCGTGGAATCTGGCCCACAGGAGAGAAGCCAGTCTGCTGCATAATTCACAGATCAGATTCATGAATATCCAAAGTCATTTGGTTCCATTGCAGGTTCCTCCCACATCCCTAGGTGTAATGGGTGGGCGAATCAGAGAGAGCTTCTCTGTTGTGGTACCCAAGCTATGGAACTCCACGTGCTTGGAGATCTGACTCCTGCCTATTGACGAGAAGGTTTGGAGGAATTTATTTTGTATCCTGTGGCTTTTAACTTGTGTATTATGTGTCGATTCATCTATTTAGTTATTCTTTTTATATAGGATTGTTGACTTTTTAAAACTGTTGTAGCAGCATGCCAGATATCAGAGAAAGGAGGGGTGAATATATCTCCCCCTTACTTACTCCCACTTATTGCTGCTAGAGCACCATCAACATGGAGGAAGAGATGTACCCCCCTTCCCTCTTCTTGCCTACCATAGCTTGCCACTTAGCCAATCTATTAATTGAGGTTCCGCGGAGCCGCCAGCTGGGGCCGCACGTAGCCAGACATCCGACCGCTGGGCAGCCGGCAGGAACGCAAATGGCGGCTGCCGTAGCCGCTTCCATTTGCGTCCCTGTATTTTGCCATGATAGGCTACGTAAATATTTACGCAGTTTATCATGGCAAAAAACACACAAAAACAGTGAATGCAAATGGCGGCTACGGTGGCCACCATTTGCGTTCCTTTTTTTTTTTTTTGCTGTGATAGGCTACGTAAATATTTATGTAGCCTATTATGGCAAAAGACAGGGGTGCAAATGGCGGCCACTATGCCATTTGCACCCCTGTCTTTTGCCGTAATAGGCTACGTAAATATTTATGTAGCCTATCATGGCAAAAAAAACGGAACACAAATGGCGGCCGCCATAGCCACCACTATTTGCGTTCCCTTTTTTTTGCTGTGATAGGCTATGTAAATACTTATGCAGCCTATCACAGCTTCTGCAGGGACGCAAATGGCATCCCTGCATTAGCCGTGATAGGCTACATAAGTATTTACGTAGCCTATCACGGCTATAGTGATGAAGCGAATGCAGCAAAGCAGCACGAATGGCATCAGGTAGGTGTCCAGTTTCATGTGCCTTTCGCAGGGTGGGGGGGCGGGGGCTTCGTTCCGCCACAGATTTCGGAGGGCTGAATGCACTGGCATTCGGCCTCACCAAGATCTGTGGTGGAATTCTCTGACATCCCTAATTCTTTGGGTCTGAAGATCTCATTGCAAGGTCAGACATGTGCGGACTTCTAGTGCAGATTGTGTCCATGTTCTGTCCAGTGTGAGCTAGGCAAATCCTGATCAAAAACCAACTGAAACAAATTTCTCATACATCCATATTCTGGATTATGGCCTTGGCCGAATCTGGAGTACAGCCCTACTAAAGACATACGAAAGTGACACAAACTGGAAACAGACATATCCCTTCAACCCATCTCAGTTCCTCACAGTGAGCTGTTGCACAACTGAGTAATTGTACTCCCAGACATGAGCATGTCAACCTGGGGTGGATTGTAATCATGGTAATTAATTATTTTTGTGGATAGACTCAGAGCAGATGGCAATACAATGTTTACGACTGAACCTCTCTAGCAAATTATTTCTATTACTTTAAAGCAGATAGAAATAGGACATAAGTGAGGAGTGACAGAAGAAATCAATAGATGTAAGTAGGGATGTCAGAGAATTCTGCCACGGATCTCGTTGAGGCCAAATGCCAGTGCATTCGGCCCCCTGAACTCCGTGGCGGAATGGCCTGCCACCCCCCTGCCCCCCGCAGATCCCCCCCGGGATGAGACTTACCTTGGGCAGATGTTCCGGATGGCGGCAGCTCCAGTGGCGGCTTCGAAGGAGGCGGCGGCGGCGGCGGCTGGTCTTCCGACCGGCTGCCACTGCCGCCGCCATTTCGGACCTGCTATGCTATTTGTGGTCCCCCTTATTTTCGCCATCTTAGTCTATGTAAATATTTACGTAGACTAAGACAGCCAAAAATAAGGAACGCAAATGGCGGTGGCCGTAGCTGCCGCCATTTGCGTATGCATTTTTTTTTTAAGCCAGATGTGATAGGCTACATAAGTCTTTACATAGCCTATCACGGCTGAATACAGGGGACACAAATGGCGGTGGCTACGGCCGCCACCATTTGCGTCCCTGCTAGCCAGCGGCCAGATGTCCGGCTGCTGGCGGAGCTGGCCAATGGCTCTGTGGAATCCCCGTGGACTGAAGCCAGCCAGCCAGGATTCCGGGGGGAGGGACGGAGCGCCTCCCCACCCCAGCGGAACCCAGTGGAGCCAGGTAAGCGGGGTTTTGTACAACCCTAGGTGTAAGATGAAAACAAATATAGTATCCCCATCAGTAGATATGTGGAGAGAGGTAGTCAAGTTAGATACATTAAGCCAAACGCTAATCCAAAAGATGAACACTGAAAGGAAAGCCTGAGTTTCAGCATATTTTCTCCATTTCCTTTCCACTTAGAATCGTAACCTTGTGCCCAGATGTGCCACACTCAATTGTGTGCTAACACTTGGATTGATTAGCTTATTGAACAACCAAATTAATGAGAACTCATTCTGTTTTGCTCTCCTTTTTCAGCATTGTTCTCTTCTCCTCTCTAAAAGGGATAAAATAAGAGCCTTGGAGTACTCTTTCAATCTATCTGTAGAGACAGCGATGACAAAAGGTGATTCAGGTGATCCTTCCCTTCTAACATGTCATCTCCCTGGCCTACCAGGTGTAGAAATCTCATTTCTCTCCCATCACTACTTGTAAGTAGAAGTATGCCAGAGAAATATGAAATGGATTCAAATGACTTTGGATTTCTATGATCCGACTCATGGATTCTTCCGCAGAGTGTTGTCTTTTGAGTTGCATGGACTGCTTCTTTACTTTCTGGAATTGTGCTCAAATGAAGTCATACAAAAATATGAAACTTCCTGGAAAAGATGCTGATATATTCACCATCCAAACAAACAAACAAACAAACAGAACCCTTAGACACACAATGTTTTATACATCTCTCTTGGGCATCCGCTATGTAGCAATCTTTTTTGGGGGGATGAACTTTGCACATTGACTGTAAGCTGAGCTAAGACAAAGATGCAAAATGTTATGTGCCAGCAAAAGTTCTGTAAATTACAGTGGATATTTCTGTGGAATTTTCCAGGGTGGGAGGGATCCGGTTCCATCAATGATTGGATGACGGAATGAAAGCTGCCTGAAAATCTGTGAAACTCAGATGGAACGGATTAAACAAAATCCACACATCCCTACCTATAACAGATCTGTCAGGAACAAGGTAGCTCAGTGTCACTATCACTGCTGAGGCCATCAGAGGGAGATGAAGCAGAAGCCCTTCTAGTGTATCTATGACCTGCTGAA
Source organism: Heloderma suspectum (assembly GCF_057233095.1). Taxonomy (NCBI): domain Eukaryota; kingdom Metazoa; phylum Chordata; class Lepidosauria; order Squamata; family Helodermatidae; genus Heloderma; species Heloderma suspectum. The sequence goes on from NC_139467.1 coordinate 26,070,625, forward strand.
CTTTGCAGCTAAGCCTCTAGTGCCTAAATTTGCTTTTTTCCCTCCTCCCTCACAATCCCTTATCCTTTTGTGTCATGTCTTTCTTTTTCTTTTTCTTTTCTTTATCTTAGATTGAAAGTTTGCTGGCAGGGACTGTTAAAATGAAATATATCTGTAAGCTGCCTTGGGATATTTTTTTGGACAAATGGAGGATTAAAATGCTATAAATACATAAATGCAATAAATAAATTGTTGTTGTTTATTCGGTCAGTCGCTTCCGACTCTTCGTGACTTCATGGACCAGCCCATGCCAGATCTTCCTGTCGGCTGTCGCCACCCCCAGCTCCCCCAAGGTCGAGTCCATCACCTCCAGAATATCATCCATCCACCTTGCCCTTGGTTGGCCCCTCTTCTTTTTGCCTTCCACTTTCCCTAGCATCAGCATCTTCTCCAGGGTGTCCTGTCTTCTCATGATGTGGCCAAAGTACTTCAGTTTTGCCTTTCATATCATTCCCACAAGTGAGCAGTCTGGCTTTATTTCCTGGAGTATGTATGGACTGGTTTGATCTTCTTGCAGTCCAAGGCACTCTCAGAATTTTCCTCCAGCACCACAGTTCAAAAGCATCTATCTTCCTTCGCTCAGCCTTCCTTATGGTCCGGCTCTCGCAGCCATAGGTTACTATGGGGAATACCATTGCTTTCACTATGCAGACCTTTGTTGTCAGTGTGATGTCTCTGCTCTTCACTATTTTATCAAGCTTTGTCATTGCTGTCCTCCCAAGAAGTAAACGTCTTCTGATTTCCTGGCTGCAGTCAGCGTCTGCAGTAATCTTTGCGCCTAGAAAGACAAAGTCTGTCACTGCTTCCACGTTTTCTCCCTCTATTTGCCAGTTATCAATCAAGCTGGTAGCTATAATCTTGGTTTTTTTGAGTTTTAACTGCAACCCAGCTTTTGCACTTTCTTCTTTCATCTTCATCATGAGGTTCCTCAGCTCCTCTTCGCTTTCAGCCATCAAAGTGGTATCATCTGCATATTGGAGATCGTTAATGTTTCTTCCAGCGATTTTAACTCCAGCCTTGGCTTCATCAAGCCCAGCACGTCGCATGATGTGTTCTGCGTACAGCTTGAATAGGTAGAGTGAGAGTATACAATCCTGCCGTACTCCTTTCCCAATCTTAAACCAGTCCGTTGATCCGTGGTCTGTTCTTACGTTGCTACTTGGTCGTTATACAGATTCCTCAGGAGGCAGACAAGATGACTTGGTATCCCCATCCCACCAAGACCTTGCCACAATTTGTGATGATCCACACAGTCAGAGGCTTTAGAATAGTCAATAAAACAGAAATAGATGTTTTTCTGAAACTCCCTGGCTTTCTCCCTTATCCAGCGGATATTGGCTATTTGGTCTCTAGTTCCTCTGCCTTTTCGAAACCCAGCTTGTACATCTGGCAATTCTCGTTCCATGAACTGCTGGAGTCTACCTACCTTGCAAGATCTTGAGCATTACCTTACTGGCATGTGAAATAAGTGCCACTGTTTGATAGTTGGAATATTCTTTGGTGCTTCCCTGTTTTGGTATGGGGATTTAGGTTGATTTTTTCCAATCTGTTGGCCATTCTTGTGTTTTCCAAATTTGCTGGCATATGTAGGGATGTACGAAAGTTCCGCCACAGATCCTGGGGAGGCCGAATTCCAGCGCATTCGGCCCCCCGAAATCTGTAGTGGAACAGGCCCCCCCCCCAGGATGGGACTTACCTTAGGCAGATCTTCCTGGTGGCAGCGGCTGCGGCAGCGCTTCGGCGGCTGCAGCAGCCGGTCTTCTGACCGGCTGCCGCCGCCGCCATTTCCAGGTTAAAAAAAAAAAAAAAACATGATAGGCTACGTAAAGATGTACGTAGCCTATCACGGCTGATTTAAAAACAAAAAAACAAAAATGCGCATACGCAAATGGCGCCCATGGGCGCCGCCATTTACGTTCCTTATTTTGGCACGTCTTAGTCTACGTAAACATTTATGTAGACTAAGACGGCAAAAATAAGGGGAATGCAAATAGCGTAGCATCTACGCTATTTGCATCCCCCTTATTTTCACCATCTTAGTCTACGTAAATGTTTACGTAGAGTAAGACTAGCCAAAATAAGGAATGCAAATGGCGGTGCCCATGGGCACCGCCATTTGCGTACGCGCGTTTTTTTGTTTAGTTTTTTAATTAGCCATGAAAACATTTACGTAGCCTATCACGGCTGACTGCAGGGATGCAAACGGCAGTGGCTACGGCCACCGCCATTTGCGTCCCTGCTAGCCAGAGGCCGGATGTCCGGCTGCTGGCAGAGCTGGCCGGCGGCTCTGCAGAATCCCTGCGGAGTGGAGCCGGCCGGCCAGGATTCCGGGGGGGAGGGACGGAGCGCCTCCCCCCCGGCCAGGATTCTGGGGGGAGGGACGGAACACCTCCCCCCAGCATCAGCATAATCCGCAAACAGGTAAGTGAGTTTCGTACATCCCTAATATGGCATGCATCACCTTGACAGCTTCATCTTGCAAGATTTTAAACAGTTCAGCTGGGATACCATCATCTCCTGCTGCCTTGTTATTAACCATGGTTTTTAAGGCCCATTCAACCTCACTCTTCAGGATGTCTGGCTCTAGCTCACTGACCACACCATCAAATCCATCCCTGATATTATTATCCTTCCTATACAGATCTTCCGTATATTCTTGCCACCTTTTCTTGATCTCTTCTGCTTCTGTAGGGATGGGGGAGAATTTCTCCCCGAAACTTCGGGGGGCCGAGTGCCAATGTATTTGGCCCCCCGAAGTAGTTTCGGGGAGAAATTCTCTGCCCCCCCGCCCCCTGCCCCCCCTGGGATGGGTTTTTTTTTTAAACTTTTTATTTCGCGGCCGGGCGAGGTGAGGTGCCTCCTCCCCGGCCTGAATTTCGGCCGGGCGAGGCGGGAAGCCTCCCCCCCGGCCTGAACTTCGGGGGGAGCAGCGAAGCGCCTCCCCCCCACCGCGAAGCAAGCTGCGAGACCAGGTAAGTGGCTTTCGTGCACCCCTACTGTTAGGCCCTTGCCATCTTTGTTTTTGATCATACCCATTTTTGCCTGGAATTTACCTCCGATGTTTCTAATTTTCTGGAAGAAGTCTCTTGTCCTTCCTATTCTATTATCTTCTTCTGCTTCCGCGCATTGCTTGTGTAAAAATAATTCCTCATCTCTTCTGGCTAACCTCTGGAATTTTGCATTTAATGGGGCATATCTCCCCCTATCACTGTTGCCTTTTGCTTTTCTTCTTTCTTGGGCTTTTTCCAGCTTACCCTGAATTTGAATTGAGATCATTCTGTCATTTTTTGGATTGTATCCAAGCACTGCTTTAGCCACTTTATTATTAATTATGAAGGCTACTCCATTTCTTCTGTGGTCCTCTTGTCCACAGTAGTAGATCTGGTAGTCATTTGATGTGAAGTGTCCCATTCCAGTCCATTTCAGTTCACTGACACCCAAAATGTCTATATTTAATCTTGACATCTCCCCAATAACCACATCCAATTTGCCCTGGCTCATAGATCTTACATTCCAGGTTCCTATGGTGTGTTGATCTTTAGAACATCGGATTCATGGTTCACCACCAGCACCATCGTCTGCTAGCCATCCTTTCGGCTTTGAACTACCTGCATCATCACATCTGGGGCTAGCTTATCCTCTGTTCCTCCCCAGTAGCTTTTTGACCATCTTCCGACCTGGGAGTCCCATCTTCTGATGGTATACCGACATATCTCTGGTTGTACTGATCCATTTAGTTTTCATGGCAAGAATACTGGAGTGGGTTGCCGTTTCCTTCCCCAGGATCGTATTTAGTCTGACCTCTCTGCCATGACCTTCCCATCTTGGGTGTCCCTTCACAGTTTAGCTCATGACATCATTGAGGTGCTCAAGCTCCAGCACCACGACAAGGAAGCCATCTCCTTTGCTGAAGAATACATAAATACATAAAGAAATATGTGGGCAAAAACTCAGGGCTTATACACTGTCTGACCCTGATTCAGCAATTGCAGCTGAGTCTGCTTCTTCACTGGCTACAACCCGGTCTTCTTTCTCATGAGTAGACCCTTGCTCCCAAGTAGACCCTTTCTTCAGAGTAAACCCTGGATGAAAGAATCTTCTGGAAGCCTGGTGAGCACTGAGTGTCCCACCTGATCCATTGCCATCAGAGAGCTGTGGGATGTGGGAGGTGAACCAGGAATCATAGCTGGGCTAAGGACAATGGGTTTCTAGGACCTCAGCTGAGGAATCCCCTGCAACAGAGCTCCTCAGGTTGTCCCATGTCTTCTATGGGATGACTTGTGCTGAAGGGTCAGCATCCTTCTCCTCTGGTCTCCTCTGGGCTTGGGTTGGCTGGCAGCCTGGCATGATCTGACACTTCCATCTAGAATCATAGAATAGTAGAATAGTAGGGTTGGAAGGGGCCTACAAGGCCATCGAGTCCAACCCCCCAATCCAACCCCAGTCCAACCCCCAATCTAGCTCAGTACTGTCTACTCAGACTGGCACCAGTTCTCTGAAGTCTCAGGAAAAACCTATTCCCATCATGTGATATGTTATTCCTTTTAACTGTACATGCCTGAGACTGAACCTGGGAGCATCCCCATGCAAAGTATGTGCTCAACCACTTAACTATGTCCTTTCCCCTGGACTGAAACCCAGCAAAGGAATTCTGCTGTTAGGCATTGGGGTTCTTTGGACTTCTGAGTTTCTCAAGCACATCCACTAGAAATGGGCCACTTACCAGATTCAGAAGGCCTCTGAAGCACCTATAGGTCTCGTTAGGCCTGATATAGGGATAAGGATATTGGAGAAACCCACAATAGATTCAAACGAGTGCAGATTTCTATTTATCTGACCTATGTATTCTGTAGTGGACTTGCTTTTTCCAATTCATGTGGATTCCATGGACTTGTGGACAGGGTTGTTGCAGGGTTTTTTTAATGGGGGTGGTGGTGGTGCTTAAATTTGTGCTTGACTTGTGCTAATGCACATTAGTACCTATATGCACTTGCTCTTATTCGCACTTGCACTAATACACACTCCCCAGATTTTTTTTCATAAGTTCCTGAATGTGCATTCATATTCAAAAGTGCACACTTGCACAAGTGTGCATTTCTGAAAATGTGCACATGTGCAAATGCACATTCCTCCACCCAAATTTGCATTATCACACTTTAACATGGTGGAAATGGGCTTTTTTTCATATAGGGAAAATGCACAGTTTTAAAAATGTGCATTCTTTCCCAATCAGAAATATTCATTTTTCAAGATGGAGTGTGTGTGTGTGTGTGGGGGGGGGGGAGATGGAGACACTCATGATCACATCCCGGAAAGCAAATGAGGTGAACTGAGCTTTGATAAGGAGTTTGGAGAACCTCAACTAGGGATGTCGAAGAAATCCAGTTGTGGAGGAGCTTGGCAGTCTTTCATTAGCTTGCCACCCCCTCCCCCAATACTGTTCCATCTTCCACCAGCTGGTCTGACTCATTGCTCACTGAGTTGGGCCAGCTGGTGGAATTTCTGCATTTCTTTTTGCATTGAAAATATTTGTGCAAATTTCAGCTGCAACAGAAATTTGTGCAATTTGTGACTGCAATTTGCTCTAATCTCTATTTGCACAAATTACAGCTGAGACAAAAACATGCATTAAAAGTCCCTGGAACTCAGGGAAACTGTGTGGCTCACCTTGCAAAAGGAAGCTGGGTTGGGCACGCTTCAGAAGTCTGGCGAGCCAAAAAAGGGCTGGATTTCCCAGTGGCAGACATCCCTATCCTCAGTGAGGTCCAGCATCACATCTTCTCCCATCTCTAGCAGTTTTCCGGAAAAAAAAGAGTACAAAAATGCATACATTAGGGGAAATTGCATACAGAAGTCATATGTTAGGGCTTGCAAACACATGTGTATAGGATAAATTGTGTAAAGAACCTGCACAAATATTTCCATGCCCACAAAATGTGCACAAATATTCATGTGGAGGTGTTTTGTTTTGTTTAAATCAAAAATTGATGCAGAAATGGGATGGAACAAACTCATGCTTGAAAATAAAATAGTAATAGTTGTCAGGGATGGATCAGAGCCCATAGAGCCCCAAAGCAGTTCTGTTTCTGAGGAAGAAATAGAAACTGTGGGAGAGGAACCTGCATGCTGTTCAGAGGCACCACCGGAGGGAGAGCCCCTCCCTGCTCACATTCCTGAGAGTGGTAGCGACCCTGGCTGGCAGGCAGGGGGAGGGACAACTGGAGCTTCAGGATGCTAGGCACAGGTGCAGGGACATGGAGATGGGAGATGGAGGGCACTGAGAGGAGGTGCTCAGCCCGCTTGGTGCGACATCAACAGCTGCACCCCAATGCCCCACAGGAAAGGGGTGGACTTTCGCCTCCTAGCCCTTAAGTTCAGAGGCTTCCTGCCTTTACCCTCCACATGGAGACCAACTGATTCACTGAGGCTAGAAACCCCTAGTAGGAAGCACTCTTAAGTTTCCCTCATTAGGCTCAGGCAATTAGCATCTTTAAGCGTCATTAGGCTGAATGGAAATAAAGCCTTGGAAAAGAGCCCTATCGTCTGCGTGTTGATTCTGGCTACTTGAGGATTTCAGAAGGCAGCAAGGGTGCTCCTGACAGCAGAATATAGACAAGACAGACAGATTTCTCCATCGCTATTATGGCACAGAACATTCCTTCTTCTCCTTCTCCTTCTCCTGCTTTCTGCTTTTTGGTTTTGGCATAACATAAGGCTGCCTGGGCCAGATTATGAATATGTACTACTGAAGTGGCCAAACATGAGGAGGATCCCATTGTAGGTCTGAGAGTTGGGCTGTAGAAACTCCAGATGAAACTACCCATGAACGGAAGTCAACTTTTGAGGTGTTCTTCAACTACCTCTGCTGTCACAAATACATTGGGTGCTAGGAAAGAGCTTCCTTGGTGGTTGCACCCAAATTATGGAATACTCTACCCAAAGATGTTCACTTGGTGTTTTCCCTGGTGTCATTTTGATGGCAGGTGAATGTGTGTGTGTGTGTGTGTAACACAGAAAGTTCTCTCAAAGTTCTAGTAACAGAGTTCTCTCTCTCTCTCTCTCTCATCTTCTCCCAGGCATTTAATGTTGTGTTTTATCTCCAATATGTGGTTGTTGTTGTTTTTTATGCAGCTCTGTTGTTTCTTCTTTTAGTTTGTAATTGCTGCTCTTGTTTATGTATTACATTTTAATAGTTTTGTTGTTTAATTGTGTTTTTATTATTATTATAAAACCACCTTGGGAAAGTGTTTTGAAGGGTGGAACATCAGTCCCTGAAATGAATGAATGAGACTTTATGTATATTACAGATGATGGTTCTGTATTTTTATGACTGGCATTTCATTGGCCTAATTCCAAAAGTTTGAAACATTATCCACAGTTAAGCCACCTTTTGGGCAATCACTATGACTTCCACTCAGATCCAAGTAGCATGAACCTGAAAAAAGAAAACAACCTGCCAGATAGTTGTGTGTGTGTTTTTTTTAATGGTACATTAATAATACCTGAAGAAGCTGTTTTAATAAACCTTCACACTCTTCCATTGCATCCCTCCCATGAGTGCAGCCAAGAAATAAATCCTTTGGAAATGGAAATCAGGCTTGAAGTAAACAGATTAGTGATGGTTATTTGGTAACACTTTATTAATTAAATGTCTTAAACACATTTAAACCTAGGCTTTTAATTTAGATTTATAAGAATAATTTAGATTTAGAATCATTATGATACATTAAGTACAGTAAATGCCAATTACTTTTTATAGACAATATTTACTGAGGTGTAACAAAAGCATGAAAAAGGATCCTTAATTATCTGCATCCTTAGTTAAAAGGATGGTGAGGAAGGTGGGGTCGAGGAGTAAATTTCACTGCAGTATAAAATGTTCACTGTTTTACATCTTGCAATACGTTTTAATGAGTTAAAGAAAGAGTTCTGGATGTGTGAATAGGAATGTCTGTCACTGGGAAATCCATCTCTCTTTCCACTTGACTGTGAACTACAACATGCCTGGTTCAGCTTGCATTTGCTGGCCAAACTGCCTCCCCCTGCCAAACTCCAGGAACGTTTTGCACTTGTGTGCGCGTGCACGTGTGTGTGTGATGGCTGCCATGGCTGCAATATGTGTAATTTGTGCAAATTGCTTCCCAAATTTATGCAAGTTGCACAAATCATGCAACTTTGCAGAAAATCCCATCATAATTTGCTCAAATTACAAAATATGGGGGAAAAAAAGTGAACTGGCCCGACGCGATGCAGATCAAATTGGGCTTTTCAGCAGAAAGTGGAGCAAAGTTGAGGGGTGGGGGAAACCAAAGGAAGTTGGTCAAGCTTCACCCCCTCAATGGATTCCTCCAACATCCCTATTTGTGAAACTGTTGACACAGAAGAAGCAATATATAAGATCCATGTCCACATGATCTCCCTAATCTCTATTATGGGGAACCAAAGGGAGAGTCTGTAGCATATCTCTGTATCAGGGATGGGGAGCCTGTGGCCCTCCAGTTGTTGTCAGACTCCAGCTTCCATCAGTCCCAGCCAGTATGGCTGATGGTCAGGGATGAAGGGGGATGAAGTCCAACAATGTCATGGAAGGGCTTTGGTTCCCCGCTCCTGCTGTCTGGGAACATAGGGGAGAGGCAAAGTGTCAGATTATGGTCCTTGGACTGTTGCACACAGAAGGGTCCAGGTGATATCTCTGCTTTGATGGGGTGCAACTCATTCTATGAGGTGAACCTTCTCCTACTCATAAAAGAGAATGCAAACAGGCAGGCATGGAGACATTGGTCATTGTCTTTATTGTAAATCTTGCACACCATTTTAGTTATAATCTCTGCTGTCCTTTAAAAGCTCATCCCCCCCCCCAATTCTGATTTGGCAACTTTACTGGGATCCACCATGCATCTCTCTTACTTAAACCTCTTCCACCACCTAGACCCACCCATGGCATTGCCAGTGCTCCCAGTCTTGCTCAGATCTTTCACTCTGTCTTCCCCACCCATCACACCACCCTGCTGTTTCCCCCCTTGCTGGAATGGCAGAAGCAGCCATAGTGGTTCCATGGGCAAGAACCATCTGGGTAATGTGAGATGCATTGCATAGAGCAGACTTCCCCAACTTGGTGTCCTGTAGATGTTTTGTATCAACTCCCATAACCCTTAACTACCATGGCCAATGGTAAGGGATGCTGGGTGTTGTAATTCAAAGTAACTGGAGGTCACCAGGTTGAGGAAGGCTGGCCTAGAGCATCCCAGTGGTTCAGTGGTTGTCAGCTGTTTCTTGCTGGTGAGCCAGATTCTCACAAGCCTAGTTTCTGAGGGGCCAGGGACCCAGTCCCAGAAGCTTGTCCAGGAGGACTCTTCTCCCATCCCTCAGGCTGAAGTAGGGATGTACGGATTCCCCACTGTCCGTTCCAGTGGAGAATCTGTGGGGGGGAGGTGATCCATTCCTCCCCTCCCCAGAATCCTCCAGAGTGGCTCCACTCCGTGAGGATTCTGGGGGTGGAAGCCCGGCTTGGGGGCCACTTACCTTGCTGCCTGCCAGCCAGAACTGATCAACTCCTTCCTGCTGATTGCCATTCCTTTAAAAAGAAAAAAGAAAAAAGGGCAATCGGCAGGATGTGCCCATAGACTTATACGCAATTAGAACCATGACTCTTGTGTAGAAGTCTATGTGTCCATAGGCTTATATGCAAGATTCACAGCTCTATTTTGTTTTGTCTAACTCCCAAATTTGCACACAATTCATCATCGAAAAATGCACATTAATAAAGGCCAAAAATGCACATTTCCCCATAGGCCAAAGTTGAAAATGCACATTTGGGGGGATTTTGCCCATTTGGGGGATTTTGCCCATTTTGAGGGGGAGTTGCGCACGTTCGCATGCGCGAATTTGCACAAATTCAGGAATTTTAAAAAATCTAATTCCCTCTATAGGTGGACTGCAAAATGAAAGGTGCCTGACAATCCATGAAACCCAGACAGAATGGATTTTACACAATCTGTATTTCTGTAGCCATAACAACTTTTAACTAGTTTTTTGTGAACCGCCCAGAGAGCTTCAGCTATTGGTCGGTATAGAAATGAAATGAAATGAAATGAAATGAATGAAAGAATGAATGAATGTAGATGTATAGGCAGGCAGTCAAACACTGGCATCACATTGATTATCTCAGAAAGTATTTGAAATCGGGAATGTCTTGATACCAGCTTATGTAGACAGAAGGAAAGAAGCTGAAAGATTATGGAGGGAAGTTGCAACATTTTATTGCTATAGTCTTCTGGGGTACATATTTTTGGATTTGCATTGGAGGATCGATTCTTCTGTTACAGCTCCAATAACAGCTCAATGAACAAGAGAATTAGCTACTATCAGTAGAACTGCATTCTGATCAGAAAAGAATTATGGTCCAACTGTTCACATCCAAAACTACAGTAAGTATGCCATTTCATTTGTTTAGAATTTTGTTCCTTTATATATTCCAGGGTGGAGCCATGCAGATCAGAGCAAGTTAGATTATTAAGAGCTTGATACCAGGGTAGAGAAGAGCAGTATGAGTGAATAGATGCAATTCTTCTTTGGGGATGGGGTGTTGTACTTGGGGACAATATTGCCATGGGGTAAAACTAAAGCTGTGGCAAAAGGCCTCTCTAAATTCTCTACCCTGTTTTGGGCAGAGAAATTGTGAGGACCATTTTACTAAATGTTTGTGAGAGGAAAAGAAATTATCCAACAGTTTCCCATAGGTAGGGCTCACCATTAGCAGTGGCAGTAGCACAGCTTCTATCTCCCCCCCACCCCGGCCTTTTTTAGCAGTTTTGGTGGCAGCCTGGATGCCATTTTGCATCCTCTACAATGTCCCAGGCCTAACACCTTTCTGGGACATTATGTGGGAAACATAGGAGCTGCCACAAAATAATGGTGGAAAATATGTGGAGAAAATTCTGCAAAATGGTCTTTTTTTTCCTAGGGGGTGGGGTAGAGTGCGAAACAGAAAAGAAAAACAAAACACACAACTCAGACATTTTCTCAGAAAAATGACTTCTGAGAACTTTCAGCTTTGCTTTAAATGAAGTGTGGCCCAGCCACCACCAACAGGTACAATGCTAGAGCTATAAATAAATGTCCTTTCCAAATTTCCCACTCTATTTGTTGACAGAGAAATGGGGGGAAGGGGTTCACCAAATTTCTCCAGGGGCAGGATTAATTTTTAATAGTTTCTCACAGATAGGGCTCGCCGTTGGCCACAGGGGGTTGTGGCACAGCTTCCCCTCCCCCCTTTTAATAAGTCATTTTGGATTTTTGTGCTGCCAATGCAGGTGTCAACACCATCAGCTGTGTTGGCAGGGTGCCCCCCCCATTTTGTATCCACAAAAATGCAGGTGAGAGGGGGAGCGAATTATACTGAGTTCCAGGGAAGAGGTGAAGCTGATGCTGAGCCAAAATCTGTCCTACAATTTCCTGAAAGTTCTCTTCCCCCATGAAAGAGGCTTCCATTGTTCTGACTCATTCTCAGGGTGTTTTACAAATTACTTGTATGGTACTTTTGAGCTTACCTAATCACTGCAAGGCAGCTGAAGATGCTTGTGTGCATTTTCTTTCTATTTCACATCTCTCCCTTGCCATGCAGCCTCCCAGGCTTCTTGATCTGAAAAGAAAAAAGAGAAGAGAAGAGTGCTGATTTCGGCTGTCTAACTGTGGGAAGGCGGAGCAGGGGAAGCAGCTGCTGGATGACATGTTGGATGTGTCATACCAGCATTTCTCCTTCCCCACCCCAGAACACCCCCAGGAATGCCCCATTTTCACCTCTCCATGCTCCTTTGCTGAGTGTGGAGCTTGGGGGCATTCTGTGCTGCCTACAAGGCAGTGCAGGATGGGGAAAAGTTGGTTCTCAGGGAACCAACCTCAGAGCATGGGCTCCGAGGTCAATTCCCAGAAACCAACATATCCTATGGCCATCTAGCCACTGACTAGTGGCCATAGGATTGTTCCTGAAAAAAAAAGAAAAAAAGAAAGGCTCTATGGGAGGAATTACCCTGTGCTATCTTCCCTTGGGTTTTAACTGAAGTTTGGGAAGCCAAGGAGGCTATGGGTTGTCAGAGAGATGATTGTACAATGAAAAACGTGACATTTGCACACACCCTTGGCCACTTCCTAAGTAATGTAAGCACAAGAAACCCAAACCCAGCCAATGAGAATTTCACCAAAAAAAAAATTCACTGGTGTTTTTTTTAAAAGCAGTTTCTTTTGTATCAAATTGAATGAGAATGGTAAAATAAAAAAAAAATAGGAGAACATTTTGGAAGAGAACTAGTTAATGTCACACTTTCTCTCCTGAAAGTAGGTCTAAGAGTTTTAGGGATGAAGGAATAAATATTCCAATAGTTCCCATTAAGAAACAAAACAAAAATGAGTAGATGGATTCTAGAGATGTTTGGATTCCCTTACCTGGGGTCCATGGGGGGGTCCGCAGGAGGGGAGGCAATCTGGTCCTCCCCGCAGAATCCTCCCTGGCTGGCTCCACTCTGCAGGGAGTCTGCGGAGCTGCTGGCCGGCTCCAGCTGCTGCCGGACTTCCAGCTAGGGATGTCAGAGAATTCCGCCATGGATCTTGGTGAGGCCGAATGCCAGTGCATTCAGCCCCCCGAACTCCGTGGCGGAACGGCCTGCCCCCCCGCCCCCCCACGGATCCCCCCCGGGACGAGACTTACTTGGGGTGGATCTTCCGGGCAGCAGCGGCTGAGGCGGTGGCTGCTGTGGTGGCGGCAGCTGCGGCGGCTGGTCTTCCGACCGGCTCCCGCCGCCGCCATTTGCAGTCTTGTAAAAAAAAACAAAAAACACGACATGATAGGCTACATAAAGATTTACGTAACCTATCATGGCTGGGTTTAAAAAAACCACAAAAATGACAAGATAGGCTACGTAAAGATTTACGTAGCCTATCATGGCTGGGTTTAAAACAAAAACAAAAACCCGCATATGAAAATGGTGGCGGCTACGGCCGCCGCCATTTGCATTCTTTATTTTTGGCCGTCTTAGTCTACATAAATATTTACGTAGACTATGACAGTGAAAATAAAGGGGAACGCAAATAGCCTAGCGGGCGCTATTTGCGTCCCTTTTTGATTCGCCATTTTAGCCTATGTAAATATTTATGTAGGCTAAAACGGTGAATCAAAAAGGGATGCAAATAGTGCCCGCTATGCTATTTGCGTTCCCCTTTCTTTTCGCCATCATAGTCTACATAAATATTTACGTAGATTAAGACAGCCAAAAATAAGGAATGCAAATGGCAGCAGCTGTAGCCGCTGCCATTTGCATATGTGGTTTTTTTTTTCTCCCCCCAGAGCCCTCCGTGGCTGGAAATCTGGCTGCAGACAGCTCTGGCCTGGCTAGGCCTGGCCGGCTGCTCTGCAGAGCTGCCGCGGAGCACAGTCAGCCGTGGAGGACTCCAGGGGGGAGGAACGGATCTCCTCCCCCCCATCGAGGATTCCGGGGAGAGGGACAGAACGCCTCCCCCCTCACCATCACCATAATCCACAGAAAGGTAAGTGACTTCGTACATCCCTACTTCTAGCCGCAGCTAGTCTGCGGATGCAAATGGCATCCAGTGTAGGGGATGCCATTTGCGTCCCTGCCGTTGGCCATGATTGGCTACGTAAATATTTACATAGCCAATCACGGCCAACGGCAGGGACACAAATGGCATACAGCCTACGCCGGATGCCATTTTGTTCTGCAGTCCAGCAGCGGATGGCTGCGGAACAAAGACAGTGACCCGGACCAGCTGCCATCATGTAGGTTCCATCCCTGGGGGATTTCAGGGAGGGGTAGTCCATTCTGCCATGGACTTTTGGGGGGCCATATTCCAAAGAATCCAGCCTCATTGGAGTCCGTGGCAGATTTCTCCACCATCCCTAATGGATTTAGAAGATGGAAAAATACAGGTGAAGGAGGACATCTTAATCTTCCCTCTGGTGTGAATACAAATCCCAGCTTGGAAATGAAGCTGGAAGAAGAGAAATATTCCTCTGCAAGAATATTTATGTGAATACACCATGCTTCATTTGGGGTAACAGGCTGAAAATGGGAGACTTGGTTCCATTCCATATGAGTGCAGGGAGTCTGTGGAACGTGCTCCTCCTAGGGCACCTGAACCATTAACATGGAGGTCAAGAACCCTGGAAGCTGTATGCTGCAGAGATACTTGCACTTGGGATGCTGCTAAGCATCTCATGGAAATCAGCAAATATAGGAAAACGATGGGTTCTCTCAATTCTTCCTTGTTTCCCACTCACTGAACTTGGCAGGTCTTTGTTGTTTATTCGGTCAGTCACTTCCGACTCTTCTTGACTTCATGGACCAGCCCACGCCAGAGCTTCCTGTCAGCCGTCGCCACCCCCAGCTCCCCCAAGGTTGAGCCCGTCACCTCCAGAATATCATCCATCCACCTTGCCCTTGGTAGGCCCCTCTTCCTTTTGCCTTCCACTCTCCCTAGCATCAGCATCTTCTCCAGGGTATCCTGTCTTCTCATGATGTGGCCAAAGTACTTCAGTTTTGCCTTTCATATCATTCCCACAAGTGAGCAGTCTGGCTTTATTTCCTGGAGTATGTATGGACTGGTTTGATCTTCTTGCCAAGGCACTCTCAGAATTTTCCTCTAGCACCACAGTTCAAAAGCATCTATCTTCCTTCGCTCAGCCTTCCTTATGGTCTGGCTCTCGCAGCCATAGGTTACTATGGGGAAGACCATTGCTTTCACTATGCAGACCTTTGTTGTCAGTGTGATGTCTCTGCTCTTCACTATTTTATCAAGATTTGTCATTGCTCTCCTCCCAAGAAGTAAACGTCTTCTGATTTTCTGGCTGCAGTCAGCGTCTGCAGTAATCTTTGCGCCTAGAAAGACAAAGTCTGTCACTGCCTCCACGTTTTCTCCCTCTGTTTGCCAGTTATCAATCAAGCTGGTTGCCATAATCTTGGTTTTTTTTAATTTTAACTGCAACCCAGCTTTTGCACTTTCTTCTTTCACCTTCATCATGAGGTTCCTCAGCTCCTCCTCGCTTTCAGCCATCAAAGTGGTATCATCTGCATATCGGAGATCGTTAATGTTTCTTCCAGCGATTTTAACTCCAGCCCTGGCTTCATCAAGCCCAGCACATCGCATGATGTGTTCTGCATACAGGTTGAATAGGTAGGGTGAGAGTATACAACCCTGTGGTACTCCTTTCCCAATCTTAAACCAGTCCGTTGATCCATGGTCTGTTCTTACCGTTGCTACTTGGTCATTATACAGATTCCTCAGGAGGCAGACAAGATGACTTGGTATCCCCATACCACCAAGACCTTGCCACAATTTGTGATGATCCACACAGTCAAAGGCTTTAGAATAGTCAATAAAACAGAAATAGATGTTTTTCTGAAACTCCCTGGCTTTCTCCCTTATCCAGCGGATATTGGCAATTTGGTCTCTAGTTCCTCTGCCTTTTCGAAACCCAGCTTGTACATCTGGACATTCTCATTCCATGAATTGCTGGAGTCTACCTACCTTGCAAGATCTTGAGCATTACTTTACTGGCATGTGAAATAAGTGCCACTGTTTGATGGTTGGAACATTCTTTGGTGCTTCCCTTTTTTGGTATGGGGATATAGGTTGATTTTTTCCAGTCTATTGGCCATTCTTGTGTTTTCCAAATTTGCTGGCATATGGCATGCATCACCTTGACAGCATCATCTTGCAAGATTTTATACAGTTCAGCTGGGATACCGTCATCTCCTGCTGCCTTATTATTAGCCATGCTTTTTAAAGCCCATTCAACCTCACTCTTCAGGATGTCTTGCTCTAGCTCACTGACCACACCATCAAATCTATCCCCGAAATTATTATCCTTCCTATACAGATCTTCCATATGTTCTTGCCACCTTTTCTTGATCTCTTCTGCTTCTGTTAGGTCCTTGCCATCTTTGTTTTTGATCATACCCATTTCTTCGGGACGTTTTTGGTTGCCGCTACCTGAAAAATTGTTGCGAACTTCTGTCCATAGTTCTTCCGGGACCCTATCTACTAAGTCTAGTCCCTTAAATCTATTCTTCACCTCCACTGCATATTCATGAGGAATATTAGTGAGCTCATATTTACCTGATCTGTGGGTCTTCCCTATTCTCTTTAGTCTGATTCTAAATTGTGCAATAAGAAGTTCGTGATCTGAACCACAATCAGCTCCAGGTAGGGATGTACGAAAGGTACTTACCTTTCGTGGATTATGTTGATGGTGGTGGAGGAGGCGTTCCATCCCTCCCCCTGGAATCCTGGCCGGGGGAAGAGGCGCTCCGTTCCTCCCCCCCCCGGAATCCTGGCCGGCCGGCTGTGCTCCGCAGCGATTCTGTGGAGCCGCCAGCCGGCTCCGCCAGCAGCCGGACATCCAGCCGCTGGCTAGCAGGGACGCAAATGGCGGTGGCCGTAGCCACCGCTGTTTACGTCCCCGCAGTCAGCCATGATAGGCTACGTAAATGTTTATGTAGCCTATCATGGCTGATTAAAAAAACAAAAACAAAAACGCGTGTATGCAAATGGCGGCGCCCATGGGCGCCGCCATTTGCGTTCCTTATTTTGGCACATCTTAGTCTACGTAAACATTTACGTAGACTAAGATGGCGAAAATAAGGGGAACGTAAATAGCGTAGTGTCTATGGGCGCCGCCATTTGCGTACGAGCTTTTTTTTTTTTATATTGAGCCGTGATAGGCTACGTAAATCTTTACGTAGCCTATCACTTTTTTGTTTTTTTTGTTTTTAAAACCGGGAAATGGCGGCGGCGGCAGCCGGTCGGAAGACCGGCCGCCGCCGCATCGCCGCCAGAGCCGCCGCTGGAGCCGCCGCCACAAGAAAGATCCGCCCCAAGTAAGTCTCGTCCCAGGGGGGCGGGGGGGCAGACCGTTCTGCCACCGATTTCAGGGGACCGAATGCGCTGGCATTCGGCCTCCCCGAGATCCGTGGCGGAATTCTCTGACATCCCTAGCTCCAGGTCTTGTTTTTACCAACTGCATAGATGTCTGCCACCTTTGGCTACAAAGGATGTAGTCACTCTGATTTTGGTGTCGACCGTTTGGTGAAATCCATGTATAAAGTCGTCTCTTAGGTTGTTGGAAGAGAGTGTTTGTTATGCACAGTGAGTTGTCTTGGCAAAATTCTATCAGCCTATGTCCTGCTTCATTTTGTTCTCCCAGACCATGCTTGCTTGTAATTCCAGGTGTCGTTTGACTACCCACCTTAGCATTCCAGTCTTCTGTAATGAAAATAACATTTTTTTTTGGCATACTATCCAGTAGGTGCCGCAGATTGTCATAAAACTGATCTACTTTTGCTTCTTCAGCATCTGTGGTTGGGGCATATATTTGGATCACTGTGATGTTCAATAGCTTACCCTGAATTCAAACTGAGATCATTCTGTCATTTTTTGGATTGTATCCAAGCACTGCTTTAGCCACTTTATTGTTAATTATGAAGGCTACTCCATTTCTTCTGTGGTCCTCTTGTCCATAGTAGTAGATCTGGTGGTCATGTGATGTGAAGTGTCCCATTCCAGTCCATTTCAGTTCACTGACACCCAAAATGTCTATATTTAATCTTGACATCTCCCCAATAACCACATCCAATTTGCCCTGGCTCATAGATCTTACATTCCAGGTTCCTATGGTGTGTTGATCTTTAGAACATCGGATTCGTCGTTCACCACCAGCACCATCGTCTGCTAGCTGTCCTTTCGGCTTTGAGCTAGCTGCGTCATCACATCTGGGGCTAGTTGAACTTATCCTCTGTTCCTCCCCAGTAGCTTTTTGACCATCTTCCGACCTGGGAGTCCCATCTTCTGATGGTATACCGACATATCTCTGGTTGTACTGATCCATTTAGTTTTCATGGCAAGAATACTGGGGTGGGTTGCCATTTCCTTTACCAGGGATCATATTTAGTCTGATCTCTCTGCCATGGCCTTCCCGTCTTGGGTGTTCCTTCACAGTTTAGCTCACGATGTCATTGAGGTGCTCAAGCTTCAGCACCATGACAAGGTAACGATCTCCTTTGCTGAAGGGCAGGTCTTTAGCCATATGCTAAAAATGCTTCTTTTTGCCCAAGCTTTTCAAGATTAATTTTGTTGATTGGGTATGCTTCTGGTTACTCTTTTAGATGTGTATATATTGAAATGGATGCTTTACTATTCTTATATTGTATTTCACTGTGTTTGTTGATTGTTTTTTTAGTAAACACAGTCCACTTTGGTATTCTTTTTTTATTTTTTTATTCCATTTCTATACTGCCCCATTGCCGAAGCTGTCTGGGTGGTTCACAAAAATTAAAACCAAAAAGCAAACAGCAAAACAATATAAAATATAAAAACATTAAAACTGCAATACAATAATACAACCAGAATAAAACCAGAATATACTGTTGATAAACAGTATAGAAATTGATTTAATAAATGACGTTAGTCGTACGTAAAAGCTGCATCTTGCACTTCCCTCTAGTCTTTTTCTAGTCTTTCCAGTTCTGAAATAGGGAATTAATTGGTGAGAGAAGGTGATGTTTAGGGATGCTGGGGAAATTCGAGATGGACTAAAATGAGCTCAGATTTCTAAGAATCCGACCTGCGGAATCCACTACAGAGCGACACCCTCAGACCGCACGGAGTCCGTGGACTTTCAGATGATTTTTTTTTTTTACTTTTCTGAAATTTATGCAAATAAATTTGTAGGAACATGCATAAGTTTCTGCTGAGGAAACATTGAATGAAATGGGGGACAGTATGCTAAATGTTACATACTAATGTAAATTATGTAAACACTTACATAAATACTTAAATAATTATTTGCGCATTTTTCCGCATGATGAAAAACAAATATTTCCATCCCTCTGTGGGTGGATGATGGAAGAAAAGGCACCTGACAGTCCTTGAAACACAGACAGAATGTTTTTTGCACAGTCCGTACATACCTACTGATGTGGCTCCATGCAATCAAACTACACATTGAGTATTGCATCATCTCGCTTTACTGTGCTTTAGTTCACATTTTTTTCTCATGACATGGCTGAAAGGTTTAGAGTTACATCGGACCATCGTAACTAATTGTCCTCCTGTGAGACCATGAGCTGAGCATATGGCATTGGCAATGAATGCACTTTGAACTGAAACACTGTGTACATGGATACAACAGAGACCAGAGGAATTTTCAGAAAATCAAAATGATTAAGAGTAATTATGTGTGTGTGTCTATGAATTGCGATAGATTTGTCAGAATAGCACAGGGAAACAAAGAATTCAAATCACCATAAATTGAAATAAAGAGATGGGGATTGTTTTATATTAAATTATGTTTGTTTGGTGTGGGTCTACATTGGGATTGGACAGAGTGAATCTGAATATAGAAGTGTTTTGGATAACAGAGCTTGGCAATGCAGTCTTATGCATGTTTATGCACAGGTAAGTGCCACTTTGTTCAATGTGCCTTAATCCCAGATAAATGCACACAGGATTGCAATATTAGGGAATCAAGGTTCTACTCTATGCTCATATCATAATGTAGGGAAAGAGGTGAGAAAGTTCTGAATCATTACTTACTCTAGAGCAATCTCTACTATATAATAATTAGGGATGTATGAATCCCTTTCTTGCCCCGCTGAGGGGCATCCACGGTGGGGGGGAGGTGATCCATCCCTCCCCCCAGAATCCTGCCTGGCTGGCTCCGCTCTGCGGCAAGGCTGCGGAGCCACTGAATCCCTGCCTTCTGCTGTGATAGGCTACATACATACTTACTTAGCCTATCATGGCTTGGCAGGGACACAAATGGTGGCTGGCGTAGCGGCCGCCATTTGTGGCCGCAGCCTGGCAGTGGCCAGAAGACAACCTGGAGTCACTGCCGGAGCCGCCACCACCAGAGCTGCCACTGCCGGAGCCATGGCCGGTGCCACAGCAGGAGCCAGGTAGGATCTGTCCTGGGGGGATTCCGCGGGGTGGTGGTGGGGATTGCCCTGTTCTGCCACAGACTCCGGGGGGGGGTGGATTCTAAAGAATCCAGCCTCACTGGAGTATGTGGCAGAATTCTCCAACATCCCTAAATTGGTTTAGGACAGTGGACTTGCACACAAATTTTACATTTCTTTGAAAATCCCACCCGTGTGCTTTAACCAGAGCCGAGCTGAAATTTCTCAGAAGACTTTTTTCTCTCTCTCTGAGAACATGTTTGAGATGAATGTCACTCCTCCTGGCCTGCTAGGTCCGGGAGGGACATATCTGCAGAGGGGAGGAAGGGGGTGGAGACACATGGGGCTTCCACATGTCACTCTGATGCAGGGGCAGGGCTGCAAAGTTATTTATCCCAGCTCCTTCCCTGTCTCTCCATTTTTCTCCTTCCAGGTGTGTCCATCCTCCTGCCCTGATATGAGTGAAGGTTCTCCAGTTGTCCTGCTGGGGCTGGGCGGGATCTTTTTTAACCTGCGGATAGATTGGCACAGTCTACAGTTGTTCTTTTTTGCCTATTCTGCCGCAGGGATGGATGAGCTCACCTGTGCCCAGCTTCCCCGGGTGCTCACCGAGCTTCTTCCCCAGCCTTTGTTCCCCTGGATGCACTTGACAAGCATCTGCGATCACCAGGACCTGCTCGCTGAGCAGCTCTGTGCCCGGCGAGCAGTCCCGTGCTGCTCTTGAGAGCTGTCAAAAAACTGACAGCTCTCAACAGCACGGAAGAGAAGGGTTCCCTACAGGGAGCTGGGGACATGCCCCATTTCTTCCAAGGAAGCAAGAGAGCCAGGCACAGGAAGGGGTGGGAGGGGACATGACCCCCCATGCCTTGCACCTTCACTTCCTCAGAAGAAATGGGGAGCAGCATTTTTTTATGTCTTCCTTCCATTCTTGTTCAAGAACAGAATGGAGACGTTAAAAAGAAGAGCAAAGCAGGGGGCAGAATGGAGTGGGATTGGGGGACACCCAAAGGTGTCCCTGCCACTCAGGCATCCTCTCTTCCCCCGCCACATACCACCTGCTCCCCCCAAAAGGCATTTTCCCCAAGTCAGGTGGAGGATCCTACTTGCCAGTTGCCTTCTTCTCAGCCCCCATCCCTGCCCTTGTCTAATTTAAAAAAAAAAAAATCTTAAGGAGGAGAGTTTAAAAAGGCTTCTATTGCTCCTCCTGCCTAGGGATGTGTAGATTTTGCAAAATCTGTTCCATCTGCATTTTGCAGATTGTCAGGTGACTTTTATTCCATCATCCGCTCATTGACAAAACCAGATATTTTCCAATTTCCCAAGTCTGCACAAATTTGCAAATCCTCCCCAAAATGCACAAAATCCCCCCCCCCCATGTGTATTTTCATGCTTTAGCCTATGAGGGAAATGCACATTTTCAGCTGGGTTTTTCCCCTGTATTTTTCCTATGATTAAATTTTCATAACATTCGGGGGGGGGGGGCATTCTGCAAGTCTCTGGAATCCCTGTAACTCAGGAAAAGCCAGTCCACTGCCAAATCCCTCTGTCATAGAAAATCTAAACTCCTATTATTCCATTGTGGATTTCTCTAACATCCCTACTCCTGCCCCACTGGTAAGAGTCCAGCAGGACTTGGGATGGATTTTGGCTAAACACCTATAGGATTGCTCTCTAAAAGAGACTTATAATCTAGAATGTTTAAAGTTCTAGATTATAAGTCACCTTTAAGGCCCTTTCTGGGCTGAATGGAAACTGAGAAAGTTAGTTGCATAAGGGTGCAATTCTATGGGGGCTATACAATGTGGGGCAGGCAGACCATGGAGGAGTACCTCTCCTCCACGCGTCAGCCACCCTGCATTTGTGGCTGGGCAGTCAGTTTCAGAGTGGGGGGAGGAGGCCAAACGGTGCATAGGAAGCATCATAATGGTGCTGCCATGGTCCCCTCCCCTCCCTGACCCCAGGAATGCACCCCTTTTGGCCGCTTTGTGCTGCTTTTCCAAGCGTGGAGCTGGGGATGAAGTGGTGGGGGAGGGGGCAAGGAGTCAGATTTCTGGGAACTGACCTCGGAGCTCAGGCTCTGAGCTCAGTTCCCAGCAACCAAAAAACCCAATGGCTGCTTAGATGCTGCCTAGCAGCCATAGGATTGCACCCTAAATAAAGTAAATAAAACATTAACAATGTCAACATTGCTTTCAGTACAATGGAAGAGACAGAAAAAAAACATGTGTTTTAAGACTTCCAATGAAATCAGTGTGCGTTTCTGTCAGCCTGGGTTGTTCCCTTCATTTATTATTGCTTTTGGGATGATGGTTAAATGGGGAAAAAATGTTCAGCCTTATCCCCCCCCCCCACACACACTTCCTTTATGAAAAATAAAATAGGGAAGTATTTTTTGAAAGGTACTTCCACAAAATCGTTGGCTGGATCCACCTCATCCGCTGTGCTTGCACAGCATCGTGTCCATTCACACCTAGGTCTGCATGTGTGCAAGCAAGTTGTTGGAGGAAGGAAGCTGTCAGGGTTGCAGCTCTGATCACACACAAAGGTGAATACAGTCTTCAGATTCAATTATGTGAATCCTCAGTTATGTGCATGGTAATGCCCTGACACTTATAATTTGGTAAAACCTTAATTTCAAAACATAAAAAACCCACCCCCAAACACCCACCACGCTGTAGAAATATCATTGCCTTGTTGGTGTTGCCAGGGCTGGCTTTAGGGGTGGGCAAGCCGGGCAGTTGCCTAGGGCACTGAGTTGAGGGGGGAGCACCAAACTGAGCTGAGGGGGGCACCAAGCTGAGCCCAGTGGCTGTGGGTTTTGTATTTTGTTTTTAATTTACTGTCTGCAGTGAGCTGGGGTGGCAAAAAGCAAGTGTATGTAACCCTTTTTTTTTTTCAGGGTTCTACAGGTTGTTTGGGTACAACCTACAAAAAATGATCTCCCTACAATTAACTTTAAAGTATATTTCTTTTAGGGATGTTAGAGAATTCTGCCATGGACTCCAGTGAGGCTGGATTCTTTAGGGACGTTTCGTACATCCCTAGCCTGGGGTGAGATCCTCCCCCTGTGCTACAGAGGTCTCTGTGGGTATTTGATTATATAGCTACAGTTAAAGCTAGGATCAATTTTGCCCAAGCTCAAGTTAACCAGCCACTCTGGGCTCTGCTCTCTTCCACATATGGCAGGGCCTGGCTTGAGTTTGCTCTCAGGCAGCAGCAGGGCCCCCAACATCACATGTATACCAGGCCCCATAAACCCTCTGGATGGCCCTGCAAAGCTGGCCACGGCAAGGGGGGGGCACCAAAGATACTCTTTGCCCAGTTAAATATTTATCCTAGGGCTGGCCCTGGGTGTTGCTGTAGATGTGAGTATTAGGGGTGGGATAATAAGCTGGGATGAAGCTTATTCAGGTTCTCTAAGATCCACCTGAATGCTTGGTCTGCCTCATTCCGATTCCCAGTTGTGCCCCCCCACACACACACAAACACATCCTTTGAACAAAAAACGTACACATTTTGGTCCATATTTTTTTTTAACGTGCTCCCATATTTTCCAAAATGTGGATTTTTAAAGTGCACTTTCCCTAAAGTATGCATTTTGTGAACGAGCATCACGAGCTCAGGAATGTGAGAGCATTGCTCACAAAATGCACTCGCATTTGTGTCCATTCTCAGGGTTGCGACTGAGGAAAGTTCTGATTTTAAACCATCAGAAACAACATTTCCATGCTTCCCTAGTGAATATGAAACTGATTTGAAAGAAAGAAGACGTCAATTAGAGGAGCTGATATTGAAGAGGAGAGATCAGTTAATGAAACGTCCATTTCATTGTCGTTTTCTTCATTCACAAAACAGAAATCATTCACAAATTGATTCACTGGTCCTGAAGATCTGTCTTTATTATTTGAACAACTGCACTGCTGATTTTGAACAGCTCTGAAGGACAACTCTGCCCAGACCAATTCTCTGCCAGATCTTTATAGGTGAAGAAGATAGGATTAGAACTTCAAACCTACCTAAGGTCAGGAGGAAATCAATCAGTTGTACTCTTTGCATGTTTCTCTTTGCATATGGAAGCCACTTATTTAGAAAAGCACACAAATAGTTCACATTACCACTGAAACAAAACTTTCCAGCATGAAGGCATGTTCTGACAAACACAATTTACTGAGAAAGTGTTGCAAATGTCAAACGAATTACGTAACCCACATACATATTTTGTCATGTAATCCCCATGTAATGTCACCCTTGACAATAATAACACAAGATGTAATATTCACCTTGATTTAGCCGTGCTGAATATTAGTGTTCAGCAATGAAGGAAACGGTCAGAGAAAATAAACTCTGGTGCCCTTAGTGCCATAGTGACAAAAAGGGGCCAAAATTAAATCCATCGCACAGATTTAGAAATGTCAGGTCTGTGAAGTCTGGACTGCTAAATGCTAGAGATGCTGGTAGCTGGGGTTAAATAATGGCCTTTCTATTCGCTGAAATAGAATTGGAGAGTCCCATGCATGAAGGAAAACACAACAAATGGTAACACGATCTATAACATGAAGGGAAAGTAAATCATATTTATTTCTCCATGTTAAATGTAACTACCCCATCACAAGGTCAAGAGACAGCTGGCAGATTTTGTGAGGGGAATGCCGAAGGTGTGTAGAAGGGGAAAAAACAACAACAAAGGGAATTGGTTGAAGTTTGATCGAGAAGGTCCTTAGAAAGTAGTGCTCTGCTGAAATTTGTTCTCCAATTTCCTGAAAGTTTTCTTCTACCATGAAAAAGGCATCCATTTTCCTGCCTCATTCTCGAGGGCTCATGACTAACTTAAGTCCCGTTGATTTCAGTGGCTCTGCTCCAAGTATGAACAAGTCTGTATTCAACCTAAGGAAATCCTGGTGGTAGGGAGGCAGGGAATGGCAGCTATGGGGAGTAGCTGCCAAAATCACATCTCTTGCTGCTGCAATGGTCAGAAATGGGGAATGAATGATTAAAGAAAAGTACAGTGTGTCATTGTACCTATTTGTTCCTCAGTGTGATTGCTTCAGAAGGAAAGACAATTGAAGAGAAAGGGTCCTACCACTACTTTTGAGCAGCTTCAGGAGGGATATATATGGACCCCTGCAAAGGGCAGGTGCCATTGAAGTTCCTTTGTAAACAGACCATCAAAACTTGACATTGATTGCAGGAATATTACCTGAGGAGCGTTATGTCAGAGGAAATGAAGCAGACATCATTTGTTTCCATCACATACAGCATGTATTCCTATTTAGAACACGAGGGCGTTTGCAGTGTTAGAGTTCCATCCATGGAATGTACTCCTGGCACCTGTATGCTGTGGTCTTTTCCATGCCAGGTCAGACTTTTAAAAATACATATTTTTTTCCCAGGGATTTTAGGGACTTGTGTGTGTGTGTGTGTGTGTGTGTGTGTGTAGATCTTTGCATTGTTTTATCCCTGGTTTAATTTATTTAATTTGTACCCCAATATTCTGTCCCCCCCAAAAAAAGGCACTCAAGGTGGCCTACGGAACCAATAAAACTTGATTACAGCACTACATTAAAATACAATACAAACTTAACAATTACAGAAACAAATGTTATTAAAAACAGCACCCAACCCACCAGACCCACTTACTGGTTAAGGGCTTTCTTAAAGTGGTTTTTGCCTGCCAATGGAAGGACATCAAAGAAGGAGCAAGCCTAGCCTTCCTTGGGCAGGAGTAGGGATGGATGCACCCATCTCAGTCCAGGGTGCGGGAGAGCTCGACAAGCTCCCTCCCCTCCCTGCTCACATGGCCAGGACCCATTTGGTTAGCCTTTCTGCTCACCCCGCCTGCCTGCCAAGCCACCCTTCCACTCTGCACCATGGGCTCCAACAGTCAAGCCCATGGGCATTATGCACACAAGGATTTGACAGCTGGAGTCCTCAGTGCAGAGCACCCCCCAGTGATCTTGCTCTGGAGGAAGCCAGAGCGAGAGCACTGGGGTGCTGCCAAGGCCATTCCTCCCACACCAGTTGTGAAGGGCTTCCTTGATAGGTGGCAGAGGCAAGACATGTCCTGGCATGTCCTGGCTTGCCACAGCTCAGCAACCAGGGTCTGAGAGGGATGCTACCACTCTGTTGGACTCCACCCCCACTTTGGACTCCTGCTCCATCGCTAGGCAAGAGTTCCAGTGCCTGGAAGTATCCACCAAAAAGGCCCTCTCTTGCATCTCCACCAGAGATGCCTCTGATCAAGACCTAGATGGCTGTTGTTTTCCCATTCACTGATCTGGCATTCAGCAGCACTACCTTCATCCCAGGGGAACTGTCACTAGGGACTCCTCAGATTATCTGATATGGGAGACGGCTTGGGAGCAGCCAATACCCTGAAGTGCTCCCCACCCCCATAACACCCCATCTACCTCCCACCACCATATCTCCCTCTGCCCTCTACTGTTCCAGTGGCTGCTCACTGTACCCCACGACCAAGGGATGGTGCAAGTGTCTGGTTGGGGCTCGAAGCCTGGCAAGAAGTTGCCGCTTTGGCCCCACGGACATCAGCTCACAGACCTGAGCTCTTGCCCAACTCGTGGCATGCTGAGTCGGGCAAGAGCTCGGGTGCCCACTCCCTCAGCAAGGAGAGAGGAAGAAGGCAGCACTTCTCCTCCTTCCCCAATCCTTGCTACAGCAGCAGTGGTATGGGACAGGCTGGTTGCTTTCCGTACGTTTTTCTGGCCTTACGGAAAACGACCAGCTTGTCCCTTGCCACCACCGCTGTAGCAAGTGGGGGCAGAGGGAAGAAGGAGGCACATATCCTCTTCTCCCCCCTCCCCACCTGCTGGAGGCCAGGGTGAGAAGCTGGGGGCTGACCACCGAGTCCTTCCCTGCACTGGCCCTTGACAGCTGGCGTGAGGAAGAGTGGTGGCTCGTGCAGCTCACGGGCAAGCGGGGCAAGCAGGGAAGCTGCAGGGGACATTTTGTTGAGCTCCCCCTGCCCTGGATGGAGATGGGCTCAACCGTCCCTTCCACCTCCAATCTGCATTTTTAAAAACACATCCCTCCCCCCACAAGCAGTAATTGTATGTCTAATACTGCTATAAATGAACAAGAATACAAAGGTCCCAGGTCCCAGGTCCCTGGTCCCTCTCCCCTCTCGTCAACAGATGGATGGCACTAACTCCCTTTGATACCCACCCCCAGGCTGCCCAGTTTTTATGCACCAGCCCAGGAGGTGATGAAAACTCTGATGTAATCTCCTGCAAATAGGCATGGCGTGGGTGCCTGATTATACCCGGGAATCCATCAGAACTCCCCACTGCTGCCTGCACCCTGAGCCCTGCACCCTGAGCCCCTGGCCCTGCTCGACCCTGACCCTGCTTGCCCCCTGCCCACACTCGGCGAACAGCCTGGTGGCCTCGTCAAGCTCCACAGATGCCATTTTTTAAAAAATAAAATGGCAATCCCTAAAATGCGCATATCTGTGTATGTGTGAGGATGCACATTTTTCTGAATGCATGTATTTGCATATGCGAAGGTGTGCATCTTATAAATGCACATATTTGCATGTGCACAGAAATGCTCATTTTCATGCAGACAAAAATATTCGCATTTTTGCAATTGCCATTTTGTTTTTCAAAAAACGGCAACTGCGGAGATCGACGAGGCTGCTGGGGTGAGTGTGGGCTACTCGCCAAGTGTGGGAGAGGTTCAAATGCAGTCCGGGGACCAGCAAGCAGGGGCAGGGGCTGGGAGGGCACCCAGAGAACAGGGAGGGAGGTGGGCTTGCAGATGCCTATCTACACCTGGCAGAAGTTTCTTGGAAACAGTGCAAAGTCAGGGGTCCAGTCCTGCAAAGGGACATCATTTTCTGTCCCAGAATGTCTCTCTGGGGCAGCCACAGGTAGAAGGTAGAAAGAACAGTGGTCAACCTCACATACATTCTAGCTGTGCCATGTCTCTCCAGTGTCCTCTCTCAGCAAGGGAGTGCTGGTGGTATCAAGCAGGGGGTCTTCCAGTGTGCTGCCAGTGAGTTTCAGTTTCTCTTGATTTTTTTTTATCTGACTTGTTTCATCTTTTTTCTACCTGACTTATTTTATTGTTTTTTTATTATTTTGTTTTCTTGTGTCTACTTTTATTTGTACAAGATGCCCAGTGAATGCATATTATTGGGTGGTTCAAAAAAAAAAAAAAGGAATTAAATAAACTGGGGTAGGGTGGCCACATGTCCTATTTCAGAGAGGACAGTCCTTTATTTGAAGAGCTGTCAGAGGACAGTCCTCTATTTCAAAACTTCCTTTGCCATCTTTTATTTGAAGGGGTGCCCAGTCCAAGTCTGGTTTAAAGATAAAGACCCATAAGAATGGAAAGAAAGGACCTTGCAGATTTGTTCTTGGACTGTAGACCGACTGTAGGGATGGGGGAGAAATCCTTCACAGACCCCAGTGAGGCCGGATACAAAAGAATCCAGCCCCCTGGAGTCTGTGGAGGATCGGGAGACTTACCTCCGCCTCCTGGAGAAATCCTCGTCAGCCGGATCCTCCCCGCCGGCCAGCTCTGGAGTGCCAGCAATACGGCCGCCATGCCATATCGCTGGCTGGGCAGATTGACTGCGGCTGCAAATGGCATCTGGGATGCCATTTGTGGCCGTAAAG
This sequence comes from Heloderma suspectum, assembly GCF_057233095.1. Classification (NCBI taxonomy): domain Eukaryota; kingdom Metazoa; phylum Chordata; class Lepidosauria; order Squamata; family Helodermatidae; genus Heloderma; species Heloderma suspectum. The sequence goes on from NC_139467.1 coordinate 26,099,264, forward strand.
GCCTTAGTTTAAGGTAAATGCAGCCATAAATGGCTGCATTTACCTTAAGCTAAGGCCTTTACGGCTGCAAATGGCGTCCTGGACGCCATTTATTGCCGCGCCGCAGTCAATCTGCTCAGCCAGCGATATGGCAATGGCAGCTATATCGCTGGCACTTTGGAGCCGGCCGGCAGCTCCAAGGACTTGCTGTGGAGCGCAGCCGGCTGGCGAGGATTCTGGGAGGGAGGGACGGATCGCCTCCCCCCCCCATGGACCCCCATGGATGCCAGGTAAGGGGGTTTCGCAGATCCCTAAGACCGAGTAGGCACATAGTTTACCTGGCCACCGTCTTCCTCAGTACATTGAAATGTATTGTATTTCTATTTAAATCACAGTCATCATTTCTAAATTCGAATCTCTCTCTCTATGAATTAGCATATGCAAATGTCATGTAAATCTGTATCCCCCCTTTTGTTTGTTTGTTTATGTGCTTCATCTTTTGGGGTGATGACCATCCTAGTCATGGGATGGGAATCTGGGACCAGAACCCTTCAGTTCCCAAGGCCATCCTTGCCACTATGTTGTCAAACACAATTGTACAGTTCTGGCCTTAATACAGGGAGCCTTTTATCTGGCACAAATACGTTTCACATCATTGTTTCACATCACCCTTATAAATTAAAGGGGTTCCAGGGAACTACAATTGTTAGTCAGTTTCTTGCTATCAGAGCTCTCTGACCAAAACTGACTCCAAGGTGTGTGTGTGTGTGTGTGCGCGTGCGCGCGCGCGTGTGTTCAATGCAAGAACTATGCTTTTCCATTAAACATGTTTGTGGAGGGGGGAATCTCAGTACAAGCGTTGTAGAACCATGTACACTGAGCAAAATGAAACTGATATTTCTTCTGAGCAGAGCAAAGGTTGGTTAAGACCATGAGATTTTCTATCTCCATTTGTGTCATTTGCAAAGATAATCGTAACAGGCTTTCAGGATCTCTTCCCGAGTTGTGAGTTTTCATTTACAGGAGTGCTACTGAAACTCACTTCCAGGATCATAATTCTATACACTGCTAGAAAATTGGATTGAGCCAGGTTTGGCATATCTTCCTCTATTATCCCCTCCAACAAGAGAAGACAGTGGACAAAGCCCTATTCTCTAAAATCACCACCAATGATGGGTAACCCTCTTCCTATTCCACCTCTACCTGCATGACAAAACAGAACCCAGAACTGGAAGATTTATATCCTACTGGGGTCTCCAGTATGATAGGAGCTCAAGCCGTCACCCTGACTAGTCTATCCAGCACTAAAACAAAAGCAGGCTTTTGAAAACAAAACCAAGGGAGAACGATGTTGCTAAAGTCTGGAACGATCTTGTGCTTTACTGTTTGGGCTCTTCTTTCCATTGAGGCCTAGCAAAATAAGCAGTGAGTCTGAAAACAGCAATTAAAACAGCCTTTCCCAAACTGGTTCCCTCCAGATGAGTTGGATACAACTCTCATAATGCCCTGTCAGTGTGGTCACTGGCAAGGGCAAGATGGTGCCACCCCCATTGAATGTACAAAAGCCAAACGGTACTGGTGGTTGAATATTACTCCAACACCGACACAATGGTATAGGTATATCCTCCATTGCACCTGAGGACAGCAAGCTAGCTTAGGGGAAGCTGGGCAGGCCATGTACCCCACCCAGTTCTGTCCTCCCTCACCCCTGGTCTCTTTCCCCAATATCTGCTGCCTGAGATGACCACCTCACTCTGTGTAATGATAGGTATGGCCTTCTAAACATCCCTCTCTCTCTCTCTCTCTCTCTCTCACACACACACACATGCACACACACATGCACACACACACACACACAGTCAGTTAAGCTTGAGCTGAAAATGGAGTTTCACACACACAAATAACAACTAGAAATTTCTCTTTCAGAAATTGTATTTGGAGAAGGAGAGTCCTGCACTGAAAGTGTTCACTTGTTTAAGTGATCCCTGATTGTCTAGACTGTCCTGTGTGGTCAGGAAGCACAACCCTCACTCCAAATAGACTACATTTGCCATTAATGGCACAAACACCTAGCCAAATCTGATGTTCTGCATGGTATCAAGACATGGCTGTGTCCCATACATGATCCCTGATTTGCTGAGATTGTTCAAGGAGGAAAGAAACAGCAGGGAGAAAGTATACCAAAGCAGCAGCAGAGTGGGAAACAGTGGCTGCAAATAACTGCTGATGGTTTTTCAAGGTGGCACCTTTGCTGCCCCCACCAAATATTGCTACTTCCAAGCAGTGAAGTCCTACTGTGAATTATCTTTATGGAAAATATATGCATTTTTCATGTTGGTACCTGAGTGAGTAGAAAGCCATTTCAAGGGAAATGCAGAGTTTCCTCTGGGGGCTACCTTGGATGTCTGTTGTTTATGGGTACCAACTATACAACAGTTCAAGGGGGCCTGAATCTCAGTTCAACTTGTTTGGTATTTCTTTTCATTATATATGCTTCACACCCTCCAGAAAATCTCCTAATAAATATCTTAATATTACAGCCATTAATTCCTTGGTGCAGAACACAAAGTTTTTACCACTTTTTGTCTGGCATGCGGACTGATGGAAGCAATCTATGTTCATATTCTTAAAATAAAATGTCAAAAGGGTACTTTTCTAAAGAAAAAAAGGTGACACCACCACCTTTCATATTGTCTATCTGGCATAACATAGCAAAGGCTATTTTCTGTCTTTGAATGTTAAATGCTACCAAGGCAAACTGGATTTAGTGTGGGGTTCACTACTGTAGCAGCACATTTGCTAAAACAGTCAAATCACTTGTTTCACATTTAGTATATCTTTAAATCCAGTTACTTGCTCTGGAGTTTCAACAAGTACTTAAGCACTTTGATAGACAGAGAAGGATTTTTGGTACTCATGCACCTGTTTTGTAAGGACAAGACCAATGCGCCAGACTCTATAAGAGGAACAGAGCATGGCTGGCTTTCCCTTCTTGTGACAGTTCTAGTAAAGCCCGACTCAGGTGTTATGACATAACCCAATGTATAAATATGTGAAAGGGGCACAAAGCCTCACATGCTGGCCATGTTCCATTGCCCCTCTCCTTGGTTCCTGGGGGGGGGGGGTGTTCAACTGATGTATAAGGATGTGCAAATCAGCAAAACTGAGGCTTGACAAAGTTCTCCAAATCCCACCTTGAAGCTCATCCTGATCCATGCCCATATCAGATTGTCCTTTTCACATGAAAATACATGCATATTTCTGTGCACCTTTTTTTCCCAAGTGTATGCATAATTGTGCACATTTTTCAAATGCACACATGCGTCTCCCATTGATTAAAGCTTGTTTGTGTGCATTTTTTCACAAGTATGCATTTTTCACAAGTATGCAAGTATGCATTTTCACAAGCATGCATTCTTTTGTGTGCATTTTTCAAATGTACATATTTTTCTAATGTGTTGTTGTTGTTTTGTTTTGTTTGTTTTTCTCTTGCAAATCACACTGCAACTTCAGAAATGTATGGACTTTCACTGCAGATTACATTCAGGTAGGGATGGCGGAGAATTTCTCCACGAATCTCCAGGAGGCCGAATGCCAACGCATTCGTCCCCCCAAAATTGGTGGAGAAATTCTCCGCCGGCCCCCCGCCCCGCCCGGGATAGGACTTACCTTGTGTGAATGTCCCTCTCGGTGGCGGGTCCCGGCGGCGGTTCGGCGGCGGTTCGGCGGGGGCGGCGGCGGCGGCCGGTCTTCTGACCGGCTGCCGCCGCCGCCATTGCAAAATAAAAAGTAAAGTAAAGTAAAAAAAAAACAACACACACCCGTGATAGGCTACGTAACGATTTATGTAGCCTATCATGGCTAGATTCCCAAAGTCAGCCGTGATAGGCTACGTAAATCATCACGTAGCCTATCATAGGCGAGGTTGAAAAAAAAAAAAAGCACATACGCAAATGGCGGCGCCCATAGGGCGCCGCCATTTGCATTCCTTAGTTTGGCACGTCTAGTCTACGTAAAGATTTACGTAGACTACAGCGAAAATAAGGGAACGCTATTTGCGTTGCCCTTATTTTCGCCGTAGTCTACATAAATCTTTACGTAGACTAGACGTGCCAAACTAAGGAATGCAAATGGCAGCGCCCCATGGGCACCGCCATTTGCGTACGCGCTTTTTTTTTTTTTAAGTCATCTGTGATAGGTTACGTGACGATTTACATAGCTTATCATGGCTGACCTTGGAAATCTAGCCGTGATAGGCTACATAAATCGTTACGTAGCCTATCACGGGTGTGTGTTTTGTTTTGTTTTACTTTACTTCTTTGTTTTCATGGCCGGGTAGACAGGGCGCTCTTCCCCGGCCTGAATTTCGCCGGCGAGGGATGGGGCGCCTCCCCCCCGGCCTGAATTTCGGCTGGGCGAGGCGGGGTGCCTCCCCCCCCTCGCCTGAACTTCGGGGGGAGAAGCGAAGCGCCTCCCCCCCACCGCAAAGCAAGCTGCGGGACAAGGTAAGTCCCTTTCGTCCATCCCTACATTCAGGTCCATGTTGTTGTTGTTGTTGTTGTTCAGTCGTTCAGTCGTGTCCGACTCTTCGTGACCCCATGGACCATAACACGCCAGGCCTTCCTGTCCTGCACTCTCTCCTGGAGCGTGCTCAAGTTCATATTCATTGCATCCGTGATGCTATCTAGCCATCTCATCCTCTGCCGTCCCCTTCTCCTTTTGCCTTCAGTCTTTCCCAGCATCAGGGTCTTTTCCAGGGAGTTTTCTCTTCGCATTAGGTGGCCAAAATTTAGACTTGTGATACGTTCCATGGGGTTTTCTTGGCAAGAATACTGGAGTGGGTTGCCATTTCCTTCTCCAGTGGACCACATTTTGTCAGAACTCTCTGCCATGACCTGTCCGTCTTGGGTGGCCCTGCACGGCATAGCTTATGGCTTCACTGAGTTACGCAAGCCCCTTCGCCACAACAAGGCAGTGATCCATGAAGGGGCAGGTCCATGTAGGGATATGCAAATCAACAAAACCCAAGCTCACTGAAGTTCTCTGAATTTCATCTTGAAGCTCATTCAAACTTGAGATCATGAGCTTTGTTGTTGTTTTTGTTGCTGTCGTTGTTGTTGTTGTTGTTTTTGCATGAAAATCCATGTGTATTTTCACACATATCTTTACAAATATACGCATCACTTGTGTGTATCTTTGACACTGTATGCTTAGCGATGGATGGACTCACTGTGGGGTCTGTGTTCGGTGGTGTCAGGGTGGACACTGAGCCCATAGAATCCCAGAGTAGTTCTGATTCTGAGGAGGAGCAGTCGCTCCTGGGAGAGGAGTGCTCTCATCTTTCCCAGGGCCAACAGCTGGCAGAGATTCCTCCCACCGGCATTCCTGGCATAGATAGCGGTCCTGGGAGTGAGAGAGCATGGGAAGAGGGCTTGCTGGATGCGTGATGCCAACGCAGGGAGCGGCGCCAAATGGAGGGAGTGGAAAGGAGGCATAGTGCCCGGTTGTCGTGCAAACAACGGTTGCGCCCAGAGGATCCAAGGGAAAAGTGGAGGGACTTTCCCTAGCCCATAAGTTCAGGGTCTGCCAGCGATTCGCCTTCAAAAGGGGACCAACTGTTCCCACTTAGGGCATAGGTAGTGTGCTGCTCAGATCTAGTTGCAATCGGTATAGTCGTTAAGTTGTAAAAGAGGAATAAAGCTTTGAAAAGAATCCCTTTGTCTGTGTCTGGACTTGGCTACTGGATTAGACTGAGAGAGGCCACCAATGAGCCCTTGGCAGGTGGGCACTCTAGCAACCGCTGGTGCTGCTCACCCACATGAGCCAGGCTGCGCAAGCCCCCGGAGGCCTCGGAGCGTGGTCCGGGAGTGTGCCGCAGCTTCCTGCTCCTCCATGCGAGCCACAATATTTCATGCAAGATGGGGCTCTATATATGCCACAAATTACCCATAACTAAGCACTTCTCATTTATTTATTTATTTATTTATTGCATTTATCACAGCTGCCATTTGCTCAATATATGCAAATTGCTTATGCAATTTACGTCTCTTGCCATTTTTAAAGGGAAAATTTTGGACAAAATCCACAAGCAGCGTGCAACCTTCCTACTCTCCCTGATGGTTTGAACACTGGCGGGGAGAGTCGGTCTGCTATGGATTTCGGAGGTTGGGTTCGTAGGAATCTGACCTCATTGAAATCCATTGAGGATTTCTCCAGCATCCCCAGGTTCTGCTATTTGCACAAATTGCAGTGTGCACAAATTGCAGTTTGCATAATTGGGGTGGGGGATCATGTAATCCATGCAAATGGTCTTGTGCTTTTTATTTGGTGATCTTGCGCAAGAGTGCATGAACGCAAGTCCGCATGTCCAGTATGCAGCCCTGCAGAGGCATATTGCCCTCTTGTAAGTATCCTTGTCACTTTCATCCTTTCCACACACTGCTGCATTTATCCCAGCAGAGCCATATTCTGTGCTTGTCAAAGAAGTTGTCAATTTCATCCACCCCTTCAGCATTTCCTGAGCAAACGGGGTGGGAGGAATTCCCCTGGGGTAGAATTTCTGGATGAACATGGTGGAAGCTTAAGTCCCCCTTTTCTGGATCACCAAGGTCGCAATCAGAATCAAGACCATGCAGGCTAACAATGAAGTAAATAATCCAATCATGCATAGCTCTGCTATGTGTGATTTGAAGAACATTTAGTCTGGCCCTAGGAAAGGCTTAAGCAGGCTATTGTATTATTGTGGGCTCTCAAGATTGTGACTGAACAGCAAGAGTTAGGTTACCTTGGCTTTTGTGCTGCAGGTATTATGGGGTAAAGTGTTTTAGACAGGTATGTATCTTGGTCCTTCTCACTTCAGAAACAGAATTGCATGTTCAGGGCAGAAGACAGGGATAAAAATGGCAAAGACAAGATAATGAAGCAGTGAGCGAAGAGTTGTGTAGCATTCATGGATGAGTGTATCAACATACGTTGTTGAATTGTTCCCATTAATAGCTACTGGAACTCCATCATACAGAGCAATGCAATTCAAAATAAAGATAGCGTAAACATAAAACAGAGTTAAATAGAATTAGATAGGCTGGTATGTATTCATGTGTATATTTTTTTTTCTATCTATCAAAGCAGCTTTACATTCCCAAGGGGGAAATAGTTTTTAAGTGTCTGAATAAACACTATTGTTAATGTTTTATACATAATATTAACTGCTCCCCCCCACACACACACACACCCTGCCTGCCAGGAGTGCCATTTTGAGGTACTTTCCAAGCTCTGGTATGCTTGGAAAGTTCAGAATCCAGGGATTTGAAGAAAAATAAGTATCACCACCACCACAGAGTTGAAAATGATACCCCCACACACACACACAAACTTTCCCATCTATCAGTTGAGTCTTTACAATAGGCAAGATTGGAGGATACCAACCTCTCTCTAATCTAGGCCAGAGAGAGAGAGAGAGAGAGAACCTCTCCTGTCCATCCAGCACATGTACCACACCTCCAATGGGCCCAGATATTGTTATGCTGGTGTAATGTTCAAACAGGATTTACACATTTTGGCCCACATTCTGTGGTCAATATTGGGTTTTATCCACGACATGAAATGGGCCTAAATACTTTTGATTTTACAAGCATAGGCTGTATACTAATGTTATGGCCCATGATGTGAACATCTAGGCACCCTGAAATTGGGCAGGCATGTGTGGTAGGCAGGGAGGGCAGTTGCACTCTTACTCCCTCCATGCACATGGGGGAGTTTGTGAAAAGGCAACCTGAAAGACTTCCTTCTCTCATTGAGCCTCCCTGGATCTTCAGAGGAGGCCTTCTCTTGGGCCCACCACCATCTGAGGCATTGGTGGGGAAGTGAGAGAGGGCCTTCTCAGTGGCCACTCCCAGATTCTGGAACCGTCTGCCAAGGGAGGATAAGTCGGCCCTTCTCTGTTGTTCTCTACTGGGCAGACAAAAACATTGAAAAAAAATCATGCAGGCCTTTGGTATATAATTTGGCCAATGCTGCATATTTTCTTTTATTGTTTGGTTTTTAATTGGGGGTTGGACTCGATGGCCTTGTAGGCCCCTTCCAACCCTACTATTCTACGAATATTCTATAATTGTATTTTTAAGTCATTAGTTTGCATGTTTTGTGTTGGTTGAGATTTTGTTTTTAATCTAGATTTTTACTGCTGGCTACCTTGAGTGCCATTGATGTTGTTTTGTGAGGGGGAAGGGCAGAAAGGTGGGTTATTAATTCATTAAATAATAAGATTAATAAACACATAAGGTATTGTCTGATCCGGTCCAATGTGTGGAAGATATGCATGCAACCGCATGGATTAAGTGAGGAGGGGGGGATACCTTCCTGATGATGATGATGATGATGATTTGGGAGTAGAGCTTTGGACCTTCCAAAGTGGCCCCAGTTCGCTTCAGACCGATTTGGACCCCCACCACTTTGACTCAGATCCAAATCCAAAGTGAGATTTGGACATCCGAATCACTCATTTGGGGTGTTTCCCCATTGACTTGCATGGGAAAACACAAATGACCATAACATTTTCAGTTGTTTTGATACATGCATGACATTTGGAGAACTCTCTCCACCACCCTGGAGGGGTGTCCACCTGCCAAATCTCAGACTGTTTGCGTTTGACTGAGTTTTTGTGCTAGGTGCAGGTGAAATTTGATTTTTGTCAAGGAAATCTCTCAACACAAAGAGCTATACCTTTCCACTGCTTGCACAGAAGTGCATGAAAGTTGGGGAATGCACAGCCCCCAGAGGGCATCCCAAATGCCAAATCTCAGACAATTTAGCCCACTAGGTTTTGTGCAAGGTGCAGATAAAATGTGCTGTTCTGAGAAACTCAAACCAAAGTTCATAATCAAGTTAGATGTTGAAGTGGTGAGGAGGTTACTATCCCTAAATTGTGCTGTATGTTTCTTTGAAGTGCAAATAACCCTTTCCCCCTAGTACTACTTTCTTGTTCACAGTCAATAAACTCAGGGTATCTTTGGGTGAATTGCCTGGGAAAACCCTGGCTGGTAGGCAGGAAGAGAAAAAAGACAGCAACCCTGCCAAGTGGGCACACTGACTTGAACGAAGAGCAACGACAGTTGTCTGCTGGACTGACAGAAGCAGGAAGCAACGCAGCAACCCTCCCAGGAGGCACAGCAGCGCCTCACCTACCTCCGCCCCTGTCAAGAAGACCCCGAAGATCCCTCATACTGGCCTTGCTTGCTTTGCAAAGTGCAACACACAGTGTAGTATCTTATTTCTATAATAGCTGTTAATGTGTGTAGTCCTTTGCCCACTGTTTTTGGAAACGTGGACTCTGTGTACTCCTTTGACACACACTGTTTGCTTGTCCATATAGCACAAGCACGCACACACGCACACACACACGAGTAAAAGGAAAGAAGACACTAAACTACAAGTGAAGGGGCGGGGGGCTGGGATGACCATAATCCTAACAAAATATATAGATAGATGAGATAGACAGACAGACAATGAAAGTAAGGGCAAACTAATGGTTGACAGATAATTGAAAAGTTCTGTGGGGTGGAGGGAGTAAGCAACTACAGTAAAATTTTCTGGATTTTTAAATGAACAAACATTTAATGAATGGTAAGCCTATTACAGAAGGGTGGGGTGGGAAGGCACTAACATAGCTGTCATAGCACACTCTTTCTTCTCGGCTTCATTCTGCCAAAGGAGAGTGGGAAGGGTTAAGGCTTCCTCTGCCATGCCTGGCAGAGACTGGTGCAGTTGCTCTTGGTGGGCTCAGCAGATGCAGGCAGCATAGGACTGGAGCTGAGAGAGAAATGCCATGGAGCATCTCTCTCCACTCCCATCCCATCCTACTTCCTCCACCGCCCCTACCATCATTGCACTCGATGGCAGCTTGTCAGGACAGTGGGAATCTGCTCAATTATCAGGTACCCCATTGAACCATCTTGCCCCCTCCCCCCCCGGGGTGGGCACCCCACTTTGGAGACCAATGCTCTAGCTTCTAGTCCTCTCCTCTACAGTAACGTTTAGGGATGTACAGATTGTATAAAATCCTCTCCGTCTGTGTTTTGAGGATTGTCAGGTCCCTTTTGTCCCATCGTCCGCCCGCAGGCTGTTGTGAATTTTTTTTCCCATTATGTGGAAAAATACGGAAATAATTATGTAAGTATTATTTGTGTACATAATTTATCATGGTACATAATATTGGTACATAACACTGTGTACAGAATGTACTTTAGTATGTAACATTTAGTGTATTGTCGCTCATTCCATTCAATGTTTCCTCAGCAGAAACTTATGAATTTTCCTACGAATTTATATGTGTAAATTTTGGGAAAGTAAAAAATAAATAAATCTGAAAGTCCACAGACTCCACGCAGCCTGAGGGGATCACCCTGCAGCATGTTCCTCAGGTTGGATACTTGGAAATCCGAGCTCATTTTAGTCCATCTCAAATTTCTCCAGCATCCCTAGTAATAGCACCTCTCTCAGAATGAGCAAATGGAGGCTGATTTACAGCAAAGATCACTCCCTCCTCCTCCTCCTCCACCTACTCTCCCCTTGCCCCCTCCCTTCTCATCTTCTGCCCCTCCTGGTGGCTGGATCGCTCTCTCAAATTAATACATTTGGCCCCTCTGCCTCCTCTCTCCTTCCCCCTCCCTCCTCCTCCCTCTCAGCATGATCTTTCCCATGTTTGTTGATACATTTCGGAGACAGCCTCTTTGGGCTACTCAGAAGACATCGGAGCTCTGAATATACAAGGTAGATGGAGGCGCCTCATAGGTGATCCGCTTCAGTTCAGGGTGCCTCAGTGCTGTTCTGACCTGCTTCATAGCAAGACAAGGCACCTCCATATCAGCCTGTTTCACCTCATTATTAGGGCTTTGGACCAAAGTGGTGCACAGTTCTAGTAAAATCCTGATAAAAGAAATGAACTGAAAAGAATTGATCATACATCCCTATTTTGGTGTTCGTAAATGATGCACCTGCATTTCCAGACCCTCAAATTGGAAACCTGTAAGCTCCTATTCCATAACAGGGTTTCCAACAGCTTTGCCCAGCCCTATCTGGAGATGCCAGACCTTGAAGCTGCAAATTTTCATGCAAAACATGTATTCTAGCACAGAGCTACAGCGATTGCCTAGACCTGGGGACTCCATGCAATGCACAGTGCATCATTTCACACAATGTACCTCTGCAGTATATTTTGAACTTTTTTGAAGGTCTGCTCAGAAGCAAGTCATGTTGAGTTCAATCAGACTTCCTCTCTATGTCTACTTTTGAGTAGAAATTATAGGGTTGTATTGCTAACTGATATGGTAAACAGGGCTCTATGTGGCTCCCTGGCAAGGTTCTTTACACAGGTCTGCAGCAGGATTCCTCTTAAGTCAAGGGAAGAGAAGGAGGGGAGACATCTGGAGACATCACCATACTTGAATACAACACAGTTATTATATAAAAGCAAGCAAGCCAACCCAATGTTTCCCTTTTAATTTCCTAGTGGCTTATGGTTTTACTGCTTCTGGCAGTAAAGACCTTAGGCAACCCCTTCCATAAGGAATGAACTCTGCTTAGAGTTCTAGACTAAAACCTATCAATTTAGAGTTTGAAAAAGAAGAAGTGAGATTAGGAATGGGTGAGAAATTTGCTCTGTTGAGGTGTGTGTGTGGGTGTGTGTATGTTGAATGGATTTATCCAATTTGCGCCTAATCCCAAGTCTTTCAGAGAGCTGAGGAAGGGTTACATTGAAAAATCCACAGTTTTGCAAACTTTCTGATATAGTTTGTTTCAGGAACAATGCACACAAATAAGTACGTATTAGGGAAAAGTGCACACAAAATGCATATATTTGAGGGGGGAAGTGTACACAGAAACAGCATTTCAGCAATGTAAATTACTTCAAAAATGTGTAGATTTAAAAACATGGATGAAAATGCACATTTATTTATTTATTTATGTTTTATTTAAACTACTTATATACCACTTGATAGTCTAATATATCTAAGCAGTTTAAGAGAGGAAAGAGAGAAAATTGTATATTATGAGAAAGAGAACAAAAACACATTTTCCTACTTCTGTAATTGCATTATTCCATTATAGCACAGTGCCACCTAGAGGTTATGTAGCAGAAAAGCAGGAAAGGAAAAGCTGCTTTTGTAGAGCTTGGATCTCAGTTCTGTGGCAAAACCAAAAGTAAATACAGTGCATTAACAGCCCCATGTAGAAAAGCTCAACATATATATATATATATATATATATATATACGTGTGTGTGTGTGCATATCTGTGTGTGTGTGTATATATATATATATATATATACCAATCAAAAATAATATAAATTATTGAATACATTAAAATGTTACAAGAACACTAGAACAGAGCAGTGCTCTTACAAGTCTGGGAAAGCCTGAATAAACAGATATGACTTTAAGAAGTAGCAACAGTTCACCAAAGTTTCTAACTCTCAGGCCATACATGGGAGAGCATTCCAGAGGGTGGGTGCCACTCCTGAGAAGGCCTGCTTATGTGCCATTTATTTATTTATTTATTTATTTCTATACTGCCCAATAGCCGAAGCTCTCTGTCATTATCTGTAGGGGTGAACGAAAGTCACTTACCTTTTCTCGCAGCTTTTTCGCGGTGGGGGGGAGCGCTTCGCTGCTCCCCCCGCGAAGTTCAGGCCGGGGGTGGGAGGCTTCCCGCCTCGCCCAGCTGAAATTCAGGCCGGGGGGGGAGGCTTCCCGCCTCGCCCGGCCGAAATTCAGGCCGGGGAGGAGGCTTCCCGCCTCGCCCGGCCGCGAACACGAAAGTAACAAAAACAAAACAAAACCGTCCCCTGATAGGCTACGTGACGATTCACGTAGCCTATCACGGCTAGATCTGGAAAGTCAGCCATGATAGGCTACGTGAATCGTCACGTAGCCTATCACGGGTGACTTAAAAAAAAAAAAAGCGCGTACGCGAATGGCGGCCCCCATAGGGAGCCGCCATTCGCATTCCTTATTTAGTTGCTGTAGTCTACGTCAATGTTTACGTAGACTACGGCGAAAATAAGGGCAACGCAAATAGCGTTGCCCTTATTTTCGCCGTAGTCTATGTAAACATTGACGTAGACTACAGCGACCAAATAAGGAAGGGGAATGGCGGCTCCCTATGGGGGCCGCCATTATCTGTACACACTTTTTTTTTTTTTTAAAGTCACCCGTGATAGGCTACGTGACGATTGACGTAGCCTATCATGGCTGACTTTGCAAATCTTGCCGTGATAGGCTACGTGAATCGTCACGTAGCCTATCAGGGGACTTTTTTTTTTTCTTTCATTGCAATGGCGGGGGCGGCAGCCAGTCGAAAGACCGGCTGCCGCTCCCGCCCCGCTCGAACACCGGACGAACCGCCAGCCGGACCCGCCGCCGGGAGGGACATTCAGGGAAGGTAAGTCCCGTCCCGGGGGGGGGGCGGGGGGCGGGGGGGTGCGGAGGATTTCTCCCCGAAACTTGTTCGGGGGGCCGAACACGTTGGCGCTTGGCCCCCCGAAGTTTCGGGGAGAAATTCTCCGCCATCCCTAATTATCTGATGACATACTGCTGGTTGTGGAATGACCAACAAGGCCTCCTCAGAAGATCTCAGGGGGTCAATTTGATGTATATAGGGTAGGGGTGTACAGAACTCACCTCTGAGTCTGCCGGGGAGTCCATGGGGGGCTGAGGTAATCTGTTCCTCCCCCTGGAATCTTCCCTGGCTGGCTCCACTCTGCAGCAAGTCCGCAGAGCCATGGACTAGGTCCGTCTGCTGCCGGACTGCCAGTCTTCGGATGCAAATGGCATCTGGCATAGTGGACACCATTTGCGTCCCTGCCTTTTGCCATGATAGGCTATGTAAAAATTTACATAGCCTATCATGGCAAAAGGCAGGGATGCAAATGGCGTCCGCTACACTGGACACCATTTGCGTCCAAAGACAGGCAGCAGCAGATGGGACAGGTGGCAGCGGACAGCAGTGGCCGGCCAGTGGCAGGTAGGATCCAGCCAGCGCAGATTCCCCTGGGTGGCAGAGGTGAGTCTTGCGTTCTGCCGTGGACTCTGTGTGTGTGTGTGGATTCTTAGAATACAGCCTCATTGGAGTCAGTGCTGGAATTCTCTGCCATCCCTAATATAGGGAATACGGTATCCTGGTCCCAAGTTGTTTAGGGCTCTGAATGTTAGCAACAAAACTTCGTGCATGCCTCGGTAGCTAATAGGCATACATTCTGAAAAATGCACACACAAAAGGTACACATTTCTATACGATTTATTTAAAAAATAATAAATCACAAGTCCATGCAGAAATGGGATGGAATGAACTTGGCATTAAAACACACACACACACACCCCTGACAATCATGGTGAGACTATAATTCACGGAACCATCCATTAGGGATGAACTAAGCTATTTTGGTCTGGATCACACACCTCCCACTGGACCCCCACCAGCAGGCCGCCCCTGCTTGCCTTGTGCAGTGAGTCACCAGGCAGTCCGCAAGGTCTGGCAAATGGCACACTGCTGCTTGATCCCTTGCCAAGACATCATTTTGCATAAAAATGATGGCTTGGCCTTTTTTTCGATTTTATGCAAATGGTGTTTGAAAGTGGTCATTTATGCAAGATAATCTTCCATAAATGGTCACTTTATGGCTGTTGTTTGCGTGAAACTGTCCTTCACGGAAAAGGCTGAGCAGTCATTTTGCGGCTTGTGGAGGGATCAGGGTTCCCTGCACTTGCCTGACGTGGTGCATCCAGAGTTGGGCAAACATAGGGATCTGCAGACTGGCACCCAGGGCGCTGAGCCAGCAATTTCTTGCCAGGCCTCGAGCCCTAGCTGCACACCTGTGACATTCCTATCATCCATCTCTATGTGAGATACACCAGTCAGAGTGATCATCACTTTATAGAACTGATTTAAAGGTGAGGAGCAATGACCAAGGAGGAGAGGATTTGCTTGAGCCTGTGCACCTCCTTTACAAGGGAGCATATCTGTGCTCATTTTCTAGCCACCTGCCCAAATAAGTTTCCCAAACGCATTAAGGAATATGTCATGTTGTGACACTGAGATGATAACATAGCACTGTGCTGTGATGAAATGTAAAAATGCTGTTCCATGTCTCATGGTGGAGAGGCTACATGTCCTGTGCAAGTATCCTTCTTTATGTTACTGTATATAAGCCATTTCTTTTGCCTCTCCACAAGTCTGGCACTGTAAAGTTTTCTTTTCCTGAAAAGACCTGGGTAGGAAAGTTCCCCTGGCCCTTGGCAGCTGAGATAACAAAACTTCTCTAGCAGCTGAGGCACATGCATCTGGTCTGTGTGAGAATGGAACAATTTTGGGGGAAAGATAACGGGTCTATCTGCAGCTCCAAACATTATGGTTGAGCGAACCGATAAGCTCTGCTTTCATTCAGAGTCATTAATGGCTCAGTGATTTCAAGCCTCTTTCCCATCAAATGTATGAATTTTTAATCCTTTAATTGCATGTCATCATAAATGCCCTGTGTGCTTTCTTATTTATCCATCCATTTCTGTTGTTACAGGTAAATGCTTCCCCCCCCTCTTTTTATTCTTTTTTGATGTGCTTTTGTGGGGAGGAAAACTCATTGTTAATGTTCTCTCTCTTTCTCTTTCCATCCCTCTGTAATGGAACAATAAGACTGTTCTGTTTTCCCTAGTGAATGGCAGGAGGTGAGGCGGGATGGAGTGGGGCTGTCTCCCATGACTGCTTAATTCCAAGCAATCCTCAGATAAAGCAGGCTCTGAGAAAAGCCCCCACCCCACCCCTCTTGCAACTGAAATGGCATTGAAGATAACAGAAAAAATAATAATTACCACTGAGATTCCTAAAAGAAATAGACTACAGACACAGACTCTGGGTATGTTTGAGACATCTGTTTCTTTCTGCAGCTGAAAGAACTCCTTTCCATATGAAAAGAGTTATGAAAGCTCACACATACTGGGCCATTATTTCGGAAAGATCCATTTATCTCCACCCATTGGCCAGTTTCCTTGCCTTTGTCAGTCCTAAGGTGAAGTTAGGATCATAGAATCATAGAATAGTAGGGTTGGAAGGGGCCTACACATGGACATCACCAGATGGTCAATATCGAAATCAGATTGATTATGTCCTTTGCAGCCAAAGATGGAGAAGCTCCATACAGTCAGTAAAAACAAGACCTGGAGCTGACTGTGGCTCAGATCATGAGCTGCTTCTTGCAAAATTTCGGCTTAAATTGAAGAACGTCGGGAAAACCACTAAACCGTTCAGGTATGACCTAAATCATATCCCTGATGAATATACAGTGGAGGTGAGGAATAGATTTCAGGGATTAGACCTGATAGACAGAGTGCCTGAGGAACTATGGACGGAGGTCCGTAACATTGTTCAGGAGGCAGCAACGAAATCCATCCCAAAGAAAAAGAAATGCAAGAAAGCCAAGTGGCTGTCTGATGAGTCTTTACAAGTAGCTGAGGAAAGAAGGGAAGCGAAAAGCAAGGGAGAAAGGGGAAGATATACCCAACTGAATGCAGAGTTCCAGAGAATAGCAAGGAGAGACAAGAAGGCCTTCTTAAGTGAACAATGCAAAGAAATCGAGGAAAACAACAGAATGGGAAAGACTAGAGATCTCTTCAAGAAAATCGGAGATCTCAAGGGAACGTTTTGTGCAAAGATGGGCATGATAAAGGACAAAGAAGGCAGGGACCTAACAGAAGCAGATGAGATTAAGAAGAGGTGGCAAGAATACACAGAAGAACTATACAGGAAAGATCTGAATGTCCCTGATAGCCATGATAGTGCGGTCACTGAACTTGAGCCGGACATCCTAGAGAGTGAAGTCAAGTGGACCTTAGGAAGCATTAGTAACAATAAAGCTAGCGGAGATGACAGTATTCCAGCCGAGCTATTTAAAATTCTAAAAGATGATGCTTTTGAAGTGCTGCATTCAATATGCCAACAAATCTGGAACACTCAACAGTGGCCACAAGACTGGAAAAGGTCAGTTTACATTCCAATTCCAAAGAAGGGCAACGCCAAAGAGTGTTCAAACTACCGCACCATTGCGCTCATTTCACATGCCAGCAAGGTGATGCTCAAAATCCTACAAGCTAGGCTTCAGCAGTATGCGAACCGAGAACTACCGGAAGTACAAGCTGGGTTTCGAAGAGGCAGAGGAACTAGAGATCAAATCGCCAACATTCGCTGCATCATGGAGAAAGCAAGAGAATTCCAGAAAAACGTCTATTTCTGCTTCATTGACTACGCTAAAGCCTTTGATTGTGTGGATCACAACAAACTCTGGCAAATTCTGAAAGTGATGGGAGTACCAGACCACCTTACCTGTCTCCTGAGAAACCTGTACGAGGGTCAAGAAGCAACAGTAAGAACCAGACATGAAACAACCGAGTGGTTCAAAATTGGGAAAGGAGTACGACAAGGCTGCATATTGTCACCCTACTTATTTAACTTATATGCAGAGTACATCATGAGAAATGCCGGGTTGGATGAATCAGAGGTCGGAATTAAGATTGCTGGGAGAATTATCAACAAC
This sequence comes from Heloderma suspectum, assembly GCF_057233095.1. Classification (NCBI taxonomy): domain Eukaryota; kingdom Metazoa; phylum Chordata; class Lepidosauria; order Squamata; family Helodermatidae; genus Heloderma; species Heloderma suspectum. Next base: position 26,116,820 of record NC_139467.1, read on the forward strand.
CTCCGATATGCAGACGATACCACCCTAATGGCAGAAAGCGAAGAGGATCTCAAGAGTCTCTTGTTGAGGGTGAAAGAGGAGAGTGCAAAAGCTGGTTTGAAACTCAACATTAAAAAAACTAAGATCATGGCATCTGGCCCCATCACTTCCTGGCATATTGAAGGGGAAGAAATGGAAGCAGTGACAGATTTTACTTTCTTGGGCTCCAAGATCACCGCAGACGGTGGCTGTAGCCATGAAATTAAAAGACGCTTGCTCCTTGGGAGGAAAGCTATGGCCAACCTAGACAGCATAGTAAGAAGCAGAGACATCACCTTGCCGACAAAGGTCCGTATAATCAAAGCTATGGTTTTCCCAGTAGTAATGTATGGATGTGAGAGCTGGACTATAAGGAAGGCTGAGCGCCGAAGAATTGATGCTTTCGAACTGTGGTGCTGGAGAAGACTCCTACGAGTCCCCTGGACTGCAAGGATGTCAAATCAGTCCATCCTAAAGGAAATCAACCCGGACTGCTCATTGGAAGGACAGATAATGAAGCTGAAGCTCAAATATTTTGGCCACCTAATGTGAAGAGAAAACTCCCTGGAAAAGACCCTGATGCTGGGAAAGACTGAAGGCAAAAGGAGAAGGGGACGGCAGAGGATGAGATGGCTAGATAGCATCACCAATGCAATGAATATGAACTTGAGCACGCTCCGGGAGAGAGCGCAGGACAGGAAGGCCTGGCGTGCTATGGTCCATGGGGTCACGAAGAGTCGGACACGACTGAACGACTGAACAACAACAACAAAGGGGCCTACAAGACCATCGAGTCCAACCCCCTGCTCAACGCAGGAATCCAAGTCAGAGCATCCTTGACAGATGGCTGTCCAGCCTCGTCTTGAATGCCTCCAGTGTGGGAGAGCCCACCACCTCCATAGGGAATTGGTTCCATTGTCATACAGCTCTAACAGTCAGGACGTTTTTTCCTGATGTTCAGCCAGAATCTGGCTTCCTGTAACTTGAGCCCATTATTCTGTGTCCTGCACTCTGGGATGATCGAGAAGAGATCCTGGCCTTCCTCTCTGTGACAACCTTTCAAGTGCTTGAAGAGCACTATCCTCTCTCCCCTCATTCTTCTCTTCTCAAGGCTAAACATGCCCAGTTCTTTCAGTTGTGAATGCATGTGCATCACCGAACAAACAAACAAACAGGAAACACATCACCAAACAAGAGGACAAAAAGGCTACAGATTTGCATGAAGTTGTCATTTGTGAATTTATTTGCATTGATGCAAAATTGTCAATAATGACTATACTTTAAATAGAATCACAATAGACCTCACCTGTGTGGTGGTCTGGGTGCTAACAATGGATGGGCAACTTCAAAGCCCCTGCTACCCCCCCCCCCTTTTATGGTCCTTTTCCTTTAAGGTGGACTTGGAAGCTCTCAGTGGAGGTGCATTACAATGGTGGGTGGGCCAAAGGCAAAAGGGGTGAGGCCCAACTACGCCACCCCCCAACATATTTCAGCTTAAAGCTCTTACTGCCAGAAATTAAGCCTTAAGAGAGGCATTTCAATGCATCTGTGTATATTTCACTGGCCATGTATTTATTTGATGTTTCTTAGGGGGTGCTGCTCCAGCTGGTTTGTTTGCTTGTTTTAAAATCAGATAATGTTCTGTGTTGGTGAATGTGTCATTCTCTCTATGGGAACAGGCTTTTTTTGTCTACTTTTGCCTAGGTTTTACAATATTCTATTCATGTGCTTTGTGGTTGCCAGGGGTTACTCTGATGATGGTGCCTGTTTATTGTTGTTGTTGTGGTGGTGGTGGTGGTGGGTTTAAATCTTTGCTACCAAGAGAATAGCAAGGAAGGACCATAGTTCCTTGGGGAAGGGCGGCGGCTCAGTGATGGCTCACATACTATGTATGAAGGAAGTCCCATGTCCAGTTCCTGGCATCTCCAAGGAGCGCTGGGAAAGACCTCTGCCTGAACTAGGGCTGTACAGGGACCTCCCGATCCACCTTGGAGGCCACTTCAGGGCTTCCAAGGTGGGCCCAATTCACTTTGGGCTGACTGGGGGGAGGGCAACCTCTTCAGCCCCCCCATGTCCCCAATGTGGTATGTGAGCACCAGCTCCTTACCTGTAGGGATGTACAAAACCACTTACCTGTTTCGTAAGTGGCATCCGCGGTGGAGGGGAGGAGCTCTGTCCCTCCCCCTGGAATCCTTCCTGGGCGGCTCCGCTCTGCGGCGACTCTGTGGAGCTGCCGGGTGGGTGCATCTGCAGCTGGACATCCGGCTGCGGCAGGTCTGCGGGCTCAAATGGCGGCCGGCGTAGCAGCCGCCATTTGCGTCCCTTCGCTGAGCCATGATAGGCTATGTAAATATTTACGTAGCCTATCACGGCAAAGAGCAGGGATGCAAATGGTGTCCGCTGTGCCATTTGCTTCCCCGCTTTTGCTGTGATAGGCTACATAAATATTTACGTAGCTTATCATGGCTCAGCGAAGGGACACAAATGGCGGCCGGTGTAGCAGCTGCCATTTGCGGCCGCAGCCCAGCAGCAGCCAGATCCACTGCCGCCGGAGCCGCCACCACTGCCAGAGCTGCCGCTGGAGCTGCAGCCAGGTAGGCTCCATTCCGGGGGGCTACCGTGGGGTGGTGGGGCGGGTTGCTCCGTTCCGCCACAGATTCCAGGGGGCCGAATTCACTGGAATTTGGCCTCCTTGGGATCTGTGGCAGAATTCTCTGACATTCCTACTTACCTGGGCCCTCAGGACACATGTTGGCAGCCATCTTTTTGTTCCATGGAGCTGGAGTCAACGCCATCTCCACTGCCAGCTCCTGGGCCATCAGGACACACACCAGCAGCTGTCTTCTTGTTCCGGGGAGTCACCATTTTTAAAATGGCGACTCCCTGTATTTCTGGAAATGGATCCTGAAGAAATGGAGCCCATGAAGCACACTTCACTAAGATATACAGTGTGGTGTGGTGGTGAGAGTGTTGGACTGGGGGTTGGGAGACCCAGGTTCTGGTCCCCACTTGGCCATGGAAGCTCACTGGGTGATTTTGGGACCATCACAGACTCTTAGCTCAACCTACCTCACAGGGTTGTTGTTCTGAGGCTAATATGGAGAGGAGGAGGATTATGTATGCCACCTTGGGCTCCTTAAGCTGAAAAAAAGTGGGATATAAATGTAAGAAATAAATAAGTAAGTAAATAAATAAGTACATTAACAACAAGAGGGCTGCTGGCGTGTGTCTTGAGAGCCAAGGTAAGGAGCTGGAGATTGGGCAGTGGTGGCATGGCTGGGCTTCCAGATAGCTCCAAAGCATGCTGAAGCCCCTTGGAGAAACCCAATCCACTTCATGCTGCTCTGTGCCCACTCTGCCTCACCTCAAAAGCACCCAGCTTAGGCTTGGAGTTTGGGCTTTGGGCCGAAGCAGTGCACAGACCTACCTGAAACCCTGGAGCCCTACTGTCAGTCAGTGCAGACCAGCTTCCCCCTGCCTAGTGCCCTCGATATGTGCTGTAGTGCAACTCCCATCAACCCCAACCAGCACCACCATGCTGGCTGGGAATGATGGGAGTGGCAGTCCAACATACCTGGAGAGCACCAGCTTGGTGAAGGATAGTGTACATAATACTGAGCTAGTTGGACTCATGGTCTGTGATATAAAGCAGCATCTCATGCTCTACTGAGAACCCTTTACTGAGTCCCTTTGCCCACACTTTCTGTCACAACAGAAAACTATAGTCCTGTATGGAACAAATGGTAAGAGTAGAGATGGAGGAGAAATCCACCACGGACTCCAATGAGGCCGAATTCTTTAGAATCCACCCATTTGGAGTCCATGGTGAAATGGACTAGTCCCCCCCCCCAAAATCCTCCCCAGATTGACCTTACCTGCTGCTCACCAGTCCAGGTCCATCTGCTGCTGCGGTCCATCCGCTGCCCCGGACTGTGGACGCAAATGGTGTCCAGTGTAGGGGACGCCATTTGCGTCCCTGCTGTTTTCGGTGATAGGCTACGTAGCCTATCACTGGACTCGCTGCGGAGTGGAGCCGATCAGGCAGAATTCCGGGAGGAGGGACGGATTGCCTCCCACCACCCCATGGATGCCCGGACTGGAACGGTAAGTGGGTTTCGTACACCCCTAGGTAAGAGAAGAAACTTGCTGAAGAAACTGATGGATCACTTGGCAAGAAGTGCTGCAGCTGTCATAAGAACATAAAAAGAGCCATGCAGGATCAGACCAGGGATCCATCTAGTCCAGCATTCTGCTCACACAGTAGCCAACCAGCTGGTGACCAGGAACCACAAGTAGGGCATGAGCGCAACAGCACCCTCCCACCCATGTTCCCCAGCAATGGGTGTACATAGGCTCATTGCCTCTGGTACTGGAGGTAGCAGATAGCCATCAAGACTAGTAGCCATTGATAGCCTTTTCCTCCAGGAATTTGTCTACTCCCCTTTTAAAGCCATCCAAACTGGTGGCCATCAGTATTTCCTGTGGCAGTGAATTCCATAGTTTAACTATGTGCTCCATGAAGAAGGACTTCCTTTTCTCTGTCCTGAATCTCCCACCAATCAGCTTCATAGAATGACCCTGGGTTCCGGAGTATTTTGAGAGAGGAAGAAAAATGTCTCCCTGTCCACACTCTCCACACCATGCATAATTCTGTAGTCCTCTATCATGTCTCCCTTTACTTCCCCTTTTCCCCCCCAAGCTAAACAATACCAGCTGTTGTCACCTTTGCTCATTCGGGAGATGCTCCAGCCCCTCGATCATTTTAGTTGCCCTTTTCTGCACTTTTTTTCCAGCTCTGCATTTTTTAAAAAAAATACTTTTTAGGTGTCGTGACCAGAATTGTACACAGTATTCCAAGTGTGGTTGCACCATAGATTTGTATAGGGGCAGTATGATGCTGGCAGTTTTATCCTCAGTCCCTTTTCTAATTATGCCTAACATGGAGATTGCCTTTTTTTAGGGATGTACGAAAATCACTTACCTTTCGTGGATTATGCTGATGGTGGGGGGGGAGGCGTTCCGTTCCTCCCCCCGGAATCCTGGCCGGGGGGAAGGTGCTCCATTCCTCCCCCCTGGAATCCTCCGCAGCCAGCTGTGCTCTGCGGCAGCTCTGCGGAGCAGCCGGCCAGGCCCAGCCAGGAAGAGCCGTCTGCAGCCGGATTTCCGGCCGCAGAGGGCTCTGAGTAAAAAAAAAAACCACTCGTGTACACAAATGGTGGCGGCTATGGCCGCTGCCATTTGAGTTCCTTCTTTTTGGCCATCTTAATCTATGTAAATATTTACGTAGACTATGACGGCGAAAATAAGGGGAACGCAAATAGTGTAGCGGATGCTATTTGCATTCCCCTTATTTTCGCCGTCTTAGTCTACGTAATTATTTATGTAGAGTAAGCCGGCCCAAAAAAAGGAACGCAAATGGCGGTGGCCATAGCTGCCGCCATTTGCATTCCTTTTTTTTTTGCCGTCATAGGTTACGTAAATATTTACGTAGGCTATTACGGCAAAAAAAAAAGTGAACGCAAATGGCAGCCGCTGTAGCAGCCGCCATTTGCGTTCCCTTAGTTTTGCCGTGATAGGCTACGTAAATACTTACGTAGCCTATCACAGCTATACGGAAGAAGGGAATGGCGGCCGCAGACACGGCCGCCATTCGCAATGGAGCGCAGACGACAGCAGGTAGGTGCTCCGTTCCGGGCCCATTTCGTGGGGTGGGGGGATGGGGGGGTTTCGTTCCACCATGGATTTTGAGGGGCTGAATGCACTGGCATTTGGCCTCACCGAGATCCAAGGCGGAATTCTCTGTCATCCCTAATCCTTCCCCAGATGCCTCTGGCATGTGCATCTTTTGCTATAGGACATTGGCCCCTTTTATTTGCTATTGTGTTCTAATATGTGCTCCTGGCCTATTTCCTCCCCTTCTCCATTTGGGCAATCAAAAACATTTTCATCTTCATCCCTTTGGGATGATTTAACCCAAACCAGATGTTTCCGAGCTCCTGTTGGCTTTCTCCCAGGGCTTAGTTTAAAAGCTGCTCTGCCACCCTTTTTACATTTATCGCCAGCAGTCTGGTTCCAGTTTGGTTCAAGTTAGGGATGTTAGAGAATTCTGCCACGGATCCCAGGGGGGCCGGATTCCAGTGAATTTGGCCCCCCAGAATCCGTGGCTGAATGGAGCAACCCGCCCCACTACCCTGCGAAAGCCCTGCGAAATGGAGCCTACCTGGCTGTGGCTCCAGCTGTGGCTTCGGCTCCGGCAGCAGCTCTAGCGGAGGGGACACCATTTGCATTCCCGTTTTAGCCGTCATAGGCTACATAAATATTTATGTAGCCTATCATGGAGAAAATGGGATCGCAAATGGCATAGGGGACACCATTTGAGTTCCCGCTTCAGCCATCATAGGCTACATAAATATTTATGTAGGCTATCACGGGCTACAATAGGGATGCACATGGTGTCCCCTACTCAGGACGCCATTTGTGTCTGCAACAACCCGGCAGTGGCTGGAGGCCTCACTGTGGGTTGGTCCAGCTGGCAGCTAGGGATGCACGAAAGTCACTTACCTGGTCTCGCAGCTTGCTTCGCGGTGGGGGGGAGGTGCTTCGCTGCTCCCCCCGAAGTTCAGGCCGGGGGGGGAGGCCTCCCTCCTCGCCCGGCTGAAATTCAGATCGGGGGGGAGGCTTTCCGCCTCGCCCGGCCGAAATTCAGGCCGGGGAGGAGGTGCCTCGCCTCGCCCGGCCGCGAAATAAAAAGTAAAAAAACAACAACAACGTCCCCGTGATAGGCTACGTGACGATTAACGTAGCCTATCATGTCTAGATCTGCAAAGTCAGCCATGATAGGCTACGATAATCGTCACGTAGCCTATCACGGGTGACTTAAAAAGAAAAAGAAAAAGCGCGTACGCAAATGGCGGCCCCCATAGGGAGCCGCCATTCGCGTTCCTTATTTGGTCGCTGTAGTCTACATAAATCTTTACATAGACTACGGCGAAAATAAGGGCAACGCAAATAGCGTTGCCCTTATTTTCACCGTAGTCTACGTAATCTTTACGTAGACTACAGCAACCAAATAAGGAACGCGAATGGCGGCTCCCTATGGGGCCACCATTAGCCGTACGTGCTTTTTTTTCTTTTCTTTTTTTTTAAGTCACCCGTGATAGGGTACGTGACGATTTACGTAGCCTATCACGGCTGACTTTGCAAATCTAGACATGATAGGCTACGTTAATCATCACGTAGCCTATCACGGGGGCGTTTTTTTTTTTTTTTACTTTTCTTGGAATGGCGGCGGTGGTAGCTGGTCGAAAGACTGGCTGCCGCCCCTGCCCCTGTCGAAGCCCTGCCGAACCACCGCTGCGACCTGCCACCGGGAGCGACATTCGGGAAAGGTAAGTCCCATCCCGGGGGGGGGGCGGGGGGCGGGGTGTGTGTGGAGAATTTCTCCCCGAAACTACTTTGGGGGGCCGAATACGTTGGCACTCGGCCCTCCGAAGTTTCGGGGAGAAATTCTTCCCCATCCCTACTGGCAGCTCCGCGGCCTGGCCATGGAGCAGAGCTGGCTGGGCAGGATTCTGGGGGGGAGGAATGGATCGTCTCCCCCCCCCATCGAGGATTTCAGGGGGAGGGACAGAGTGCCTCACCACCACCACGGATGTCTCTGGACGAAACCAGGTAAGTGTTTCGTACATCCCAAGTTCAAGTTGAGCCTGTCCCTCTTGTACAGGCCCGGCTTGTCCCAAAATGTTCCCTAGTACCTAACAAATCTGAACCCCTCTTCCCGGCAGCACCGTCTCATCCATGCATTGAGACTCCTCAGCTTCGCCTGTCTAGCTGGCCCTGCACGTAGAACAGGTAGCATTTCTGAGAAAGCCACCTTGGTGGTCCTGGATTTCAACCTCCTATCTAGCAACCTAATTTTGGCTCCCAGGACCTCATGACTGCATTTCCCCATATCCTTCATACCAGCATGAACCATGACCACTGACTCCATGCCAGCACTATGTACTAGGCTATCTAGATGGCACATGATATCTGCAACCTTCGCACCGGGCAGGCAATTCACCATGCGGTCTACACGCCCATCACAAATCCAGCTGTCTATGTGTCTAATGATTGAATCTCCCACTACCACAAGCCCTCTTCCCCCCGGAGGCACATCCTCAGTGCGAGAGGATATTTCTTCACCTTCTGAAGAATGGGTCTCTTTTAAGGGATCATTTCCCTCTTCCTCAGAATGATGCCCTCCTTCCCTGAGACACACATTCTCCATGACAGCAGAGGAGCTATCAACTTGGGAGTGGGACACAGCTAATAGGTCCCTGATGGTCTCATCCACCAACCTCTCTGATGCTCTTAGCCTCTCCAGGTCAGCAACCTTGGCCTCCAGGGAATGCACTTGTTCCCTGAGAGTCAGGAGCTCATTACACCAAGCACACCCCCATGACTTCTGTCCAGCAGGTAGATAGCCGTACATGTGGCACTCAGTGCAATACACTGGATAGCCCTCTCCCCACTCCTGGCTTTCTACCTTCATAACTGTTTTTTTTGGCACAGGGTGTTCTCTGGAAAACTTAGTTGTTTACTACAAGAAGGTGGGGAAATTATTTATAGGTTTTTATTTACACTTACTTACTGTGAGTACAGAGTAAGGAAGGAAGAGTTCACCACCCTGGCTTCCTCGCCCTGTTGCTAAACTCACACAGTTGCTTAACTCGCTTGTTTGCTGATGCTTCATCACTGGGGCTCCTCACACTCAGAGAGCTGGCTCCCTCACAAGTGTGTGTTCTTATATAGAGAGGCCCAACTGCTGCTGCAGTGAATCTGATTGGAGGGCCTCATTTGAAAAGCAAGGGAGGCTGTGTGTGAACTAGGTCAGTTAGTCCCCCAGAGAATGGTGATTCCTATTCAGCAAGGAGGACTCTTGACAATAGTTAATGGGAGACCTATTGAGGGGAGATCCTCTATTTAATGGGTTGCTGGAGGGGACAGCAAACAAAGGGTAGGCGATTTGGGAAGGCTATGGCTTGCAAGGTCTGGATCTTTTCCCTGTGTGTGTCTGCTTTAAAACTTAAATGATAGGCTGAACCCTTTAACTTTCTATATTTAGTGAACTGCTCTTTAAGGCCTAATGCCTGAGCCTAATCTGAAGCTACCCTGCCCTTTTTTTTCCTCCTTTAAGCAGACTCTTATTCCCCCTTTCTAAGCTTGGGGTTACTTTAAAATATGGAGCTGAGGTTCTTCTCAACCACTCAGTGATCTTTGTTAATGCAAGGCCTGTAAGTTCTAGCCAGATCTGCCCCCTAACATTTAGCTCTCTTCTTTGTTAGTTTGTAAGGGGTTAACCCTCTGGGATTTAGCTGTGCCCTTGTTTTAGATTCAGCTGCTATTTATCCATTTTAAATTGTTACCTGAGGTATTTTAGTAGATAAGTAATTTCCTTTACCTTTCCCTCTCACAGTTGCTTAACTTGCTTGTTTGCTGATGCTTTGTCACTGGGGCTGAGATGCTTCATCACTGGGGCTCCCCATGCTCAGAGAGCTTGGAGTCATCACCTGGCATCATCAGTACCACCACGCTTTGAGAGAGAGAGGCATCCTCAATGAGAATTTGTCTAGCCTGGTTGTATGAGAAGGATGGAACCTGAAGCAAAGGATGAGATCTGTGAGAAGTTTTTAGCATACACTCTTGGTGTCATTGTGGCAGAGACATTCTGTTTCATCTGATTTTGTTTCAAATGTGGTCATCATTCTTCTGTGTAGGTGGGTGTCAAAGGCTCTGAGCAGATGTCAAAACTCAAGCCAGGAAATAAACATCTCTATTAATTTTCTCTTAGGAAAATGCTGTTTGGGACCCTACCTGTCATCACAGCTCAGGACCACAGAACCTGATGCAATGCCTCTCCTGGCAAGAACTAACCTGTACACTATGCTCTGCATCCAAGGCCTTTCTCTAGGAGCCTCCTCCGAGGGAGTTTCAGAGAGTAACAACAAGGGAGAGGGCCTTCCCTGTGGTGGCTTCCCATGTATGGAATAATCTTCCTGTTGAGGCCCACCTGGCACCAACATTATCATGTTTTAGGTGCCAGGTTAAAACTGCCCTCTTCTCTCAGGCATTTGGCAGCATATAATTAATCTCTTTGATTGCCTCTGGGTGTTTGATTTAAATTGTTTTAGATATATGTGTTTGTTTTGTGTGCTATTTGTTCTATATAATTACATGGATGGTTTTATATTTTATATAATGCATCTTACTTAAAACAAAACAAAACAAACACAATAACAACTGTGAACCATCCAGAGAGCTTCGGCTATGGGATGGTATAGAAATATTAGGGATGTACAAAAGTGGCTTACCTTTCATGGATTATGTTGATGGTGGGGAGGGAGGCATTCCGTCCCTCCCCCCGGAATCCTGGCTGGGGGGGGAGGCGCTCTGTTCCTCCCCCCGGAATCCTCGAATGGCTGGCTGTTCCGTTCAGAGCCCTCAGAACCCAGAGCCCTCCGCAGCGGATTTCCGGCTGCAGAGGGCTCTGGGTAAAAAAAATAAAATAACAACAACTGCATACGCAAATGGCATCGGCTACGGCCGCCGCCATTTGCATTCCTTCTTTTTACCGTCTTAATCTATGTAAATATTTACGTAGACTATGATGGCGAAAATCAAGGGGAATGCAAATAGCGTAGCGGGCGCTATTTGCGTCCCTTTTTCATTCACCGTTTTAGCCTACATAAATCTTTACATAGGCTAAAACAGTGAATCAAAAGGGGACACAAATAGCGCTCGCTACACTATTTGTAGTCCCCTTGATTTTCGCCGTCATAGTCTACGTAAATATTTACGTAGATTAAGATGGTAAAAAGGAGGAACACAAATGGTGGCAGCCATAGCCGCCACCATTTGTGTACACGTTTTTTTTTAAACCCACCCCCAACCGTGATAGGCTACGTAAAGATTTACGTAGCCTATCACAACTTTTTTTTTCTTTTTTAAAAACCTAGCCATGATAGGCTACGTAAATCTTTACGTAGCCTATCACATCTTTTTTTTCTTCTACAAGCCTGGAAATGGCGGCGGCAGCTGGTCGGAAGACTGGCCGCCCCTACACCGGAGCCGCCGCTGGAGCCACCACCGCCCGGAAGATCTGCCCCAGGTAAGTCTCGTCCCGGGGGGGATCTGCGGGGGGTGGGGGGTGGCAGGCTGTTCCGCCACAGAATTTGGGGGGCCGAATGCACTGGCATTTGGCCTCCCTGAGATCCGTGGCGGAATTCTCTGACATCCCTAAGAAATATAAGAAATTAATGAAACAAAATTAAATCACCACAACCTTGATTTACACCCTGGACCTCTCTCACCTAGACTACTGCAGTGTTCTCCTCTCCAACCTTCCAGTGTCCCTTGGTCCTCTCACCTCTTATCTAGTGCTCTTCTGACAAAACTGTTCACTTCCCTCATTGCCCTGATCACATGAGCCCTCCCTTTAAATCCATACACTGCTTTCCTGTACACTCCTGGATCCAGTGAAAGTTCCTCCTCACCTTCCAAAGCTCTCCATAGCATTGCCCGTCCTTCTGTCTCCACTCTTATATCCAAAGACATCTCTGCCCATGTCCTTCACTCCTGCAGGCCCACCACCAGAGTGCAGTGGGAGGTGGCTGAGAGACCCTCCTTCCTTGTTCATGCTCCCCTTGGTGCCAAGAACTTCATATTGGATGCTTTGGTAAGGTGCTCCTGCTGCACAAGCTTATCCAACTCCCTTCTCTTCAGCCAGCCAGCTCCCTTGTGCATGAGCGAAGAGTAATTAAAGATGGCTCAGCCTAGAGATGCATGAATTTTGTTCAATCCATTCCGTCAACGTTTCACGGATTGTCAGGCATCTTTCATTCCATCATCTGCTCATTGACAGAATCAGGTTTTTGCTACGAGAATTTCCTTCATTTGCAAGTGTGCATTAGCACAAGTGCACGTTAGTTAATGTGAATTAGTCAATGTGCACTAATGCTAATGTACCCCAGTGTTAATGCACTTTTGCAAACAAACAAAATTATGCAAATCTCCCCAAAATTAAAACAACTGGTCTGTAAATCTGCAGGATCTGCCTGGCTCAGGGAAAACCAACAAACAAAACAAAAACAAAAACAAAAACAAAAACAAAACAGTCCACTGCGGAATACGCAGGTTGGATTCATACAAATCCAAACTCATTTGAATCCATTATAGGGATGTACGAAAGTGACTTACCTTTCCGCAGATTATGTTGATGCTGGGGGGGAGGTTTTCCGTCCCTCCCTCCGGAATCCTGGCCGGGGGGGGAGGTGCTCCGTTCCTCCCCCCCAGAATCCTGGCCGGCTGGCTCCGCTCCGGCCTCTGGCTAGCAGGACATCCGGCCGCTGGCTAGCAGGGACGCAAATGGCGGCGGCCGTAGCCGCCGCCATTTGCGTCCCTGCAGTCAGCCGTGATAGGCTACGTAAATGTTTACGTAGCCTATCATGGTGTTTTTTAAAAAATCTAGCCGTAATAGGCTACATAAATATTTACGCAGCCTATCACTTTTTTTTATTTTTTTTGTTTTTTAACCTGGAAATGGTGGCAGTGGCAGCCGGTCAGAAGACTGTCCGCCGCTGCTGCCGCCACACCACCGCCGGAGCCGCCGCCGCCAGGAAGATCTGCCCCAGGTAAGTCTCATCCCGGGTGGGGGTGGGGGGGTGGTGGACCGTTCCGCCACCGATTTTGGGGGGCCAAATGCGCTGGCATTCGGCCTCCCTGAGATCCGTGGTGGAATTCTCTGACCTCTCTTAACATCCCTAGCTCAGGTCCACCCTCTTCCTCTGTCCAGCCAAACCCTACCTCTCTGACTTCTATGGCAAGCCCCATCCTTGCATTCTAGCTATAGTTCTTGGTGAACTGGCCACACCAGCCTGAGGAAGCACTGCACTGGGGAGTGGTAGAGTCTGGGATAGGGATGTTGTGGGAGTCCAAGAGGCAGGGTGGAGTCCAACAGACTCCCCCCTGCTCGGGCCTCCCAACCTGACTCGCTGAGCCACTACCACTTACCAGACCCATTTGCCAGGCCCTCGAGAACTGTGTGGGTGCCTGGTGGCCACCCATCCCCTTAACAAGAGAGGGCCTTCTCTGCAGTGGCCCCACACCTTTGAAACAAGCTGCCATTGGAGGTCCGCCATGCTCCATAACTGCAGACTTTCAAGAAGGCCTTGAAAACATATTATGTTACCTTGGCCTTCTCTTGATATGACTGCTACTGTTTCTGCTGTTAACATCATTGTTGGTTTTAATTGTTGTTTTAATTGCTGGCTTTTATCATTCTTATGTTTTTAACATTTTTAATATTTTAACTGGTTTAATGTATTTTATTGTTGTAAACTGCCTTGGGAGGGCTTCTGCACTGAAAGGCGGCCAAGAAATATTTTAAATAAATAATAATAAATATTAGCAAGCCACCATTTTGAATAAAAATGGTGGCTTGGGTTTCTCCATAAAATTAAGGTTGCGTAAATGGCAGTCCTAAAGGGGCCATTTACACAACATTACAGGCAGAAACCCCAGGACCTGTGCTCAAGCCCCCATGAGCTAGCTGAGATGCTCATTCTCACCCTGGATCCCATCCACAAGCACCCACCATTTTCCCAAGCTTATTTTTTTACAAAAAAAGGGTGTCCTTAAAAATGTGCATATTTAAATATGCACAAATTCAGGCTGGGAATGGTTGATATATGCAATATTAGAGGTGAAAATGGGCCATTTATGCCTCTTATTTTGCACAGATCAGCCTTTCCCAGCCCAAATTTGTGCGTATTTAAATATGCACATTTTTAAAGACCTTAATTTTTCATACAAACAAGCTTAGGAAAATGGTGCTTGTGGGCAGGTCCAGGTGAGTGCAGGGAATGTCCAGGAGGGCGTGCGCGGGGCGAGCAAGGGCAGAGACTCAGTGGGCATGGTCTGGGGGCACAGGCGGGGGAGAGCCCAATGGATTCCTGGACTGAGTTGGGTGCCCATACCATCCCTAGCCACTGCCAGAGCCATTCGCAGTTGTGAAAGGTGACCCAGGAGCCAGGAGTTGAGCCAAGGACTTTGCACTGAAGAATGCACATTTTGTTGTATTTATTTTATTTTATGTATTTCATTTCTATACTCCCCAATAGCCAAAGCTCTCTGGGCAGTTCACAAAAATTAAAACCACAAAGCGCAGCATAAAACAATATAAAATATATATGCTTAAAACCACAATATAACAGTACAACCAGAATAAAACCTAGCAGCAATGCAGACATTTAATAAAAGACAGATTTAAAACACCAGAGCTAAATGAATAAGAAGGTATAATATTGGGAGAATAAAATGGTCTTCACCTGGTGCCAGAAGGAGAACAATGTAGGTGCCAGGCAAAGCTCTCTAGGTAGCTCATTCCACTGCTGGGGGGCCACAGCAGAAAAGTCCCTCTTCCTGGTAGCCACCCACCTCACTTCCTTTGGTGGGGGCTCATGGAGAAGGACCCCTGAGAATGATCTTAGGGACTGGGCAGGCACATATGGAGGGAGGAGATCCTTCAGATAACTAGCCCCAAGCCATTTAAGGCTTTGAATGTTAATACCAGCACTTCGAAACAGGCCCAGAAAGGGACTAGCATCCAGTGCAGCTGGAAAAGTACTGGTGTAATGTGATCCCATTGGCCAGCCCCTGTTAACAATCTCACTGCCCTATTTTGGACTAGCTGAAGTTTCTGGACCATTTTCAAAGGCAGCCCCACATATAATGCATTGCAATAATCCAAGCAAGAGGTTATCAGAGCATGGATAACTGTAGCTAGGCTATCTTTGTCCAGCTAAGGGCATAATTGGTATATCAGTCTAAGCTGATAAAAGGTGCTCCATGCCATTGAGTTCACTGGTGCCTCAAGTGACAATTCTGGATCCAAGAGTACCCCCAAACTATGAAGCTGATCCTTTGGTGGGGGGTGGGAGTGCAACCCATTCCAGAACAGGTTGAACATCACCTAGCCGGACAGATGAACCACCCTCTAACAGTACCTCCATCTTGTCTGGATTGAGTTTCAGTTTATTGGCCCTCATCCAGTCCATTACCATGCCCAGGCACTGATTCACAGAAACACACCAGATCCAGAAAGATGTTGTTGTTCCAGTAAGGTTCTAGCCTAAGCAGGAAGGATTCCCATTCTAGACCTGGCAGATCCTGGTAGGTGGAGGAAGGCAGAGAAATGAATGTGGTCTGGTATTTCATCACACCCTGGTTGTGGAAAGTGAAAAGTCTACTTAATAAGCAAAGAGAAAACTTAGCTTATATTCCAACATATGAGGGCTCATAAATAGTAAATATGCTGTCATTGAGAGAGCAGTGCAGTGGTTAGAGTGTTGACCTGGGACTTAGGAAATCTGGGTTCTAGTCCCCACTCAGCCATGAAGCTCACTGGGTGAACTTTGGGCCAGTCACTGATTCTGAGCCTAAACCACCTCACAGGGCTGTTGTGAGATTAAAATGGAGAGGAAAAGGACCATGTAAGACATCTTGGGTTCTTTGAAAGAAGGAAAAAAACTGAGATATAAACCTAATGTCATACATAAGTTTCAAGGATTAATCTGAAGCCTTAGCAGGCCCGCGTGTTGCAATAATTTCAAGCCCTGCACAACAAAGTGATCTACCCATCTCATGAGTACATTATAGCATCAGAGGAAGGGACCCAACCATGAAAAATCGATATTTCTTTAGGGATGGGGGAGAATTTCTCCCCGAAACTTCGGGGAGCCGAGTGCCAATGCATTCGGTCCTCCAAAGTTTGTTCGGGGAGAAATTCTCCACCCCCCCCGCCCCCCCCGGGAAGGGACTTACCTTTCATGAATGTCCCTCCTGGCGGCGGGTCCCAGCGGCGGTTCGGCAGGTGTTCATCAGGGGCGGGGGCAGCAGCCAGTCTTTCGACCGGCTGCCGCTGCCGCCATTACATGAAAAGTTAAAAAAAAAAACGCCCCTATGATAGGCTACATAACAATTAACGTAGCCTATCACGGCTAGATTTGCAAAGTCAGCCGTGATAGGCTACGTGACGATTAACGTAGCCTATCATGGCTGACTTTGCAGATCTAGCCGTGATAGGCTGCATTAATCGTTACGTAGCCTATCACAGCGGCATTTTTTTTTTCTTTTGAAGTTCACGGCCGGGGAGACGGGGCGCTTCTCCCTGGCCTGAATTTTGGCCAGGCGAGGTGGGAAGCCTCCCCCCCGGCCTGAATTTCGGCCGGGCGAGGAGGGAAGCCTCCCCCCCCCGGCCTGAACTTCGGGGGGAGCAGCGAAGCGCCTCTCCCCCACCGTGAAGCAAGCTGCGAGACCAGGTAAGTGACTTTCGTGCATCCCTATATTTCTTTAGTAATCATGGAAAAGTGCCCCCATCTCACACAAGTTCCCTGCTCCTGTGTTAGGTTGCTCTTGCAAGTATTGCAAGGAAGCTCCTAAAATTCTCCTAGTTGCATTTCTCCACATAATTCAGAGTTCTGAATTTCGTGGTCTTTTCTACAAAGTAGAACTGATACCTTAGGATGGGGATGAGCAGACATTTACTTCATTTTACTAGAACCCGGAGGTGTACCCACCAAAGCCAGGTTCGGATGGGCATAGACTAAGAATTGAGGAACAGATTCCCACTGAACACATGCTCAGCCCAGGAAGTTGCGGTCAGTATCAGAACTAAGCTTACTGGTCCTTTCACACATAAAACTACTCTTGATCCTGCCACCCTCAGATGCTCTTCTTTAGTAACATAATTTAGGGGGGAGAAAAAAAAGTTTTAAAAATGGTTGCTATTTATACGATGATTGGGAGTCAGAAACTTGCTTACCTAGTACAAACCACCCAGAGATCTACCATTGGATCCTGATCTACTTTCTTCCCACTCATGCCTAAGAAATCTTCCATTGTTCCATTTTTAATTGTTGTTGTTGTTCAGTCATTCAGTCGTGTCCGACTCTTCATGACCCCATGGACCATAGCACGCCAGGCCTTCCTGTCCTGCGCTCTCTCCCAGAGTGTGCTCAAGTTCATATTCATTGCATCGGTGATGCTATCTAGCCATCTCATCCTCTGCCATCCCCTTCTCCTTTTGCCTTCAGTCTTTCCCAGCATCAGGGTCTTTTCCAGAGAGTTTTCTCTTCACATTAGGTGGCCAAAATATTTGAGCTTCAGCTTCAGGATCTGTCCTTCCAATGAGCACTCAGGGTTGATTTCCTTTAGGATGGACTGATTTGACCTCCTTGCAGTCCAGGGCACTCGTAAGAGTCTTCTCCAGCACCACAGTTTGAAAGCATCAATTCTTCGGCACTCAGCCTTCCTTATAGTCCAGCTCTCGCAGCCATACATTACTACTGGGAAAACCATAGCTTTGATTAGATGGACCTTTGTCAGCAAGGTGATGTCTCTGCTTCTTACTATGCTGTCTAGGTTTGACATAGCTTTCTTCCCAAGGAGCAAGCGTCTTTTAATTTCATGGCTACAGTCACCGTCTGCGGTGATCTTGGAGCCCAAGAAAGTAAAATCTGCCACTGCTTCCATTTCTTCCCCTTCCATATGCCAGGAAGTGATGGGGCCAGATGCCATGATCTTTGTTTTTTTAATGTTGAGTTTCAAACCAGCTTTTGCACTTTCCTCTTTCACCCTCAACAAGAGGCTCTTTAGATCCTCTTCACTTTCTGCCATTAGGATGGTATCATCTGCATATCGGAGGTTGTTGATAATTCTCCCAGCAATCTTAATTCCTACCTGTGCTGTGATTCATCCAACCCAGCATTTCTCATGATGTACTCTGCATATAAGTTAAATAAGCAGGGTGACAATATGCAGCCTTGCCGTACTCCTTTCCCAATTTTGAACCACTCGGTTGTTCCATGTCTGGTTCTTACTGTTGCTTCTTGACCCTCGTACAGGTTTCTCAGGAGACAGGTAAGGTGGTCTGGTACTCCCATCTCTTTAAAAATTTGCCACAGTTTGTTGTGATCCACACAATTAAAGGCTTTAGTGTAGTCAATGAAGCAGAAATAGACATTTTTCTGGAATTCTCTTGCTTTCTCCATGATGCAGCGAATGTTGGTGATTTGATCTCTAGTTCCTCTGCCTCTTCGAAACCCAGCTTGTACTTCCGGTAGTTCTCGGTTTGCATACTGCTGAAGCCTAGCTTGTAGGATTTTGAGCATCACCTTGCTGGCATGTGAAATGAGCGCAATTGTTCGGTAGTTTGAACACTCTTTGGCGTTGCCCTTCTTTGGAATTGGAATGTAAACTGACCTTTTCCAGTCTTGTGGCCACTGTTGAGTGTTCCAAATTTGTTGGCATATTGAATGCACCACTTTAACAGCATCATTTTTAATAGGGATGTACAATACTCACCTTTTCGTGGAATCTTTCACAGTGGGGGGGATGGGGGGAGGCGCTCCATCCCTCCCCCCAGAATCCTTGATGGAGGGGAGGCAATCCAGTCCTCCCCCCCAGAATCCTCAATGACCAGCTCTGCTCTGCAGCCAGGCTGTGGAGCAGCCAGTCAGGGCCATCCGCAGCTGGATTTCCGGCCGTGGACGGGCTGCTGTGGACACAAATGGCAGCTGCCATAGCGGCTGCCATTTTCATCCAGCCAGGCAGCCATGATAGGCTACGTAAGAATTTACATAGCCTATCACGGCTACCCCCCAAAAAAACACCCCCCAGCGTATGCAAATGGCGATGGCTCCGGCGGCCGCCATTCGCGTTCCCTATTTTTTGCGATTTATCTTACGTAAATATTTACGTAAGATAAATCAGCGAAAAATAGGGAACGCAAATGGTGGCCACCGTAGCCGCCGCCATTTGCGTATGCTGGGGTTTTTTTTGGGGGGTAGCCGTGATAGGCTACGTAAATTCTTACGTAGCCTATCACAGCTGCCTGGCTGGATGCAAATGGCGGCCTCTATGGTGGCCTCCATTTGCATCTGCAGCAGCCCATCCATGGCTGAAAATCTGGCTGCGGATGGCCCTGGCTGGCTGCTCCACGCCCTGGCTGTGGAGTGGCACCAGCTGTCGAGGATTCCGGGGGGAGGGACGTAGCGGGTTTTTTTGGGGGGGTTAGACATGATAGGCTACATACATTCTTATGTAGCCTATCACAGCTGCAAGGATGGCAATGGTGGCAGCAGCAGCCTGGCTGCAGATGGCCAGGAGACCAGCCGCGAGATCCGCCACCGGAACCGCTGCCGGAACCGCTGCCACCGCCACCAAATCCGCCGCATCCACCCCAGGTAAGTGCCGTCCCGGGGAGATTCTGTGGGGGGGGCAGGGGGCCATTCCACCACGGACTCACTGGAATCCGTGGCGGAATTCTCTGCCATCCCTAATTTTTAAAGGTTTGAATACTGCAAAAAGTATGTCATGCATATGTACTTTACTGCAGCTTCCAATTCCTTCAGTTCATTCATGCCTTTCCCCTCCCCAAAATCTACACCAGTACACAGCATTAAAATACTACTACTACAAAAAGCAACCTTAACTGTATGATCAGTTTCATGGAGATTGTTTTACCAATGAGCAGGAGTTTACATTTATTTATTATTAATTAAATTTATTAATCACCCATCTGGCCAGCCACTCAGCCACTCTGGGTGATGTACAATACTAGAAACAGTTTAAAACAATAAAATTCTACATTAAAAATATCATATTTTTAAAAATACCCTAACCCACCCCAAATGCCTGCCTGAACAACCACATTTTTAATGTGTGATGGAAGCTCATTAAAGAGGGGGCATGGTGGAGTACCCTAAGGAGGGAGTTCCACAGAGTGGGGGCCACCACAGAGAAGGCCTTCTCCCTCATCCTCACCAGTCTAGTTGTCCTGGCTGATGGGATAGAGAGAAGGCCATCTAAGGCTGATCTTGTTGAGCGGCCTGTCTGGTGTTGCTGGAGGTGCCCCTTACATGCAGTCTCTCCGTTCCTCCCCCTGGAATCCTTGAACGGCCGACTGTGCTCTGCGGCAGCTCCATGGAGTAGCTGGCCAGGCCCGCCCCGGCCAGGCCAGAGCCGTCCGCAGCCGGATTTCCGGCCATGGAGGGCTCTGGGTAAAAACAACAACAACAACAACAACAACCACGTACGCAAATGGTGGCGGCTACGGCTGCCACCACTTGCGTTCCTTCTTTTTGGCTGTCTTAATCTATGTAAATATTTACGTAGATTATGACGGTGAAAATCAAGGGGAACGCAAATAGCGTAGCAGGCACTATTTGCATCCCTTTATCATTCACCGTTTTAGCCTACATAAATCTTTACGTAGGCTAAACCGGTGAATCAAAAGGGGACACAAATAGCACCCACTATGCTATTTGCGTTCCCCTTGATTTTTGCTGTCATAGTCTACGTAAATATTTACGTAGATTAAGACAGTAAAAAGAAGGAACGCAAATGGTGGCAGCCATAGCTGCCACCATTTGCGTACGCATTTTTTTTTTAAACCCTAACCATGATAGGCTATGTAAAGATTTACATAGCCTATCACGTCTTTTTTTTTCTTTTTTTTTAAACCTAGCCATGATAGGCTACATAAATCTTTACGTAGCCTATCATGTCTTTTTTTTTCCCCACAAGCCTGGAAATGGCCGCTGCCACCGCCGCCCAGAAGATCCACCCCAGGTAAGTCTTGTCCCGGGGGGGCATCTGCGGGGGGGGGCAGGGGGTGGCAGGCCGTTCCGCCACAGATTTCGGGGGGCCAAATGCATTGGCATTTGGCCTCTCCGAGATCCGTGGCAGAATTCTCTGATATCCCTAGCTGGAGGAATCCTTCCAGGGGGTGGAGTATGCCGAGTTTTCATCAGGTCTCCCCCCCCCCCAGACTTCATCTCATTTCCCCGCAAGCTGTCCTGTCTCAGTCTGCATCCAGTTAGGCCCGTCCACAGATTTGTAGGATTTTTAAAAAATTACGTAATAGTTTCTGTGCAAATTGCAGCAGCAATTTGCATAATTTATGCAAATGGCGGTCATAATTTGTGTAGTTTGTGCAATTTGCACAAATTGCAGCAGCACTTTGGGTAATTTATGAAAACTGTGTGTGACATTTGCGTAAATTACTCAAATTCCAGCTGCAAGTTGCACAAAGATTTTTTTTTAAAGCAAATAAAGTGTAGCCTGAAAAGTGTCCAGATTTGGAGGAAAACTGTGCTGCTCGGCATGCACATGCAAGCCATGGGATGTGCTCAGAAGGAATCTGTTGAGCCCCCAAAGGGCTGGATTTCACAGTGACAGACATTTGCAGCGGCATCAGTAAAACACCAAACAAACAAAAGCAGTTTTAACAGCGTTGTATGTATGCCCATGCATGCATCAGCAGCAACATTGCTAGGGGTGGCGAACAGAAGAAAAGGAAAACTCCTGCTAACTGCTTCCCATCCCTAATTATACACTGTAACATATGAACCATCTTTCTGTCTCCTTCTGTATTCTTAGCAATAATTTCTAAGCCACTCACCAAATTGAAATGTTGAATGCATTAAGGGAAATGTTTGCTTAAGCAAGCTGGTTTGAACTCAAGAGCTGACGGATGCTTCATCCTGCCTAATATTCAATATGACATAGCTGAACACGTAGAAGGGATATTAATTACTTTATATGAGGATGCATGGTAAATATAATTTTCCAATACCATATGGATGAACTGGCCATTACACTGGAGGCTAAATTTGTTTTTTTATGTTGTCATAAATTTTATTTTCCTAGGGAGCTTAGGAAAATATTGCTTCAAGCCATTTTTCCCCCCATCCACTGGTTATTGATTGAGGGAGGGGGTAATATATCACCTAAGCCCAAGGAGAACTGGATATAATGTGATTAATTGTGCAAGTATTTCTGGGACTAATTTGTGACAAGTGCATGCTTTGCTGCCCATCATTGCTTGTGCTTCGGACAGGTGGCCTTCTCACCTCCTTTGATTCATGGTTGGGAACATTTTGATGGATGAGATTGTGCTAGGTGACTTTCCACCCAAGAACATAGATGTATTTCCTCATTGGATGTAGGGTGAAACTGGGATGACTCTCTCCCCTCCAGCTCTGTTAATGATATAAGCTGAAGATGAAAGAGAATGAGTCACTGAGAGAGTGAGCGTGTGTTGGAGAGATGTTGAAAACTGTAAAATGCATAATTCAATGCACAAAAGCATCAAAGCAAGTGTCATCACCATCAGTCTAGTCCGACTTGGAGTCTAAAAGGCAAGATCTGTTCATTAATCCTGGGAAGGAGGGCAGAGAGTGACAAAAACATCTGATCCCTTCCTAGGGAAGGTGAGGATCAAATTAAGGCTGAATGAGCTGGAATGAAGGGATCAGCCACCTGCAAAGATGCTGGAAGGTAGGGAGAGAACCAAGAGTCATCAAGCACACATTGAACATGTTGCTCAGGCAAAAACTGGAATGTGACTTGGAAGAATTTGCGGCTCAACTCTAGTTAAAAAGCAGGACAGAGAGGTGAAACTCTGCCGAAAATAGCCAAGGAAGAGGGCATCCATCTGTAACTGTTTCTGAGATGATGGTAGGGATGTACGAAAGGCACTTACCTTTCGCAGATTATGTTTATGGTTGGGGGGGAGGCGTTCCATCCCTCCCCCTGGAATCCTCGCCAGGGGGGGAGTAGGGATGGACGAAAGGGACTTACCTGGTCCCGCAGCTTGCTTCGCGGTGGGGGGGAGGCGCTTCGGTCCTCCCCCCGAAGTTCAGGCGAGGGGGGGGAGGTGCCCCGCCTCGCCCGGCTGAAATTCAGGCCAGAGGGGAGGCACCCCATCCCTCGCTGCCGAAATTCAGGCCGGGGAGGAGCGCCCCGTCTACCCGGCCGCGAAAAAAAAAGTAAAGTAAAAAAACAACAACACACACCCGTGATAGGCTACGTAACGATTTACGTAGCCTATCATGGCTATATTTCCAAAGTCAGCCATGATAGGCTATGTAAATCGTCACGTAGCCTATCACGGGTGACTTTGAAAAAAAAAAGCTTGTATGCAAAATTTGCTATTTGCATTGCCCTTATTTTCACCGTAGTCTACCTAAATCTTTACGTAGACTAGACGTGCCAAAGTAAGGAACGCAAATGGCGGCGCCCCATGGGGCGCCGCCATTTGCACACGCACTTTTTTTTTTTCAAAGTCACCTGTGATAGGGTACGTGACGATTAACGTAGCCTATCATGGCTGACTTTGGAAATCTAGCCATGATAGGCTACGTAAATCATAACGTAGCCTATTACGGGTGTGTGGTTTTTTTTTTTTTACTTTCCTTTTTTATTTTGCAATGGCGGTGGCAGCAGCCGGTCAGAAGACCGGCAGCCCCCGCAG
Source organism: Heloderma suspectum (assembly GCF_057233095.1). Classification (NCBI taxonomy): domain Eukaryota; kingdom Metazoa; phylum Chordata; class Lepidosauria; order Squamata; family Helodermatidae; genus Heloderma; species Heloderma suspectum. The sequence continues at coordinate 26,140,194 of NC_139467.1, forward strand.
CCCCCGCCGAAACGCCGCTGAAACACCGCCGGGACCCGACGCCCAGAGGGACATTCACACGAGGTAAGCCCCATCCCGGGGGGGCGGGGAGCCAGCGGAGAATTTCACCACCAATTTTGGGGGGCTGAATGCGTTGGCATTCGGCCTCCCAGAGATCCGTGGAGAAATTCTCCGCCATCCCTAGGGGGGAGGCGCTCCGTTCCTCCTTCCCCCGGAATCCTGGCCAGCTGGCTGTGCTCCGCAGGGATTCTTCAGAGCCGCCGGCCAGCTCCACCAGCAGCCGGACATCTAGCCGCTGGCTAGTAGGGACGCAAATGGCCATGGCCGTAGCTGCCGCCGTTTGCGTCCCTGCAGTCAGCCGTGACAGGCTACGTCAATGTTTATGTAGCCTATCACAGCTGACTTAAAAAAACAACAACAACAACACGCGTACGCAAATGGCGGCGGCCATGGCCGCCGCCATTTGCATTCCTTATTTTGGCACGTCTTAGTCTACGTAAACATTTATGTAGACTAAGACGGCAAAAATAAGGGGAACGCGAATAGCGTAGCATCTACGCTATTTGTGTTCTCCTTATTTTTGCCGTCTTAGTCTACGTAAATGTTTATATAGACTAAGACGTGCTAAAATAAGGAATGCAAATGGTGGTGGCCATGGCCGCCGCCATTTGCGTATGCGCGTTTTTGTTTTGTGTTTTTTAAAGTCAGACATGATAGGCTACGTAAACATTTATGTAGCCTATCACTTTTTTTAAAAAAAACCTAACCGTGATAGGCTACGTAAATCTTTACATAGCCTATCACGTTTTTTTTTTTTTCAAACTGGAAATGGTGGCGGCGGCGGCCGATTGGAAGACTGGCCGCCGCAGCCACTGCCTCCGAACTGCCGCCGGAGCCACCGCCGGAGCCGCCACCGGAGCCGCCGCCACCAGGAAGATCTGCCCAAGGTAAGTCTCGTCCCTGGGGGGTGGGGGGGCAGGCCGTTCCACCACCGATTTCGGGGGGCTGAATGCGCTGGCATTCGGCCTCCCCGAGATCTGTGGTGGAATTTTCGTAGATCCCTAGATGATAGTGTGATGAAGTGGCAAAGGGGTGTTGTAACAAAGTACAGCTGCATCTCTCTATTAGGGATGTCTGTAGGGATGTATGAAAGTGACTTACCTTTCGCGGATTATGTTGATGGTGGGGGGGGAGGTGTTCTGTCGCTCCCCCCAGAATCCTGGAAGCGGGGGGAGGTGATCCGTTCCTCCACCCCAGAATCCTCAATGGCCAGCTGTGCTCCGCAGCAGCTCCACAGAGTAGCTGGCCAGGCCCAGCCCAGCCCAGCCCAGAGCCATCCGCAGCCGGATTTCCAGCTGCGGAGGGCTCTGGGGAAAAAAAACAAAAACAACCGCGTACGCAAATGGCGGCAGCTACGGCCACCGCCGTCTTAGTCGTGTAAATATTTACACTTAGTTTTGTGCCATCTTAGTCTACGTAAATATTTATGTAGACTATGGCGGCAAAAAAAAGGGGAATGCAAATAGTGTAGCAGGCGCTATTTGCAACCCTTTTTGATTTGCTGTTTTAGCCTATGGAAAGATTTAAGTAGGATAAAACGGGGAATCAAAAAGGGACACAAATAGTGCCCGCTACGCTATTTGAGTTCCCCTTTTTTTTGCCGTCATAGTCTACATAAATATTTATGTAGACTAAGACGGCCCAAAATAAGGAACGCAAATGGCGGCGGCCGTAGCTGCCGCCATTTGCGTACGCGGTTTTTTTTTTAAACCCACCCAGCCATGATAGGGTACGTAAAGATTTATGTAGCCTATCACGTCATGTTTTTTTTTAAAACCCAGCCATGATAGGCTACATAAATCTTTACATAGCCTATCACGTCTTTTTTTTTTTTCCCTAAACAAGACTGGAAATGGCGGCTGTGGCAGCCGGTCGGAAGACCAGCTGCCAGAGCCACCACTGCTGGAGCCGCCGCCAGAGCCGCCACTGCCCGGAAGATCCCCCCCAGGTAAGTCCCATCCCGGGGGGGATCTGCAGGGGGGCAGGGGGGTTTCAGGTCGTTCTGCCACAGATTTCGGGGGGCCGAATGCACTGGCATTAATATTGTTATTAGCATTCAATATTAATAACAATATTAATATGAGTGGGCATTAATATTCATCTGCTAATGCATTTTAGCACCAATGCACATTTGCACACACACCCAGACACAGCCACACACACACCAAAAAGAAGGTGAAAAACTGGTCCACAAGTCCTCAGAATGTGTGTGACTCAAAAAAAATAAATAAAGCCAGTTCACTGCAGAATCTGCATGTCAGATTTCTAGACTCATTTGAATCCATTGCAGATTTCGCCAGCATCCTTACTTGCAGGTAGAGCTGTGCACAAATGGCCTCCCGAAAAATTCTCCAGCCTATTTGTGGGCAGAGAAATTGGAGGGACAATTTCACTGAGGAGAAATTCCTCAACAGTTTCTCACAGAGGGGGCTCACTGTTGGCAGGGGCTGTATCACAGGTTCTTTCTTTCTTTTTTTCCCTAAGGTGTTTTGGCTTTCTGCACTGCTTCTGTAGGTGACAAAAGTGCTGAGGCTTCCACTTTTTTGAGGGCAAATTCTGAACTTCTTTTGGTGGTATTTTTGAGCTTACCTAATCACTGAAAGATGGCTGAGGATGCTGTGTGTGTTTTTTCTTTCTATTAAACAAATTTCCATTGCTCCCAGGTAGGGATGTACGAAAGTGACTTACCTTTTGCAGATTATGTTGATGGTGGGGGGGAGGAGCTCCGTTCCTCCCCCCGGAATCCTCGAACGGCCGGCTGTGCTCCACGGCAGTTCCGCGGAGCAGCTGGCCAGGCCTGGCCTGGTCCGGCCAGGCCAGAGCCATCTGCAGCCTGATTTCCTGCTGCGGAGGGCTCTGAGTAAAACACAAAAACAAAAACCGCGTACGCAAATGGCGGTGGATACGACCGCCGCCATCAGCGTTCCTTCTTTTTGGCCGTCTTAATCTACGTAAATATTTATGTAGACTATGACGGTGAAAATCAAGGGGAACGCAAATAGCGTAGTGGGCGCTATTTGCGTCCCTTTTTCATTCACTGTTTTAGCCTACGTAAATCTTTACATTGGCTAAAACAGCGAATCAAAAGGGGACGCAAATAGCACCTGCTATGCTATTTTCATTCCCCTTGATTTTCGCTGCCATAGTCTATGTAAATATTTATGTAGATTAAGATGGGAAAAATAAGGAATGCAAATGGTGGCGGCCGCAGCCGCCGCCATTTGCGTACGCATTGTTTTTTAAACCCACCCCCAACCATGATAGGCGACGTAAAGATTTACGTAGCCTATCACTTCTTTTTTTCTTTTTTTTTAAACCTAGCCATGATAGGCTATGTAAATCTTTACGTAGCCTATCACGTCATTTCCCCCCCCCCACAAGCCTGGAAATGGCGGCGGCGGCAGCAGCCGGTCGGTAGACTGCCTGCCGCTGAAGCCGCCACTGGAGCCGCTGCCGCCCGGAAGATCCGCCCCAGTTAAGTCTCGTCCCAGGGGGGATCCGTGGGGGGCAGGCCCTTCTGCCACAGATTTCGGGGGGCCGAATGCACTGGCATTTGGCCTCACTGAGATCCGTGGCGGAATTCTCTGACATCCCTACTCCCAGGCCACCTGCACTTTCTGAACTGAAAAAGCCCCATGGGAGGAATTGCCTGATCGTGTCTTCCTCATGAAGGCTTTAATTGGAGTGTGGGAAGCTGAGGAGGCTACAGGCTGCCACAGAGACTATTGTACAGTGAAAGGCAGGACACTCATGCACACTCCTTAGCCATCTCATGAGTACGGTAAGCACAAGAGCCCCAAACCCAACCCCTGAGAATTTCTCTGCAATTTCTCCTCCTGTGATTTTTTTTTTCCTGAAAGCAATTTCATTTCTATCAAAATGAATGAGAATGGAAAACAAACAAACAAAAATGAGGGAGACATTTTCAGCACAGTGCAACTTGCAGATAGTTCCTGCTTTGAGAGTAGTCCTTCACTACTCCTTTCCCACTACTCCTTTGCCACATTTTCCAGGTATTGAGAAGGTCTTCCTGCATCACTCCCTGCCCCCCGAGAGCCCACAGCTCCAGGTGGGTTAAGAGCCTACTTGGTCCAAATGCAACCATGAAACCTTACATTGTGACCAAAGGTAGGATGAGTGATGCCAACAAAGAATAGAAATGCTTGGCTAGGGATGGAGAAAGCTTAAATATGCTCATTCAGCCCAGCCCCTGCAAATGTGGTGTGTATCCAAACATCATTATGAGCATGCCTCATCCATTTCCAGGGTCTGTGGTAATGCCACTCTGGTCTGCACCTTTGGGGTTGATGAACAAGCAGGCTTCCTTCAATACAGCTGTTTTGTCAATTATGCTTTTTGGATATTCAGAGGCAATGAACACACTAACGGGTGAAGGAAAGATGTCTGATTAACAGAAACCAGGTTAACTGAAATCACTGGAGCCAAAGTAAGCAAAATATGATAATTGCAGCAACTCTTAATACAAAGCAAGGTAAACAAATGTTCCTTCAGTCACTGGGAACCCCATACTCTTACCAGATCAGCAAATCAGATAAGAGCAGTGATGAACAGACACCAATGCCTGGCCCTGTAGCACCAACCTGGCTTGGCCTATGGTGAAGTTCCACCTTGGAAGGGTCCCAGGGAATTGTATACCATCCCCTTGTTGCCTCCTCTACTGGACATATTCCAATCACTTTGACAGTGTTTCATACATACTTGTAGACTGGGAAACAACCAGCCTCAACACCTGACAGGCAGGCAGCCCAGCACAGATAACTCCCATCTCTGCTACCCTGACACAACAAGTGGCTGACCTTGAAATCTTGCCAAAGGCTTTATCTATAAGCCTTTAGCTGTCAACAGAATTAGCTCTGGGAAAATGTCATAGCTAAACAGGCCCAAAGAGCTCTCTAGGCATAGGCAGGAGAACTGCTGCACCACTAACTCCTTGAGATACAACCGTCTTCCATATTTCCACTGCAACCATCAAGCAAACAATGCAGACAATTACTGCCCTTTGACTGTGCATGCATAGGAGGTGTCCTGCAGGAAAGGGGGGAAATCGTATATAGTTTATACTTCTTTAAAGCCACTTCCATGGGCTAGGGAAGTTGTGAGGTATTCCCTCATATCAAATGTCATATATCCTGCTATCAGGATCCTAGCTGACTGAACCTTTGCTTTCCTCCCATGGTAGCCCCTCTTTCTCCTGGAAAACATCATGACAAAGGAATTGCTTGAAAATATTTTTGGCTTTAACTTTGTTTCCTTGAGGAATCTCATGTGCTCCACTACAAGATGAGTACAAGATAAGTTCCATGCTGCATATATCATAAAATATATTCTGCTTGTAGCTTACTGAACCATGCTTAGAGACTATATCAATCCAGGATCAGTTGGAAATGTATCTCTATTTTCCTTTTGAAAATAGGAACGTAAATATTTACATAAATATTTACGTAAATAAATATTTACGTAGCCTATCACGGTGAAAAAGGGAATGCAAATGGCGGCAGCCATAGCCGCCGCCATTTGCGTTCCCCCCTTTTTTTTTTGCTGTGATAGGCTATGTAAATATTTACGTAGCCTAGGGGTGGACGAAAGTCACTTACCTTTTCTCGCAGCTTGTTCGCGGTGGGGGGGAGCGCTTCGCTGCTCCCTCCGCGAAGTTCAGGCCGGGGGGGGAGGCTTCCCGCCTCGCCCGGCCGAAATTCAGGCCGGGGGGGGAGGCTTCCCGCCTCGCCCGGCCAAAATTCAGGCCGGGGAGGAGGCTTCCCGCCTCGCCCGGCCGCGAACACGAAAGTAAAAAAAAAACAACAACAACGTCCCCTGATAGGCTACGTGACGATTCACGTAGCCTATCACGGCTAGATCTGGAAAGTCAGCCGTGATAGGCTACGTGAATCGTCACGTAGCCTATCACGGGTAACTTTAAAAAAAAAAAAAGCGTGTACGCGAATGGCGGCCCCCATAGGGAGCTGCCATTCGCGTTCCTTATTTAGTTGCTGTAGTCTACGTAAATGTTTACGTAGACTACGGCGAAAATAAGGGCAACGCTATTTGCATTGCCCTTATTTTCGCCGTAGTCTACGTAAACATTGACATAGACTACAGCGACCAAATAAGGAAGGGGAATGGCGGCTCCCTATGGGGGCCGCCATTCGCGTACGCGCTTTTTTTTTTTAAAGTCACCCGTGATAGGCTACGTGACGATTCACGTAGCCCATCACGGCTGACTTTGCAAATCTTGCCATGATAGGCTACGTGAAACGTCATGTAGCCTATCAGGGGACGTGTTTTTTTTTTTTCTTTCATTGCAATGGCGGGGGCGGCAGCCGGTCAAAAGACCAGCTGCCGCTCCCGCCCCGTTCGAACACCGGATGAACCGCCAGCCGGACCCGCCGCCGGGAGGGACATTCAGGGAAGGTAAGTCCCGTCCCGGGGGGGGCGGGGGGCGGGGGGGGCGGAGGATTTCTCCCCGAAACTTGTTCGGGGGGCCGAACACGTTGGCGCTCAGCCCCCCGAAGTTTCGGGGAGAAATTCTCCGCCATCCCTAACGTAGCCTATCATAGCCTCTGCAGGGATGCAAATGGCGTCCCTGCGTTAGCCGTGATAGGCTATGTATTTACGTAGCCTATCACGGCTATAATGGTGAAATGAATGGCGGCTGCAGACGCGGCTGCCATTCGCAGAGCAACACAAATGGCAGCAGGTGAGTGCTCCATTTCATGCACCTTTCGTGGGGTGGGGGGGTGGGGGCTTCGTTCCACCATGGGTTTCGGGGGTCTGAATGGGCTGGCATTCGGCCTCACCGAAATCCATGGCGGAATTCTCTGCCATCCCTACTCCAAGGTGGAATTTGGAGAAATCTGGTGAGCTCATGTTTCGCTGATTCGCACATCCCTAATCCCTAACCTAACTCCTGGGCTTATTGTGAGGACAAATAGGAGGTGGAGTAAAGGGCAGTCCTAGGTACCTAAAAGATCCGGGGCACAGAAAGGATGTACGGACTGTGTAAAATCCACTCCATCTGCGTTTCACAGATTGTCAGGTGCCTTTTGTTCCATTGTCTGCCCACAGACAGGTGCAAATATATATATATATATATATATATATATATATATATATATTCATCATGTGGAAAAATACACAAATAATAACTTAGGTATTTACATAATTTTCCTTAGTATGTAATATTTAGCATATTGCCCCCATTCCATTAGAGGTTTCCTCACCAGAAACGTGCATATATTCCTATGAATTTATATGCATAAATTTCAGGAAAGTGAAAAAAATTATTCTGAAGTTCACAGACTCTGTGTGGACTGAGGGGGTCGCTCCACAGAGGATTCTGCAGGTCAGATTCTTAGAAATCTGAGCCCATTTTAGTATGTCTCTAATTTCTCCAGCATCCCTAGGCACAGGCCCATAGGACAAACAAATTGCACACATTGGCACATGCTAATTTACATATGCAGATATATGTGCATAGATGTGGATGGACCATTCGTGCTGGTAATCTTGCATACATGGCCACTTTATGGCCACCATTTGCATAAGATGTCTTTTACAGAAAACAATGATCTGCCATTTCTACACAAAATGGAGGCTTACTGAGGAGTTGGGTGCCCACAGACTGCCCAGCAGCTTGCCCAGGAAACTGAACAGGGTGGGTAAGTGGAGGCAGTCCACAGATAGGAGTCTGGGAAGCCAGGCAGGGATGGGGGGGAACCCATCAGACTTTACCCCTCTCTCAAACTCCCCGAACATCCCTAAGAAGCTCTATTGAAATTTAATAAATGGGGAGGATTATACATTACTCAACTAGGAGACGCACTTGGTTTACAACAACAACAAACCAAAATAACATTAAAATAACAACCAAAAGAATAAATTATTAGGGATGGATGAAAGTCCCTTACCTGGTCCCGCAGCTTGCTTCGCAGTGGGGGGGAGGCGCTTCGGTTCTCCCCCCCAAATTCTTGGTGGGGGGGAGGCGCCGCGCCCCTCCTGGCCAAAATTCAGGCCAGGGGGGAGGCGCCCCATCCCTTGCCGCTGAAATTCTGGCCGGGGGGGAGCGCCATGTCTCCCCAGCCTCAAAATAAAAAAGTAATGGGAAAAAAAAACACGTGAAAAAAAAAGCGTGTACGCAAATGGCAGCACCCATGGTCGCCGCCATTTGCATACGCACTTTTTTTTTTCAAAGTCACCCGTGATAGGCTACATAACGATTTACGTAGCCTATCATGGCTGACTTTGAAAATCTAGCCGTGATAGGCTACGTAAATCGTTACGTAGCCTATCACGTCTTTTTTTTTTTTTTTACTTTACTTTGTGATGGCAGCAGCTAGGGATGGCCGTGAATTTCTCCACGAATCTCAGGGAGGCCGAATGCCAACACATTCGGCCCCCCGAAATTGTTGGTGAAATTCTCCGCCCCCCACCCCCCCGGGATGGGACTTACCTCCCTCGAATGTCCCTCTCGGCGGCGGGTCCTGCCAGCGTTTCGGCGGCGTTTCGGTGGGGGCAGGGGTGGTGGCCAGTCTTCTGACCGGCTGCCGCCACTGCCATTACAAAGTGAATGAAAAAAAACAACAACACCCGTGATAGGCTATGTAATGATTAACGTAGCCTATCACGGCTAGATTTCCAAAGTCAGCCATGATAGGCTATGTTAATCGTTACGTAGCCTATCATGGGTGACTTTTTTGGGGAAAAAAAAAAGCGCATACGCAAATGGCGGCGCCCATGGGCGCCGCCATTTGCATTCCTTATTTGGGCCCGGGTAGTCTACATAAAGATTTACGTAGACTAAGGCGAAAATAAGGTCAAAGCAAATAGCATTGCCCTTTTTTTCGCCGTAGTCTACGTAAATCTTTACGTAGACTACCCGGGCTAAAATAAGGAATGCAAATGGCGACGCCCATGGGCGCCGCGATTTGCGTACGTGCTTTTTTTCCCCCTTCAAATTCACCCATGATAGGCTACGTAACGATTAACGTAGCCTATCACGGCTGACTTTGGAAATCTAGCCGTGATAGGCTATGTAAATCGTTACGTAGCCTATCACGGGTGTGTGTTTTTTTAAAAAAATCACTTTTTCATTTCGCGACGGGGGATATGGGGTGCTTCTCCCCGGCCTCAATTTTGGCCAGGTGAGGCAGGGCGCCTCCCCCCCCGGCCTGAATTTTGGCCGGGCGAGGCGGGGCACCTCCCCCCCGGCCTGAACTTCTTGGGGAGAACCGAAGCACCTCCCCCCCACTGTGAAGCAAGCTGCGGGACCAGGTAAGTGACTTTCGTACATCACTAGCGGCGACAGCAGCCCGTCGGAAGACCGGCCGCCAGCGCCACCCCCACCGAAAAGCCGCCGAAACACTGCTGGGACCCGCCACTGAGAGGGACATTTGAAAGAGGTAAGTCCCATCCCGGGGGGTGGCGGGTGGGTGGTGGAGAATTTCACCACCAATTTCGGGGGCCAAATGCGTTGGCATTCGGCCTCCCGGAGATTCGTGGAGAAATTCTCCGCCATCCCTGTAAATTATGCAATAAAAATGTCAAAATACTAACATATTAAAACATTAAAAGCATGAACGAGCCAGAAATAAAGTTAATAAATCAGATAGAAGAGGGAGATCTCTTGACCTGGTTTCTAAATGTATACAGTGAAGATGTCAGGCATCCCATGGATGGGATGCCATTACAGAGAATTATTTTTCCCTGGTAGCCAACCACTGAGAAAACCACCTTAGCAATTGGGCAAGCACATAGGGAAGTATCCAATGGTGTCACTCCACAAACTCAAATAGCTCCATTAGAGTTCCGCTGAATCTTTCCATTGTGCAAGCAGTTGCCCTTTACACTTGTACAAGTGTACAACAGGTTGCAAAAGTGTAACGTGCAAATGGTTGACAACAAGAGGTATGCACAGTGGGTTGCAAAACAGGTTGCATGAGCATGATGTACAACTGCTTGTGCACAGAACTTAGTTTCCAGCACAACATCATTCACACTAATGGAATAGCACAGTTGGTACTTCCCTAATGGGAGAAGGTGCTCCTTCAGGTTGGCTGGTTCTAAACAATTTAGGGCTTTAAAGGTTAGCCCAAAATGGGCCTGGAACTGACTGGCAACCAGTGTCTTGATGCAGCACTGGAGTAATATGTTCAAAATGGCCCATCCCAGTAGGCATCCTCACCATTCCAGTATAAGGCAGCTTCCTTGGTCTCCCCTTCTTTATCCTCATAAAAACCCTTTAAGATGCCTTGCTGAGCAAGGATTTAAATCAGGTCTCCACAGTCTTAGTCTGACATTCACCCCATGACAGCACATTCACCAGGCCAACCCTGCACACTTGTTTGCCAGTGCCATACCTCCTAGAATTGGGCCAGAAGAGCGTTAATTAATTGTTGGTTTCCATAGAAAAACTCTAAAAACTCTTTGTCTGTGTAGCCTCATTGTGTTTTGTGCCCTTCAAAGTGGGAACCAGCCATGCCCTATAACAAAGCTGTGCTCGGGGCAAGCTGACATCAGAAGGGGGGGGAACCCTCTTCCTCTTAGTGGATATTTCTTCCTCTGATGTGGTTAAATAACGGAATGAAATTCTATTATAAATGTAACATTATTCAATACAGCATCTCAGCATATTTCCCTTTGGTGGGGTACATTTATCCCAGCCAAACTTCAAGGGGTTTTCACCGCCCGCTTCTGGCAAATCAAATCCACTCAGGATAATAATAATTTCAGTAAATCTGCTTAGCTAGCCGAAATGTTTGGATTAGGAGGTTTGTGGTTGGAGACATTGAAGAAAGTATTGCTAACGGAAGGAAGGAAGGAGAAGGATGAGTGGAATAGTGTCTATAAAAAAAACCCGTGTGTTTTAATTTAGTTGTCAGCAGGTGCTGTCTTGGTCAAAGACCTTTAGTTAGGGGAGTGTGAATCAGAAAAACTCAAGCTTGCTGAAGTTCTCCAAATTCCATCTCGAAGCTTGTTCTGAGTCAAGTCCATATCAGATTACAAGCTTTGTGCGTGCATGTGTTTTTCATTTCAGATGAAAATCCATGCATATTTCCATGCATATTTTTCCCCAAATGTATGCATCAAGTGTGCACATTTTTTAAATGTACTCATTTTGAAATGCATTTTTAAATGTACTCATTTTGAAATTCCACATTTTTGAAATGTATGCATGCTATCAAATGCATTTGTGTGTGGGATGTGTGTGTGTGTGTGTGTCCACGAATGACATTGCAAGCTCAGAAATGTATGGACTTCAACTGCAGATCACACTCAAGTCTATGTTTGGTCCTGAAGTTGTGAACTGGGTAAAATCCTGATTAAAAATGAATTGAAATTTCTCATAATTCCCTACCTATAGTATAGGGATGAACGAAAATCCCCTTATCTGGCTCCACCAGGTTCCGCTGGGGGGGGGGAAATGCTCTGTCCCTCCCCCCAGAATCGTCGCCTGGGGGGGAGGTGCTCCGTGCCTCCCCCCCGGAATCCTGGCTGGCCGGCTCCACTCCGCGGGGATTCCGCGGAGCTGCTGGCCGGCTCCGCCAGCAGCTGGACATCTGGCCGTTGGCTAGCAGGGAGGCAAATGGCAGTGGCTGTAGCCACCGCTGTTTGCGTCCCTGTAGTCAGCCAAGATAGGCTAAGTAAAGACTTACATAGCCCATCACGTCTGGCTTTAAAACAAAAACAAGAACGCGCGTACGCAAATGGCGGCGGTTACGGCCGCCTCCATTTGCAGTCCTTATTTTGGGCTGTCTTAGTCTATGTAAATATTTACGTAGACTAAGACGGCCCAAAATAAGGAACACAAATGGCAGCAGCCATAGCCGCCGCCATTTGTGTATGCCTTTTCTTTTTTTTTACCCAGTCATTTTAGGCTACTTAAAAACTTACGTAGCCTATCACGTCTGGGTAAAAAAACCCAACAACTGCAAATGGTGGTGGTGGCAGCCGATTGGAAGACCAGCCGCCGCAGCCGCTGCCGCCGCCACCACCACAGCCACCCGGAAGATCCGCCCCAGGTAAGTCTCATCCCGGGGAGGATCCGCGGGAGGGTGGGGGGGCAGGCCATTCTGCCACAGATTTCAGGGGGCTGAATGCACTGGCATTCCGCCTCACGAAGGTCCGTGGTGGAATTCTCTGCCATCCCTACTATAGTATGTATTTAGGAATATAAGAAGCTGCCTTACCTCAGGTTAGGCTATGTGTTTGTCCATCTAGCCTAGTACATTCTGAATGGCGGACACTATCCAGGTTCAGTGCAGACATTTTCCACATCGCTTGTTCTGTGCCCATTTTAACAGTAGATATGAAGAGTTCTACCTGGGACCTGGGCCATACAAAGCATGTGTTCTACCAACAAGTCTGGAGGACACCATCTTGCGGAGTGCTTCATTGGGAATACAATGCTTTCAGACAGGGGTAGGCAACCTCTTGCCCTCCAGATCTTTTGGACTAGAATTCCCATAATCTCTGACCATCAGCCATGCTGGCTAAGGCTGATAGCAGTTGGAGTCCAAAACATCTGGAAGATACTAGTTTGCCTGCCCTTGCCTTAGGACATTCCATGTTGGCAATGTCCTAATATTGCAATCAAGATGATCTCTCGGTGTTTTGTATGGCACAATTAAAAGGCATCACTTCTCCCAATGCAAGCCAAGATTCTCTTCAAGAATACTTAGGGCTGAGAGCATCCACTGCCCATCCCATTCCTTTATTGTGCCTCTTCTTCACTCTGCCCTGCATCCCACTTCTCCTGAATTCCAGTTGAACTAGGAGAATTTTCAAAATTAATTCAGACAATGGAATATGTATAGTTTGCATCAGATTTCAATTTCTTGAGTTCATCCCACCACCACCCCTACATTACCAATGCATATGTGCACATTGATTAGAAAAATGTTCAGAAAAAGGAGGAAAAAAGTGTGTGTGTGGAGGGGCATATATATGATCACATTGAGGTTCTTTCTGTGCACTGTTTTACCAAGGTGCAAAATGCCTGAGCATCAGTAAAATTCTATGCAAAAGAATCTTGATACAATTGTATGTATTTGTTGTTGTTGTTGTTGTTCAGTCGTTCAGTCGTGTCCGACTCTTCGTGACCCCATGGACCATAGCACGCCAGGCCTTCCTGTCCTGCGCTCTCTCCCGGATCGTGCTCAAGTTCATATTTATTGCATCCGTGATGCTATCTAGCCATCTCATCCTCTGCCGTCCCCTTCTCCTTTTGCCTTCAGTCTTTCCCAGCATCAGGGTCTTTTCCAGGGAGTTTTCTCTTCACATTAGGTGGCCAAAATATTGGAGCTTCAGCTTCATTATCTGTCCTTCCAATGAGCACTCAGGGTTGATTTCCTTTAGGATGGACTGATTTGACCTCCTTGCAGTCCAGGGCACTCGTAAGAGTCTTCTCCAGCACCACAGTTCGAAAGCATCAATTCTTCGGCACTCAGCCTTCCTTATAGTCCAGCTCTCACAGCCATACATTACTACTGGGAAAACCATAGCTTTGATTAGACGGACCTTTGTCGGCAAGGTGATGTCTCTGCTTCTTACTATGCTGTCTAGGTTGGCCATAGCTTTCCTCCCAAGGAGCAAGCGTCTTTTAATTTCATGGCTACAGTCACCGTCTACGGTGATTTTGGAGCCCAAGAAAGTAAAATCTGTCACTGCTTCCATTTCTTCCCCTTCTATATGCCAGGAAGTGATAGGGCCAGATGACATGATCTTAGTTTTTTTAATGTTGAGTTTCAAACCAGCTTTTGCACTCTCCTCTTTCACCCTCAACAAGAGGCTCTTGAGATCCTCTTCGCTTTCTGCCATTAGGGTGGTATCGTCTGCATATCGGAGGTTGTTCATAATTCTCCCGGCAATCTTAATTCCGACCTGTGATTCATCCAACCCGGCATTTCTCATGATGTACTCTGCATATAAGTTAAATAAGCAGGGTGACAATATGCAGCCTTGTCGTACTCATTTCCCAATTTTGAACCACTCGGTTGTTCCATGTCTGGTTCTTACTGTTGCTTCTTGACCCTCGTACAGGTTTCTCAGGAGACGGGTAAGGTGGTCTGGTACTCCCATCACTTTCAGAATTTGCCACAGTTTGTTGTGATCCACACAATCAAAGGCTTTAGCGTAGTCAATGAAGCAAAAATAGACGTTTTTCTGGAATTCTCTTGCTTTCTCCATGATGCAGCGAATGTTGGCGATTTGATCTCTAGTTCCTCTGCCTCTTCGAAACCCAGCTTGTACTTCCGGTAGTTCTCGGTTCGCATACTGCTGAAGCCTAGCGTGTAGGATTTTGAGCATCACCTTGCTGGCATGTGAAATGAGCGCAATGGTGCGGTAGTTTGAACACTCTTTGGCGTTGCCCTTCTTTGGAATTGGAATGTAAACTGACCTTTTCCAGTCTTGTGGCCACTGTTGAGTGTTCCAGATTTGTTGGCATATTGAATGCAGCACTTTAACAGCATCATCTTTTAGGATTTTAAATAGCTCGGCTGGAATACTGTCATCTCTGCTAGCTTTGTTGTTACTAATGCTTCCTAAGGCCCACTTGACTTCACTCTCTAGGATGTCTGGCTCAAGTTCAGTGACCGCACTATCATGGCTATCAGGGACATTCAGATCTTTCCTGTATAGTTCTTCTGTGTATTCTTGCCACCTCTTCTTAATCTCATCTGCTTCTGTTAGGTCCCTGCCTTCTTTGTCCTTTATCATGCCCGTCTTTGCACAAAACGTTCCCTTGAGATCTCCAATTTTCTTGAAGAGATCTCTAGTCTTTCCCATTCTGTTGTTTTCCTCGATTTCTTTGCATTGTTCACTTAAGAAGGCCTTCTTGTCTCTCCTTGCTATTCTCTGGAACTCTGCATTCAGTTGGGTATATCTTCCCCTTTCTCCCTTGCTTTTCGCTTCCCTTCTTTCCTCAGCTACTTGTAAAGCCTCATCAGACAGCCACTTGGCTTTCTTGCATTTCTTTTTCTTTGCGACGGATTTTGTTGCTGCCTCCTGAACAATGTTACGGACCTCCGTCCATAGTTCCTCAGGCACTCTGTCTATCAGGTCTAATCCCTGAAATCTATTCCTCACCTCCACTGTATATTCAGAAGGGATATGACTGAGGTCATACCTGAACGGTTTAGTGGTTTTCCCGACGTTCTTCAATTTAAGCCGAAATTTTGCAAGAAGCAGCTCATGATCTGAGCCACAGTCAGCTCCAGGTCTTGTTTTTACTGACTGTATGGAGCTTCTCCATCTTTGGCTGCAAAGGACATAATCAATCTGATTTCGATATTGACCATCTGGTGACGTCCATGTGTAGAGTCGCCTCTTGTGCTGTTGGAAAAGAGTGTTTGCTATGATCAGCATGTTCTCTTGGCAAAACTCTATTAGCTTTTGTCCTGCTTCATTTTGTACACCAAGGCCATGCCTGCCTGTTATCCCGGTGATTTCTTGACTTCCTACTTTAGCATTCCAATCCCCTATGATGAAGAGGACATCTTTTTTTGGTGTTAGTTCTAGTTTTTTAAGCATCTTTAAATAACAATAAGAAGTGCAGAAGAGCATCAGTAAACACACACACACACACACCACAGCACAAAAAGGATCTTATACTATTAGGTGTATGACCACATCCAATGGGAGGGGTATTTTATCAATTCATACATGCACATTGGTAATGTGGGGTAGGGTGGGTTTGTGTGTGTGTTTGAAAGGCACAAAGTATCTGAAGGAACTGAAATCTGTGGCAAGCTGCCCATGCATAATGATGGTGCTACTGCCTACACTTTGGTAATTTTAGACTCTGGACTTAATGGTCTTACAGAGAGTGGTGGGTCGGACCTTTAGATGGTAATTACTTCACTTAGTGCAAATTAATCTCCCTTGTAGACCGTGGGAATGCTGTAGACATCATATACCTTGACTTCAGCAAAGCTTTCAACAAAGTGCCCCATGATATCCTGATGAGCAAACTAGCTCAAAGTGGGCTAGATGAAACAACAATCTGATGGATCAACAGTTGGCTACAGAATCGGACTCAAAGAGTGCTTATCAATGGGATCTTCTCAAACTGGGGAGAGGTAATGAGTGGGGTACCGCAGGGCTCAGTCCTGGGCCCAGTGCTCTTCAACATTTTTATTAATGATTTGGAGGAGGAGGTGCAGGGAATGCTGATCAAATTTGCAGATGACACAAAATTGGGAGGGATAGCTAATACTTTGGAAGACAGAAACAAAATTGAAAGAGATCTGGATAGACTGGAGCGCTGGGCAGAAAACAACAGAATGACATTGAATAGGGATAAATGCCAAGTTCTGCACCTAGGAAAAAGAAACCAAATGCACAGTTACAAGATGGGGGATACGTGGCTCAACAACACTACAAGTGAGAAGGATCTTGGAATTGTTGTCGATCACAAGCTGAATATGAGCCAACAATGTGATGTGGCTGCAAAAAGGCAAATGCTATTTTGAGCTGCGTTAATAGAAGCATAGCTTCCAAATCCCGGGAAGTACTAGTTCCCCTCTACTCAGCACTGGTTAGGCCTCATCTAGAGTACTGTGTCCAGTTCTGGGCACCACACTTTAAAAAGGATGCAGACAAACTGGAGAGGGTTCAGAGGAGGGCAACAAAGATGATCAGAGGACTGGAAACAAAGCCTTGTGAGGAGAGACTGAAAGAACTGGGCATGTTTAGCCTTGAGAAGAGAAGACTGAGGGGAGATATGATAGCACTCTTCAAGTACTTGAAAGGTTATCACAGAGAGGAAGGCCAGGATCTCTTCTCGATCATCCCAGAGTGCAGGACACGAAATAATGGGCTCAAGTTACAGGAAGCTAGATTCCGGCTGAACATCAGGAAAAACTTCCTGACTGTTAGAGCAATACGACAATGGAACCAATTACCTAGGGAGGTGGTGGGCTCTCCCACACTGGAGGCATTCAAGACGAGGGTGGACAGCCATTTGTCAGGGATGCTCTGACTTGGATTCCTGCCTTGAGCAGGGGGTTGGACTTGATGGCCTTGTAGGCCCCTTCCAACCCTACTATTCTTTGATTCTATGAAATGGTCTTATGGAGAGGCCCTTTAGATGGTGCCCTCTTCTAGGGATGGACGGACTCACCTCTGTCCAGTCCCTTTGGGTGACTGATGAGCTGCTGTCACTGCCCACCTGCATGATCCATGCTGCAGGAGCTATAGGACAGCTCAGCAACTGCCCAAGAAGCACTGTGAGGCTGTCCATCACCTTACTGAGCTGCCACTGTGTGCAGAAATCATGGCTCGGTTACTTCTGCATATCTAATGTTGCATCTACAGCTGCCTTAAAAGGTTGATGGCTCAACATTACAGAGGTAAAGGACCATTTACCACTGTTTTGTTGAGTCATCACCCCTTTGAGGCAGCTGTAGATGCAACATTTGATTTGAGGAAGTAACTGAGCCATGATTTCTGTGCACAGTGGCAGCTCAGTAAGGCGACAGATAGCCTCACAGTGCTTTCTGCTGGTTGCCGAGAGGGCAAGCAAGCCCCCGGCAGCCCACTGAGCAGGGTGCGGGTGGTTGGGTGGTTGAAGGAGTCTGTGTGACTCCACCCTCTCCTCAGACTCTCATGCCATCCCTATCTTCTTCCACATTCTGCTGACTGGGGTGCAGCAGGGGGCTATCATTTCCCCCAAAGTCCTTTCCTGATAGCACCACTGGTAAAAAAACAAAACAAAAACAAAAACAAAAAACCCTAATCATTGAATTGCCCTGCCCTGAGTGAATCCCTGCATGGTGACCTATAAAGATATGTTTGTTTGTATGTTTGTTTGTTTTAAAGGTTGGAGCAATGAAGTGGGATGTTCAGGTGAGGAGGATTCTGGAGAAGCATCTCTAGAAATACCATGACTCCAATTTATAAGGGCAACATGTCTGCCATTTGCATGACAATATCAATACATATTGGGGCTCTCCTGGCCCTGCTTGTCTTTTCGAACATGAGGTGGGACAGAGAATGAGAGATGGTTGCTTATTTACAACTGTTTCAAGGTAGCCTGGACCTTTGTTACTTGGGGCTTAAGGCTCTAATAGGCAAAACCTTGTATTTCCATCACATTTGTCATTTGGGTTGGCAGTTGGTCTGGTCCAAAAGTTGCTTCAGTAACATTCCCATAAATAAATTAAAGGAGATGAAAAACTCAACAAATGCAGCTTAGGACTAATTCCCCTCCACCCACTGCATCACTGAGGGCCTTTCGGAGTGTTCAAAGCCAAAGTGCACAGGATTTAATTTGCATCTGCCAACTTCAGAAGGGGGATTTACTGAGACAGGGCATTTGCAATGCATAAAGGAGCTGATCTGTAATTAAACTAATATCTTTTTTTTCGGACTAGCTGCAGAGATAACTGCAAAGAGACAAAAGGAAGCACTCTGCTCAAGGAGAGAAAGCCACCCTTCTTTTCTAGTTTTGCTGGAGAAACTGGCCATATTTCCGAGGTTTCAAAGAGGGAATTGCTGATTGGTTTGAGATTTAGAATGATACCATGATTATGTTTTTATTGAAGAAATATGGAGGGGTAGAAATACGTTTTCCATGAAAAAGGGTTGGGTTCAATCCCCAGCATCTCAAGTTTCTCTCTCTCCTTATCTGTCTGTCTGTCTGTCTCCTTATCTGTCTGTCTGTCTGTCTGTCTATCATCTATCTGTTAAAGGATCTCAGCAGGGCTGGGAGCCACTGGTACGCACCCTCGGGAGGACTCCTCTTTGGATGATGACCTGGAGTCCCCTGAGCTGAACATCATTAGGGCAGTTGGCTGTCATACCTTCCCCCTCTTCGACTTGGAGGCAGATGTCAAGTAGCCACCTACCCCCAGGAAGCTCAGGCAGTTGAAGTTGTAGCTATAGAAGTGCCTTCGTGAGGAATAGAGACTCCTCATGAGTACAGCTATACTTATGAGCAAGTATACCTATAAAGGTATACTTATGAGCAAGGAGACCATTCCTCAGGTGGCACTGATGGCATCCAGCTGTGATCTGGGTAGGGATGTCAGAGACATCTACAACAGATTCAAATGAGTTTGGAATTCTATGAATCTGACCCATGGCTGGTTTTTTGCAAAGCACATGGCTTCTATGGAGTTGGGGACTGTTATTGTTGTTGTTGTTGTTTTGTTTTTTGTTTTTAACTTTCCAGAATTCTATGAAAATTTAGTGTGTGTGTATGTGTGTGTATATATATATATAATCTCCACCCACAAAAAAATTGCATCTCCCCTCCATGGGCTAAAGCATACACATGTGCAGTTTGGGGGAATTTGCTCATTTTGGGAAATGCATATTTGCACAAGTGTGCACTTTCCAATGTGAATGCAAGTTCAGGAAATTGAGGAAAATCTGATTCTGTCAACGTGAGGAACTAATGACACCTGACAATCCATGAAATGCAGATGGGATAGATTTAATAAAATCTGTACTAGGGAAGGATGGACTCACTCATGCCCAGCTTTGCCAGGCACTCACTGAGCCACTGCTGCTGCCCACCTCAGCTTGGGGTTCCGTGCAAGCTTTGCCATGGCCCGGCAAGCACCCAACAAAGCCGCAGGCCTGCGCATCCTCCCCAGCGAGCCTCCATTGTGCTCAACGCTCGTGGCTCGGGCCCTTCCAGATAGGGGTGTATGAAACCCCACTTACCTGGCTCTGCCGGGTTCTGCTGGGGGGGGAGGCACTCTGTCCCTCCTCCTGGAATCCTCAC
Source organism: Heloderma suspectum (assembly GCF_057233095.1). NCBI lineage: Eukaryota > Metazoa > Chordata > Lepidosauria > Squamata > Helodermatidae > Heloderma > Heloderma suspectum. The sequence continues at coordinate 26,160,001 of NC_139467.1, forward strand.
GGGGGGGGAGGCGCTCACTGGGGGGAGGCTTGCTCCCTCCTGAAGAGGAGCAAGTGAATGGCGGCTGCAGGACGGCTGCCATTCGCACAGCAGCGCGGACAGAAGCAGGTAAGTGCTCCGTTTCACGCGCCTTTCGTGGGGTGGGGGTGGTGGGCGTCCCACGTGCCTTCCATGGGTTGGGGGGGCGGGGGCTTCGTTCCGCGACAGGTTTCGGGGGGCCAAGTGCACTGGCATTCGGCCTCACTGAGATCCGTCACAGAATTCTCTGACATCCCTACTTCCAGATAGTGAATTTTTCATACTTGGTGGCTGTAAGGGCTCTTTGATGTAACATTACAGGCATGAACGCTCCATTCACCTCCCCCCCGTGAAAGGCACATGAAATGGAGCACTTACCTGGTACCATTCATGCTGCTTAGTGAATGGTGGCCGCATTTGCGGCTGCCATTCGCTTCCCCATTTTTGCCGTGATAAATACTTATGTAGCCTATCACGGCTAACACAGGGACACCATTTGCGTCCCTGTGGAGGCCGTGATAGGCTATGTAAATATTTACGTAGCCTATCATGTCAAAAAAAGGGAACGCAAATGGTGGCCGCTGTAGCTGCCGTCATTTGCGTCCCTGTTTTTTTGCCGTGATAGGCTACGTAAATATTTATGTAGCCTATCAAGGTGAAAGACAGAGGCGCAAATAGCGGCCACTATGCCATTTGTGCCCCTGTTTTTTTTGCCGTGATAGGCTATGTAAATATTAACATAGCCTATCATGGCAAAAAAACAGGAATGCAAATGGCGGCCGCAGGCTCTGCACGCCTGCGAATGCACCCAGCCGGTGGCTCTGCAGAGCTGCTGCGGAGCGGAGCCGACCAGGTCAGGATTTCGGGGGGAGGTGCGGAGTGCCACCCCCCCACAGCGAATCACCCCTTTCAAAAAGGTAAGTGACTTTCGCATATCCCTAAGTACATACCGTTACCTATCTGGAAGCCTGCAAGCCACCATTGTTGCACATAATAGCGGCTTGCAAGGGAGGATGGGTAGCCTGCCAGGTACTTGCCCAGCCAAGGGCTGCTTGCCAAGCAGGTCCACAAGCGCCCTGTGTTTCAGTGAGTGGAGTTCAGGAGGACAGGCAAGGGGGAGTCCTTTGGACTCTATTACTACTAGACATTACTACTGGGAAAACCATAGCTTTGATTAGATGGACCTTTGTCGGCAAGGTGATGTCTCTGCTTCTTACTATGCTGTCTAGGTTTGCCATAGCTTTCCTCCCAAGGAGCAAGCGTCTTTTAATTCCATGGCTACAGTCACCGTCTGCAGTGATCTTGGAGCCCAAGAAAGTAAAATCTGTCACTGCTTCCATTTCTTCCCCTTCTATATGCCAGGAAGTGATAGGGCCAGATGCCATGATCTTTGTTTTTTTAATGTTGAGTTCTCCCAGCAATCTTAATTCCGACCTGTGATTCATCCAACCTGGCGTTTCTCATGATGTACTCTGCATATAAGTTAAATAAGCACGGTGACAATATGCAGCCTTGTCGTACTCCTTTCCCAATTTTGAACCACTCGGTTGTTCCATGTCTGGTTCTTACTGTTGCTTCTTGACCTTCGTACAGGTTTCTCAGGAGACAGGTAAGGTGGTCTGGTACTCCCATCACTTTCAGAATTTTCCACAGTTTGTTGTGATCCACACAATCAAAGGCTTTAGCATAGTCAATGAAGCAGAAATAGACTTTTTTCTGGAATTCTCTTGCTTTCTCCATGATCCAGCGAATGTTGGCGATTTGATCTCTAGTTCCTCTGCCTCTTCGGAACCCAGCTTGTACTTCCGGTAGTTCTTGGTTCACATACTGCTGAAGTCTAGCTTGTAGGATTTTGAGCATCACCTTGCTGGCATGTGAAATGAGCGCAATTGTACGGTAGTTTGAACACTCTTTGGCATTGCCCTTCTTTGGAATTGGAATGTAAACTGACCTTTTCCAGTCTTGCGGCCATTGTTGAGTGTTCCAAATTTGTTGGCATATTGAATGCAGCACTTTAACAGCATCATCTTTTAGGATTTTAAATAGCTCAGCTGGAATACTGTCATCTCTGCTAGCTTTGTTGTTAGTAATGCTTCCTAAGGCCCACCTGACTTCACTCTCGAGGATGTCCGGCTCAAGTTAAGTGACCGCACTATCATGGCTATCAGGGACATTAATATCTTTCCGGTATAGTTGTTCTGTGTATTCTTGCCACCTCTTCTTAATCTCATCTGCTTCTGTTAGGTCCCTGCCTTCTTGGTCCTTTATCATGCCCGTCTTTGCACAAAACGTTCCCTTGTGATCTCCAATTTTCTTGAAGAGATCTCTAGTCTTTCCCATTCTGTTGTTTTCCTCGATTTCTTTGTATTGTTCATTTAAGAAGGCCTTCTTGTCTCTCCTTGCTATTCCCTGGAACTCTGCATTCAGTTGGATATATCTTCCCCTTTCTCCCTTGCTTTTCGCTTCCCTTCTTTCCTCAGCTACTTGTAAAGCCTCATCAGACAGCCACTTGGCTTTCTTGCATTTCTTTTTCTTTGGGATGGATTGAGTTGCTGCCTCCTTAACAATGTTACGCACCTCCGTCCATAGTTCCTCAGGCACTCTGTCTATCAGGTCTAATCCCTGAAATCTATTCCTCACCTCCACTGTATATTCATAAGGGATATGATTTAGGTCATACCTGAATGGTTTAGTGGTTTTCCCGACGTTCTTCAATTTAAGCCGAAATTTTGCAAGAAGCAGCTCATGATCTGAGCCACAGTCAGTTCCAGGTCTTGTTTTTACTGACTGTATAGAGCTTCTCCATCTTTGGCTGCAAGGACATAATCAATCTGATTTCGATATTGACCATCTGGTGATGTCCATGTGTAGAGTCGCCTCTTGTGCTGTTGGAAAAGAGTGTTTGCTATGATCAGCGTGTTCTCTTGGCAAAACTCTATTAGCCTTTGTCCTGCTTCATTTTGTACACCAAGGCCATGCTTGCCTGTTATCCCGGTGATTTCCTGACTTCCTACTTTAGCATTCCAATCCCCTATGATGAAGAGGACATCTTTGTTTGGTGTTAGTTCTAGAAGGTATTGTAGGTCTTCATAGAACCGATCAACCTCAGCTTCTTCGGCATCAGTGGTTTGGGGCATAGACTTGAATTAATGTGATGTTGAATGGTTTGCCTTGGATTCGTACTGAGATCATTCTATCATTTTTAAGATTGTACCCCAGTACTACTTTTCCCACCCTTTTGTTGACTATGAGTGCTACTCCATTTCTTCTAAGGGATTCTTGCCCACAGTAGTAGATATGATGGTCACCTGAATTAAATTCGCCCATGCCTGTCCATTTGAGTTCGCTGATTCCCAATATGTCGATGTTCAATCTTGCCATCTCATGTTTGACCACCTCCAGCTTACCTTGATTCATTGATCTGACATTCCAGGTTCCTAAACAATATTTTCTTTACAGCATCGGACTTTATTTTCACCACCAGACACATCCACAGCTGAGTGTCCTTTCTGCTTTGGCCCAGCCGCTTCACTCTTTCTGGCGCTACTTGGGAATTCCCTCTGCTCTTCCCCAGTTGTATATTGGACATCTTCCGACCTGAGGGGCTCATCTTCCAGTGTCATATCTTTTAGCCTTGTGATATGTTCCATGTAGGGATGGGGGAAAATTTCTCCCCGAAACTTCGGGGGGCCGAGCGCCAACGCATTCGGTCCTCCGAAGGTTGTTCGGGGAGAACGTCTCTGCCCCCCCTGCCCCCCGCCCCCCCGGGATGGGACTTACCATTCACGAATGTCCCTCCCGGCGGCGGGTCCCGGCGGCAGTTCGGCAGGTCTTCGTCAGGGGCGGGGGCGGCAGCTGGTCTTTCGACCGGCTGCCTCCGCTGCCATTACAAGCAAAGTAAAAAAAAAAAAAACGCCCCTGTGATGTAAAAAAAAAAGTAAAAAAAACCCCACGCCCCTGCGTTGCCCTTATTTTCGCCGTAGTCTACGTAAATCTTTACGTAGACTACAGGGCACAAATAAGGAACGCGAATGGCAGCTCCCTATGGGGGCCGCCATTTGCGTACGTGCTTTTTTTTTTCCAAAGTCACCCGTGATAGGCTACGTGACGATTAACGTAGCCTATCACAGCTGACTTTGCAGATCTAGCCGTGATAGGCTACGTTAATCATTATGTAGGCTATCACAGGGGCGTTTTGTTTTTTTTCTTTTGAAGTTCGCGGCCGGGGAGACGGGGCACACTTCTCCCCGGCCTGAATTTTGGCCCGGCAAGGCGGGAAGCCTCCCCCCTGGCCTGAATTTCGGCCGGGCAAGGAGGGAAGCATCCCCCCCTCGCCTGAACTTCGGGGGGAGCAGCAAAGCGCCTCCCCCCCACCGCAAAGCAAGCTGCGAGACCAGGTAAGTGACTTTCGTGCACCCCTAGTTCCATGGAGTTTTCTTGGCAAGAATACTGGAGTGGGTTGCCATTTCCTTCTCCAGTGGACCACATTTTGTCAGAACTCTCTGCCATGACCTGTCCGTCTTGGGTGGCCCTGCACGGCATAGCTTATGGCTTCAGTGAGTTACGCAAGCCCCTTCACCACAACAAGGCAGTGATCCATGAAGGGGAGCTGATACATACATTCTGAGAAATACACACTGAACACATATGGGTTTTCATGTGAAAAACAACAACACAAACTCACAATCTGATATGGACTCGAGTCAGAATGAGCTTCAAGATGGCATTCAGAAAACCTCAGTGAGCATGGATTTTGTTGATTCACACATCCCTATTTGCAGTACACATCCAGAAGGTTGGCGAAGGCTGTTTTATTCCACATGCACACTTCCATGATTTTACACATGCTCAGGGGCAGCATTACAAATTGTCACAACTGGTGTCTCTAGTTTCCATTTCACTAACCAAACCTTTGTGTCAGCTGTGTGTTCTACACCACGGGTCCCCAACCCCCGGGCCATGGACCAGAACCAGTCTGTGGCCTGTTAGGGGCCGGGCCACAGTAAAGGTGTGGGAACCCCCCCTTACCTTGGGTCTACGGGGGGGGAGGCGATCCGTCCCTCCCCCCCGCCACGGAATCCTCGCTGGCCCTGGCCAGCTCCGCTTTGCGGCAAGTCCGCGGGGCTGCCAGCCGGCTCCGGCCCTGTTCTTTGCAGTAATAGCCTATTACTGCAAAGAACAGGGATGCAAATGGCATCTGCATAGTGGATGCCATTTGCATCCCAGCGGCCAGCAGTCAACCCTTGGCCAGAGCCTGTTCTTTGCAGTAATAGCCTATTACTGCAAAGAACAGGGATCCAAATGGCGTCCACGTCCAGCGGCCGGAAGTCCTCCCTGCGGCGGCGAGTCCAGGGCCAATGAGGATTCCGGGGGGGAGGGATGGATTGCCCCCCCTGCGGACCCAAGGTATGCGGGGTTCCCACACCCCTACTGTGGCCCGGCCCCATCCCCCCCTGGTTAGTGGAAAAATTGTCTTCCACGGACCGGTCCCTGGTCCCAAAATGGTTGGGGACTGCTACTCCACACAATTCACAATTAATATCTCTTAATTATGGACAAACACCTGTCTTTCCTACTTTAAACTATTACGAGGGAGAGCCACGATGTCATTCATTGTCTCCTTTGTTTAGTTTAGCCAGGGTAGGGGACCTGTTAGTAGGGATGTACTGATCCCCATACCTTGTGTCCGCGAGGGGGTCCGCCGAGGGGGGGAGGCGATCCGTTCCTCCCCCTGGAATCCTCAACAGGGGGGAGGCGATCCATTCCTCCCCCCCCAGAATCCGAGCAGGCTGGCTCCACTCTGTGGAGCCACTGGCCGGCTCCGTCCCGGCTCCTATCTGCGTGGAACAGTGCTCTCTGGATGCAAATGGCGTCAGGTACGCCATTTGTTTCCCCGTTTCTTTTCATGATAGGCTATGTGTCTCTATTTATGTAGATACTTACATAGCGTATAGCGTGAAAAACCAGGGATGCAAATGGCGTCCACTGTGCCGTTTGCATCCCGTTTTTTTCACATGATAGCCTACATAAGTATCTTTGTAAACAGAAACACGTAGTCTATCACGAGGAAAAATGGGGATGCAAACAGCGTAGCGGACGCCATTTGTGTCTGATCACTTACTTTCACGTTCCTCACAGACAGCGGAATGGAACTGGTAGGGATGTCAGAGAATTCCGCCATGGATCTTGGTGATGCACTGGCACTTGGCCCCCCGAAATCTGTGGCAGAATGGCCTGCCACCCCCCCCACGGATCCCCCCCCCCCGGCACGAGACTTACCTGGGGCGGATATTCTGGGCGGCGGCGGCAGCTCCGGCAGCTGGTCTTCCGACTGGCTGCCGCCGCCACTATTTGCAGTCTGGTCATTTGTTTGTTTTACAGAGAAGTGATCACATCCCGGTAGGGATGTACGAAAGTCACTTACCTGTTCGCGGATTATGTTGATGGTGGGGGGAGGCGTTCTGTACCTCCCCCCGGAATCCCACCCAGGGAGGCGCTCCGCACCTCCCCCCCCAGAATCCTGGCCGGCCAGCTCCGCTCCACAGGGATTCTGTGGAGCCTCCAGCCGGCTCCGCCAGCAGCTGGACATCTGGCCACTGGCTAGCAGGAACGCAAATGGGGGCGGCCATAGCTGCTGCCGTTCGCGTCCCTGCAGTCAGCCGTGATAGGCCACGTAAATGTTTATGTAGCCTATCACGTCTGACTTAAAAAACAACAACAACAACGCGCGTACGCAAATGGCGGTGGTCACGGCCGCCACCATTTGCGTTCCTTATTTTGGCACGTCTTAGTCTATGTCAAGATTTACGTAGACTAAGATGGCGAAAATAAGGGGAACACAAATAGCATAGCAGATTTTTTTTTTTAAGTCAGACAGGATAGGCTACATAAACATTTACGTGGCCTATCACGGCTGACTGCAGGGACGCAAATGGCTGTGGATACGGAAATGGCTACGTTGCCATTTGCATACATGCGTTTTTGTTTTTGTTTTAAGTCAGACGTGATAGGCTACGTAAACATTTACGTAGCCTATCATGGTTTTTTTTAAAAAAAACCTAGCCGTGATAGGCTACATAAATCTTTACGTAGCCTATCACGTCTTTTTTTTAACTGGAAATGGCGGCGGTGGCAGCCGGTCGGAAGACTGGCCACCTCAGCCACCGCCGCCGAACCGCCACCGGAGGCGCCACTGGAGCTGCCGCCACCCGGAAGATCCTCCCTAGGTAAGTCTCGTCCCGGGGGGGGGCAGGCCGTTCCACCACCGATTTTGGGGGGCCGAATGCACTGACATTCGGCCTCCCCGAGATCCATGGCAGAATTCTCTGATATCCCTACATTCCGGTTTAAAAAAACCAAACAAACAGTGTACGCAAATGGCGGTGGCTATGGCCGCCGCCATTTGCTTTCCTTATTTTTCGCCGTCTTAGTCTATGTAAATATTTACGTAGACTATTACGGCAAATCAAAAAGGGATGCAAATAGCGCCCACTATGCTATTTGCGTTCCCCTTTATTTTCGCCGTAATTGTCTACGTAAATATTTACGTAGACTAAAATGGCGAAATATAAGGAACGCAAATGGCAGCGGCCATAGCCGCCGCCATTTGCGCATGCCATTTTTTTTTTTTTTACCCAGCAGCCCCCGCGGCCGGAAATCCATTGAGGATTCTGGGGGGGAGGACCAGATCGCCTCCCCCCCATCGAGGATTCTGGGGGGAGGGACGGAATGCCCCCCCATGAACAGAATCTGTGAAAAGGTAAGTCACTTTCGTACATACCTAGGAACTGGCTGGGAGGAGATATTTGGTCTGGAGAGGCACAGGTAAGTGCGTTCATTCCGCTGCAGACTTTGGGGGGCCGAATTCAGTGGAATTCGGCCTCATTGGAGTCCACGGTGGATTCCACGGACATCCCTACCTGTTAGCCCATGGTTTACTAAACACAATGGCCCAAGTAACTCTGGATTTGTTAGGATTCCCTTTTTGCCTTGCTGAGAACTCCAAGAGCCAAATCAACACTCGGACCAGAGGCTGCATTTCCAAGGCTTTAATTCCATTTACCCTAATGAGGCATACAGATGCAAATTGCTAGGGACTCTCAGACTACAAACACAATAGCCTTCAGGGAGTTCAGAGGGAAACTACGAAAGTTGATCTCCATTTGGGAAAAAGGCAGCAAGCTCTCTTCACTTAAGGGGTGGGAGGGGAGGATCTCCCCCTCTCCCGTGACACTTCCAGGCACAGCTGTTGACATCAAGCCAATCGGGCAGAGCGCCAAAGTTCAGCCCCTGCGACTTCCTGCTTGTTCCTGCATCTGTGTCTTGCATCTAAGAGTTCAGGTTGTTCTTCACTCACCTCCCCGTGTTCGCTATGACTCCCAGGGATGTGTGAAGGGAGGGAGCCTGGGAAAGTTCCTCCCCCACATGTTGCAGCTCTTCCTCGGAATCTGAGCTACCGTAACACTCTATATACTCAGAGGCAACCCTGACATGATTTATTTATTTAGAATGTGCGTGCGTGCGTGTGTTTCTGTCTCTGTCTCTCTTTTCTACAATAAACCTTGGCTCAAAATAAACAGTAACATCTCACAAAACAACATCTGAAAGAAACAAACAAAACATATCAATACAAATTCATATATATATATATATATATATATATATATAAATTATTCCATATTTGAATGCAAAACTCTTCCTTTGAGTGTATACGCTGCTGTTTCCTAGCAGCTGCTGCTATATTCTATTAAATTGGCTTCCAATGCTCCAAAGAAGCAGTTTGGGGCTGTTGGGTTTTTTTTTTCCTTTTGAGTATGCAAACCCCCAGGAAGAAACCACCACAGGAATCATACCTCTTGGAGCCAAATAGGTTCCTCCTTATGCATGATCGTCTATTTCTTAAACAAACAAATAAACAAAGCTTTCCCAAATTGTTATGCAAAACCTAGATGTGCTTGAATCAATCAGCAGGGAATGATCATTAGTTCAGGATGCAACAGGAAACAAGGCATCCCATGCACTTCTATGCAATGAAATGCAGATTCCTTTGTGCAACACTGCATTTCAGTTGTTGGCTCCTTGGAATTTGGAAGCACTTCTTTTTGTAACAAAGGGGCTGAACATTCTTCTGCCTTCCCTCATGAGGCCATGAGCCTTGTCCAGAGCAAAGATAATCAACTCATTCTGAGCTGAAATCACTATTTAGCTCCATGCCTCATCTGGCCCTGGCCCTTAGGGATGTCAGAGAATTCCGCCATGGACTCCAGTGAGGCTGGATTCTTTAGAATCTGGCCCCCCAGAATCCATGGCGGAACAGCCTCCCCCCCCATGGAATCCCCCCAGGATGGAGCTTTCCTGGTGGCAGATGCAGCAGCAGCAGGGCTCCAGCGGCTCCGGCTGCAGCTCCGGCGGATCCGGTGGTGGCGGCAGCTCTGGATGGTCACCTGGCCAGCTGCTGCTGGGCTGCTGCGGTGGCAAATGGCGGCCATCCTAGTGGCCAGCATTTGCATCCTTGCAGTCAGCCATGATAGACTACGTAAGTATTTACGTAGCCTATCACGGTAAAGGCAGCCGCACAAATGGCGTAGTGACCACCATTTGCGTGGCTGCCTTTACCATGATAGGGTTAGGTTTAGGTTTGCGGCTGCAGCAGCCCGTCCGCGGCTGGAACTCTGGCTGCAGATGGCCCTGGCCAGCGGCACCATGGAGCCGCCACAGAGCAGAGCCAGCTGGGGATGATTCTGGGGGGAGGGACAGAGCTTGTCTCCCCCAGTGCGGATGGCCGACGCGGAGCCAGGTAAGACTTTTGTACATCCCTACTGGCCCTATTGTGAGGCAGTAGCCAAAGCAGCAGATGCTACGGGGCAGAGAGAGATTATGAGATGTGGGAGGACAGAGCAGAGTGTGCCACACAGACTGCCCTGCATCCCCCTAAGTGAGCCTTCTGCCCTCAGGGACAATAGAGGATGCTGTCTTGCCACTAGTACTGAAGTAAGGTTCAAATGCCACTCCGACTGGTATTAGGGATTTACGGACAGTGTAAAATCCTCTCCGTCTGTGTTTCAGGGATTGTCAGGTGCCTTTTGTTCTATCGTACACTCTGAGATGGATGCAAATATTTTTTTCCATATCACAGAAAAATGTGCAAATAATTGTGTAAGAGGTAGGGGTGGACGAAAGTCCCTTACCTGTCCTCGAAGATTGTTCGCGGTGGGGGGGAGGCACTTCTCTGCTCCCCCCGTGAAGTTAAGGCCGGGGGGGGAGGCTTCCCACCTCGCCCTGGCCGAAATTCAAGCCGGGGGGGAGGCTTCCCGCCTCGCCTGGCCGCGAACTCAAAAGTTAAAAAAAACAAACAACGCCCCCTGATAGGCTACGTGACGATTAACGTAGCCTATCACGGCTAGATTTGCAAAGTCAGCCGTGATAGGCTACGTCAATCGTCACGTAGCCTATCACGGGTGACTTAAAAAAAAAAAAAGCACGTACGCTAATGGCAGCCCCCATAGGGAGCCGCCATTCGCGTTCCTTATTTGGTCGCTGTAGTCTCCGTAAAGATTTACGTAGACTACGGCGAAAATAAGGGCAATGCTATTTGCATTGCCCTTATTTTCGCCGTAGTCTACGTAAACTTTTACGAAGACTACAGCGAACAAATAAGGAACGGGAATGGCGGCTTCCTATGGGGGCCGCCATTATCCGTACGCGCTTTTTTTTGTTTTGTTTTAAAGTCACCCGTGATAGGTTACGTGACGATTGACGTAGCCTATCATGGCTGACTTTGCAAATCTAGCCGTGATAGGCTACGTTAATCGTCACGTAGCCTATCAGGGGGCATTTGTTTGTTTTTTTCTTTTATTGGAATGGCGGCAGCGGCAGCCGGTCGAAAGACCGGCTGCCACTCCCGCCCCGCACGAACACCCGACGAACCACCGGTCGGACCCGCCGCCGGGAGGGACATTCGGCGAAGGTAAGTCCTGTCCGGGGGGGGTGCGGGGGGTGGGGGGGTGCGGAGGATTTCTCCCCGAAACTTGTTCGGGGGGCCGAACACGTTGGCGCTCGGCCCCCCCGAAGTTTCGGGGAGAAATTCTCCGCCATCCCTAGTAAGAGGTTTCGTAAGAGTGTACATAATTTACCTTAGTACATAACATTTAGCATATTGTGCCCTATTCCATTCAACTTTTCCTCAGGAGAAACTTGCATATTTTCCTTAGGGATGGCGGAGAATTTCTCCACGAATCTCGGGGAGGCCGAATGCCAATGCATTCGGCCCCCCGAAATTGTTGGTGAAATTCTCCACCCCCACAGGCCCCCCCGGGATGGGACTTACCTCCCTCGAATGTCCCTCTCGGCGGCAGGTCCCAGCGGGAGTTCGGGGGCGTTTCCTCAGGGGCAGGGGCGGCGGCTGGTCTTCTGACTGGCTGCCGCCACGGCCATTACAAAATAAAGTAAAAAAAGAAACCACACCCATGATAGGCTACGTAATGATTAACGTAGCCTATCACAGCTAGATTTCCAAAGTCAGCCGTGATAGGCTATGTAAATCATTATGTAGCCTATCACGGGTGACGTTGGGAAAAAAAAAGCGCATACGCAAATGGTGGCGCCCATGGGCACCACCATTTGCGTTCCTTATTTGGTCCCAATAGTCTATGTAAAGATTTACGTAGACTACGGCGAAAATAAGGGCAACGCAAATAGCGTTGCCCTTATTTTTGCCGTAGTCTACGTAAATCTTTACATAGACTACTGGGACCAAATAAGGAACGCAAATGGCGGCACCCATGGGCGCCGCCATTTGCATACGCGCTTTTTTTTTTTTTTCAAAGTCACCCGTGATAGGCTACGTAACGATTTACGTAGCCTATCATGGCTGACTTTGGAAATCTAGCCGTGATAGGCTACGTTAATCGTTACGTAGCCTGTCATGGGTGTGTGTGTGTGTGTGTTTTACTTTTGTATTTCGCGGCTGGGGAGACGGGGCGCTTCTCCCCTGCCTGAATTTCAGCCAGGCGAGGCGGGGCGCCTCCCCCCCGGCCTGAAATTCAGGGGGAGAACTGAAGCGCCTCCCCCCCACCGCGAAGCAAGCTGCGGGACCAGGTAAGTCCCTTTCGTACATCCCTATTTTCTATACAGAAATATGTGTAAATTCCGGGAAGATGATGGTGATGATGATGATAATCTAAAAGTCCATGGACTCCGGGCAGGTTATGGGGGTTGCTCCCCAGTGGATTCTCGAGATCTGATTCTTAAAAAATCTGAGCTCATTTCAGTCCATCTGAAATTTCTCCAGCATCCATACCTGGCATGTGAAGAGAACACAAAGGGCAGACAAAACTGGAAAACATCCAAAATCACTCAGTGACAAGGAGAGATAACGTCCTAGGATGTAAAAACAAAACATGTGTTATTCCTCCTCCTTCAGGGGTTAAATTCACCTAGGGATGTCAGGAGATTCTACGACGGATCTCAGTGAGGCCAAATGCACCCCCGAAATCCATTGCGGAATGAAGCCCCTGCCCCTCCAATCCACGAAAGGTGTGCGGGGCGAAGCCCCCGCTGCCCCCAACCCACAAAAGGCACGTAAAATGGAGCACTTGCCTGCTTCCATCTGTGCTGCTTTGCGAATGGCAGCCGTCCTGTGGCCGCCATTCTCTTCCTCTTCATAGCCGTGATAGGCTACATAAGCCATTTGCATCCCTGCGGAGGCCGTGATAGGCTACGTAAATACTTACGTAGCCACCACCATTTGCATCCCTGTATTTAGCTGTGATAGGCTATGTAAATACTTACGTAGCCTATCACAGCAGGGGGGGGAAAACCCAGTGTACGCAAATGGCGGTGGCTACCACCATTCGCGTACGCTGGGTTTTTTTCCCCCTGCCATGATAGGCTATGTAAATATTTACATAGCCTATCATAGCTAAATACAGGGATGCAAATGGTGGCGGCTACGACAGCCACCATTTGCGTCCCTGCAAGGCTGCCCAGTGGCTGGATGTCCAGCTGCGGGTTGCTGGAGCCGGCTGGCGGCTCCATGGCTTGGCCGTGGAGCAAAGCCGGCCAGGCAGGATTCTGGAGGGGAGGACCGGATCGCCTCCCCCCCGTCGAGGATTCCGAGGGGAGGGATGGAGCACCTCCTCCCCCAGCGGAAACAGAACGGAACGGAAGGTAAGTGTTCCGTCCATCCCTAAATTCACCAGTCACAGGATTTAATCATGGCATGATATCTGTTTCAGAGATTTCTTCAGGCTACATTTAAACATTTTAACCCTTGAAAAAGGCTCATAAATATATGGTACAGGGCCAAAATGTGTTGGGCTACTCCATGGAATAAAACCATCATCATCATCATCATCATCATCATCATCATCATCATCTTAATTTTCATCATCTTCATCTTAACCTCTTAACCTCTTAACATCTTCTTCATCTTCAATTGCAGGTTCTTTTGATCACAAATATGAAGTAATTTGCAAATTTTGGTAAATTCGTATGAAAACTGAACTGAAACTAAATTCTCATCCATCCTTACCTGCGATACAGATTCACAAATACCCATTTTGCCATTCATGATAGGTGTTTCCCAACACCAAGGATGTGGCAGTTTGGTCACAAGGCCTACACCTCTCTCTGCTCAAGATCCCAGCCAATTACATGCAAGGTCATGAGGAAGGAGAAAATGGTCTTCCTTCCATATATATATGAACATGTGTGACTGTGAGGAGTGTAATGGTCCTTAGTGCTGGGGGATTCTGGAATGTGTAGTCCAAAAGCCCTGCTCCCATACACAAGACTTCCCTTGACCACAACTTTATATTGGAAGTGCTCAAATATATCATTCGGGTTTTTCAGGGGGGGTTGTTTTTGTTTTACTTACAACTATGAAACTCAATATAGTACAGCTAATACCGAATGTGCAAAGTCCCACCACTAAAGACTGTGATTTACAAGCCAAACCTATAAACCTATTGAAAAATAATAAAACTGTGGAGCAGATGTGAGGCTCGCAGTCTCTGTTGCATTGTTTCTCTTTGATTTATCTGATTAACTTGCAGGGTAGAATTTCCTAAAGAAAACATAAACCATTAATGTTGTAAACATTTCCTTAGTGATTGCTTTTAACTGCTGAATAGTAGGAAAGGTGAGTGCTATTTGTTTGTATCAATTTAAACTCACTCAGAGCCATTAGCATTGATCTAGCCAGATCCTCGGGACAATGCATTCCATGGAAAAGCTCCATCCAAATCAAAACATGGTTGCAGTTGAATTAGGACCTCTGCTTTGCAAAGACATCACATCTTAATTTAAAATTCCAAATCCGTGGGAAAGTTTCCACATCCAACAGTCAGCTGTTTTGTAAGTCATCCTTAATTATGAAGCCGTGCATTTGTATTCTTGAGCTTAGTTCCCAGCCATCCAGATTTTGCAAAGTCTTTCCAGTGTTTCTTCCTCAATCCAGCCTTGTCAAAGGAAATGGGGAGAGGCTACTTTCAGGACCTACCAGATCCCAGGAATCTCCTTATTGAAGAAGGACCCGACCATGACTCCTGGCATGAGCCAGAGATACAGGGAAAGATAGGAAACCCCGAGGGGACCCCTGACATTACATCCCAAGACAATATCCCACCCAGACAACCTATTAAATCAAGTAATCTACTGTGCTCCAACTGGACTTATCCCCTGACTTTGGATCACCCACCCCCAAATCACCCCAAAGTCCCCAAGAACAGGGATAGCAGTGAGGCTGAACTGCACCTTGGTGTGCTGATGCAGTGCTTGCTTGGTAGCACAAGGTATTCTGTGTCAATGTCCTACTCTGGAGGAGGAGCCCAGGAGTCATGAATGGTGGGGCAGTCAGGCTGAGTATTTCAACCCTCCATTGCTGCTTGGAAGCTGCTAATGTAACATCTTCCACAGACCTGATCTTAGACTAGTTCTCATTTGGCAGCTCTTCTCATCACCAGAACTTCTGACCCTGATATTGCTGGACAGCTCTCTGGCTTAGAAAACTAAAGCAGGACAATTGCTGGGAGGCTGCCCCTCTCTTGCAGGTAGGGATGTCACCCTAAGCACTCTTGTCTAAGAGCCTTATGACCAGCTTGTCCCTAGGGATGGCAGAGAATTTCTCCACGAATCTTTGGGAGGCCGAGCACGGAGGCATTTGGCCCCCAGAAAGTGTTGGGGAAATTCTCTGCCAGCCCCCCGCCCTCCCCAGGATGGGACTTACCTTCAGCGAATGTCCCTCTCGGCGGTGGGTCCCGGCGGCGTTTCGCCGATGTTTCGGCGGGGGCGGCGGCCAGTCTCCCGACCGGCTGCCACCGCCGCCATTACAAAATCAAAAAGTAAAAAAAAACCAAAAACACACACCCATGATAGGCTACATGACGATTTATGTAGCCTATCATGGCTAGATTTCCAAAGTCAGCCATGACAGGCTACGTAAATCGTCATGTAGCCTATCACGGGTGACTTTGGAAAAAAGAAAAAAAAAAGCACATACGCAAATGGTGGCAGCCCATGGGTGCCGCCATTTGCGTTCCTTATTTTGGCACATCTAGTCTACATAAAGATTTACGTAGACTACAGCGAAAATAAGGGCAACACAAATAGTGTTCCCTTATTTTCGCCGTAGTCTACGTAAATCTTTACGTAGACTAGACGTGCCAAAATAAGGAACGCAAATGGCGGTCCCCATGGGAGCCGCCATTTGCGTATGTGCTTTTTTTTTTTCAAAGTCACCCATGATAGGCTACGTGATGATTAACGTAGCCTATCATGGCTGACTTTGGAAATCTAGCCGTGATAGGCTACGTTAATCGTTACATAGCCTATCACGGGGTTGTTGTTATTTTACAATATAAAATTTTGTAAGAAGACGGAGCGCTTCTCCCCAGCCTGAGTTTCGGCCGGGCAAGGCAGGATGCCTCCCCCCCCTCGCCTGAACTTCGGGGGGAGAAGCGAAGCGCCTCCCCCCCATCGCGAATCACCCCTGCGAAAAGGTAAGTGACTTTTGTACATCCCTACTTGTCCCTGGCTCCTGCTGCTGTAGGAGGTGGGGGTGGAGGGAAGAATGAGGCAGCTATCCTCTTCTCTCCCCCACCTGCTGGAGGCCAGGGCAAGAGGCTGGGGGCTGGCCACCCAGGCCCTTCATCCCTGCTCCAGCCCTTGACATCCAGCATGAGGAAGAAGGGTGATGGAGGCACCCCATTGCTCTCACCCTGGCATCCTCTAGAGAAGGCCAAGGTGAGAAGCTGGGGGCTGGCCACCCAGGCCCTTCCTCTCCATGCTAGCCCTTGACAGCTGGCACAAGGCAGAGGGGTGGCTCACATGGCTCACAGTCAGGCGGGGCAAGCAGGGAAGCTCTCCGAGCAGGTCCGGGCTGTGCAAGCTGTGGGGGGGCAGTCCATCAAGCTCCCCCCACCCTGGACAGAGATGGGCTTGTCCATCCCTACTTGCAGTATCTGATGCTGCTGCACAGGGGTGATTTTCTTCTTGAACATGCTTCAGTCTCTCCCCCCCCCCATCTTCTAGAATTGAAGACAAGCACACAATCTAAGTATAGTGGAACCATGAATATTTTGGGTAACATACTGGTTAAATACAGGCTATATAATATTGCTATCAGGTGGATTCACAGATAGATGAAAAGCCGAACTCAAAGAGTGCTCATTAATGCAATTTTAGCAGACTGGAGGGATATTTCAAGTGGAATACTGCAGAACTCAGTCCTGGGCAGGGAAGGACATTTTTTTTTTTTTTTTTGCCAGTGACTTAGATGAAGTGAATCATATCCCCATCAAATTTGCAGATGTCACAAAACTGGGAGGGGTAGTGAACACCTCAGAAGACAGGAATAAATGTCAAAATAACCTTGACAGAATGGAAAACTATACTGAAATTAACAAAATGAAATTTAACACAGACAAATGCAAAGTCCTGTATTTAAGGGGTGGGGTAGGAATCAAATGCACAATTACATGTTGGGAGATCCTTGGCTTGGCACCAGTCCATGTGGAAAGGATCTTAGAATTGTAGTCAATCACAAATTGAACGTAAGTCAGAAGTGTGATGCAGCTGCAAAAATGGAGAATGTGACTGTAGGCTGTATTAATAAAAATGCTCTACCCCTCATCCAGCTTGCCCGGCTGCAGGGGGGCTGTTGTGGGCAGCAGTGGGGTGAAGTGAGGTGGAAAGCTGCCATTGGCAGTCCAAGGAGGTGCCACTGGAGGTGGGAGGGGCCTTTAGCTCTCTGAGCCCCTCCTCCAACACCTCTTCCAAGCACATCTCCCTCCTTGTATGCAGTGTGGGTTCTGCTGGTCACCCTTTTGGGTGCTGAGTAGGAATCGTTGGCTCACAGTCTGATTGACAGGGGCTGTGGGTCTTTTTGGCCTACTTTACACTGTAAGTGGGAAGGGTGTGTCCAATAGTTTTTGGCCTTATTTGATAGTCAGGTTACCCGGTCACATTCTCAGGAGGCTGTTAGGGACAAGCAATGTGGGTGAAAACAGGGATGGTGAGCATTCAGAGGCACTGTTTTGGTGACAGGTGTTGCCTGATGCCTCCTGCTCTCACCTCACACACCCAGTGTTTTGCGGCCTGGGAGGGGGTGACAGGGGATGGCCTACCTCCTCCAGAATGGGTAGTCCTCGGGGTGGTGATCTCTTAGATGCCACTCAGCCAGCTTTTAATATTTCACCCAGGACAGTGCCTAGCTAGCTGCTGGCCCAGATTAGTTGCCCATCCTTGTCTTCTCCTTCGCAGATTGATCAATAAATGTGGCCCAATTTGATCCCAATCACTTGTGTCTTGTCTCTTTATTTCTACCTTTACTCCTGCAACCATAGTCCCCAATCATGAGAAGTACCAGTTCCAACAGTTATCGATTGGGCAGAATAGTCTGACAGCATCTGCAGCGCTGTGTCCAGTTCTGGGCACTGAACTTTAAGAAGGATATAGAACCACTGGGAACAGGTTCAGAGGAGGGCAATTAAGATGGTTAGGGGTATGGAAAACAAGTTCTATGTGAAAAGGTTGAAGGAAATGTGTATGTTTAGCCTAGAGAATAGAAGACTGAGAGGGAGGGGCATACATGCATCCTGTATTTACTGCATGTGAAGTCATCTTCAGGGCTCATTATGTGCCAAACAGTGGGGCTGAATAAGTAATATAGGGTATAATCCCATGGTAAAGAATATTCAGACAATACTTTTGATGAGTTTCGAATTAGGATATGAAAGAGTGATCATCTGCCTCCTAGTGAAGTATGGGGAAACTCTTTGTGATATTTGTTAAGATGGATGCTGGACTGAAATGAAGTTAAAGCCTCCACGGAGGAGTGTGAGAGGAATCCAGTTGGGGGGGGGTGGAATTCAATAAGCTTTTGCCAGGTCCCTCACCCCCAGACTCCATTCCATCTTCCACCACTTGGCTTGACTCGTCGCACAATGAATCAGGCCAGCTGATGGAATTTCCTTTTCCTTTTTTTTTTGCATTAAAAAACATTTGCAGAAATTGCAGCTGCAAACTGCACATATTTGCATAATTTGTGCAAAACACAACCATAATTTATGCAAATTATGCAAATTTATGCAATTTACAGCCCAGTTTCATGCAAATTAAGCAAATTATGACTGCAATCTGTGGAAATCACACCCATGGGAGCCACATTGGGAATCCTGGGGAAATGGCGATTTTAGAGGGAAAAAACCCTGATGAAGTTCCTGGGTTTCGGGAATAAGCCCGTAACTCGGCTTACAAAAGCAAACCAAGCCAGTGTCATGTTCCCTTGGCCCCGTCTTTCCTCATGCATGCACACAAGAAGAGAGGCTTCAGTCTCACGCCTTTAATTCACTGTCAATTAGGTTCATTACAGATACAAATCCTTCAAGACTCTCAGGCTACAAAGGAATACAGCTGCTTCATACATCGACAAATAGCTACAGGGTATCCAAATGGGAGCTACAACATTGCCAGCAGTTTGAAACAAGAATTTGCTGGCTAGAATAACTTAGGGGAGGATGCCCTTCCCTTCCACTGATGCTCCCCTACGTCGACCCTCGCACATTGTCAACCGGGTCAATTGTCTGAGCTCCACCTCTAACTTTTCCTGCTTCACTCTGCACTGCAGTCTAGCATCCCTCAGGTCACACCCAGCACTCTCCTCCTCCTCCTGGGTTGTCATAAAGAAGGGAAAGGGGGGGGGCTTCAGGCCCAACCATCTGTGTGTTAGCATCCTGAGAAGCACACCTATCCATATTTGAACTCTCTCGGGAAGATGACTCCCATTCTGAGTCTGACTCTGAACTGCTAACTATGGCTATGCAGGGACCCCCCAATCCAACTCAGAAGCTGCTTCATGGCTTCCAAGTCGGGCCCTATCTGGCTTCGGCAGATTTGGGGGGGCCCCGACCCACCTCAGACCCAAACCTGAAGTGGGTTCCCCCCCGACACCCCCATGCAACCCCCCAGTTCCTTAATTGGGCCACTGCTTCCGCCTCCTCTGCCGCCGCCAACACCACCACTGCCACCCACTGCTGCTGCTGCTACTCCTCCGCCGCCCGCCGCCGCCTCCTGAGGCCTGGATGCGTGGTGACTGGTCATATTCCAGGGAGTCACCATTGTTAAAATGGCAACCTCCTGGAAATTCCAGAAAGTTGCCATTTTAAGAATGGCGACTCCCTGCAAGAAGAATCACCGTGTGCCTCAGGAGGCGGTGGAGGTGCAGCAGAGGTGGTGGAGGTGCAGCAGTGGTACAGCGGCAAGGAGAAGGCAGCTCAGGTAAGGACCTGGAGGCGCTGGGGGGGGCTGGGCCGGGGGCCAAAGTGCACCAAGCCCCCGACCTGCTCTGGGCCACTTTGTGCCCCCTACAGTTCACCTTGGAAGGGTCACAAAGTGGCCCGAAGCAGTCCGCTTCGACTTGGGGTTCAGGCCTCAGGCCGCAGTGGTGCACAGCCCCACTGCTAACTATATCCATATGCACAGAATCAATCCTGACAGCCAGTGCTCCAAGGAAATCTGACAAGGCCCAAAAGGGCCAGACTTCCCCATGTCAGCTGTCCCTAGTTCCAGGTCTCAGTAGTCATGTCACATCAAGAATAAACAGTACTTTCTCTCCATAAGAAGCTGACATTTGTGTTTGCTAGTTTGTTGGGATGTCAGAGAATTCCGCCAGCACATTCAGCCCCCCGAAATTGGTGGTGGAATGGTCTGCCCCCCCGCCCCCCCGGGACGGGACTTACCTTGGGCGGATCTTCCTGGCGGCGGCGGAGGTTCGGCGGCGGCAGCGGTGGCTGGTCTTCCAACGAGCTGCCGCAGCTGCCATTTCCAGTAAAAAACAAAAACAAAACGTGATAGGCTACGTAAAGATTTACGTAGCCTATCACGGCTAGATTTTTAAAAAACACCGTGATAGGCTACGTAAATGTTTATGTAGCCTATCATGGCTGATTTAAAAGAAAAACAACAATAACGCGCGTACCCATGGGGCGCCGCCATTTGCGTTCCTTATTTTGGCACGTCTTAGCCTACGTAAACATTTACGTAGACTAAGACGGCGAAAATAAGCTACACTATTTGCGTTCCCCTTATTTTTGCCGTCTTAGTCTACGTAAATGTTTACGTAGACTAAGACGTGCCAAAATAAGGAATGCAAATGGCGGCGCCCATGGGCGACGGCATTTGCGTACGCGCATTTTTTTTTCCTTTTAAATCAGCTGTGATAGGGTACGTAAACATTTACATAGCCTATCACGGCTGACTGCAGGGACGCAAATGGCGGCAGCTACGGCCGCTGCCATTTGCGTCCCTGCTAGCCAGCGGCCGGATGTCCGGCCACTGGCGGAGCCAGCCAGCGGCTCCGCAGAATCCCTGCAGAGCGGAGCCAGCTGGCCAGAATTTTGGGGGGAGGGACGGAGCACCTCCCCCCCCTACGAATGTCACCCTTCGAAAAGGTAAGTGACTTTCGTACATCCCTACTAGTTTGTTTCTGGTGGGAGCTAGGCTAGAGAACACTAGAGGTGGGTGGGAATTTCAGTTTGGTTTTGTTGAGAATTGATCAAAATTCACATTTTTTTCTTGAGAGTGATGGAATTCTGGGATGACAGAAAGCAAACTGCTACTGTCCAGACCAGTCCTCATGATGACCACCATTTACAATCTTTCAGTTCCAAAACATCTTTATCTTTATCATCATCATATGTTTGAATTGGGCTCTCTTTTTTTATCATTACATGACGCTTATATTACGGTGATCCCTCAGCCTGGCAAGGATCATACTTACGGCGCCAACTATCAGCCTCTTTTGGTAATTCATGTAGATATATTAAAATATTAACTGCAATTCTGGATGACAGATAGCAAGAAGTTATCACAACATTGGTTCCAGCAGATCAGGTGGGATTTATTAAACATAGACAGAGGGCTAATAATAACCTTAGATTAGTCATTGATCTGATAGCTTTCAACACTGATAGAAGAGACCAGGCTGCCATTGTTTCCTTGGTTGCTGAAAAGGCCGTTCACAAAATTTATTGGAAATTTATCTTCACAGCACTGAGTAATTGTGGCTTTCCTGCAGATTTTTGAAATGGGTGGGTCAGAATTTTATATTCAGCCCCAAGATCCAGAGTTGTGACTAATGGCCTCTTCTCAGCTTTCTTTTCACATGAGAGAGGTACCAGACAGGGATGTCCACTTTCTAGGGCTGTACGAAAGTCACTTACCTGTTCGTGGATTTTGTTGATGGTGGGGGGGAGGCGTTCCGTCCCTCCCCCCAGAATCCTCACCAGGGGGGGAGGCACTCCGTTCCTCCCCCCTGGAATCCTCTGCGGCTGGCTGTGCTCCATGGCAGCTCCGCAGAGCAGCTGGCCAGGCCCAGCCAGGCCTGAGCCATCCGCAGCTGGATTTCCGGCTGCGGAGGGCTCTGGGTAACAAAACAAAACAAAACCGCAAATGCAAATGGCAGCAGCTACGGCCACCACCATTTGCATTCCTTAGTTTTGCCCTCTTAATCTACGTAAATATTTAAGTAGACTATGACGGCGAAAATCAAGGGGAACGCAAATAGCATAGGGGGCGCTATTTGTGTTCCTTTTTGATTCCCCGTTTTAGCCTACGTAAATATTTACGTAGGCTAAAATGGAGAATCATAAAGGGACGCAAATAGCACCCGCTATGCTATTTGCGTTCCCCTTGATTTTCGCCGTCATAGTCTATGTAAATATTTACGAAGATTAAGAGGGCAAAAATAAGGAACGCAAATGGTGGCAGCCGTAGCCGCCACCATTTGCGTATGCATTTTTTTTTAACCCACCCAGCCATGATAGGCTACCTAAATCCTTATGTAGCCTATCACATCTTTCTTTTTCTTTCTTACTTTTTTTTTTTACCAGAGTGGAAATGGCGGCGGTGGCAGCCGGTCAGAAGACCGGCCGCCGCCACCACCAAAGCCGCCGCTGGAGCCGCCGCTGGAGCCGCCACCGCCCAGAAGATCCACCCCAGGTGAGTCTCGTCCCGGGGGGGATCCACAGGGGGGCAGGTGGTGGCAGGCCGTTCCACCACGGAGTTCGGGGGGCTGAATGCACTGGCATTTGGCCTCACC
Source organism: Heloderma suspectum (assembly GCF_057233095.1). NCBI lineage: Eukaryota > Metazoa > Chordata > Lepidosauria > Squamata > Helodermatidae > Heloderma > Heloderma suspectum. The sequence goes on from NC_139467.1 coordinate 26,182,616, forward strand.
GTGATCCAAGGTGGAATTCTCTGCCATCCCTACCACTTTCCCTTTTGATATTTGATTTATGTTTGGAAGCTCTGACTTGTGCTATTAGACAGAACAGTAACATCCACAGCTTTGCCCGTGATGGTTTAGAATTTAAAATTATTCTTTACACTGATGATCTTTTATTGCTTATCTTGAAACTCCAAAAGCCCTGTCAGAGGAATACTATGTAGCATTTCTCCAGAAGGCTTTTGAGAAAGAACCAGCAGCCTGCAGCTACTGGAAAGAATCTTGGGTGGGGAAGTCAGAGAATTTCACCATGAATCTTGGGGAGGCTGAATGCCAGCGCATTCGGCTCCCCGAAATTGGTGGTGAAAAGGTCTGCCACCCCCCTCCCAGGATGGGACTTACCTTGTGTGAATGTCCCTGGCGGCGGTGGCTCCGGCGGCGGTTCGGGGGCTGTTCGGCGGTGGCGGCGGCCAGTCTTCCGACTGGCTGCCGCCGCCGCCATTTCCAAATAAAAAACAAAAAAACAAAAAATGTGATAGACTACGTAAAGATTTACGTAGCCTATCACAGCTAGATTTTTAAATAACACCGTGATAGGCTACGTAGATGTTTACGTAGCCTATCATGGCTGAGTGGGGAAAAAAAAACGCACGTATGCAAATGGCGGCGCCCATGGGCGCCGCCATTTGCGTTCCTTATTTTGGCATGTGTAGTCTACGTAAACATTTACGTAGACTATGGCGAAAATAAGGGGAACGCAAATAGAGCAGTTTTTTTGTACACGCAGTTTGTTTTTTTCACTCAGCCGTGATAGGCTACGTAAACATTTACGTAGCCTATCACGGCTGACTGCAGGAACACAAACGGCGGCGGCTATTTGCGTCCTGTCTGGCCGGGATTCGCGGTGGAATTTTGGGGAGGAGAGGCGGGGCGCCTGCCCCCCGGCCAGAATTTCGAGGGGGAGAGTCAGGGCACCTCCCCCCCGGCCAGAATTTCGGGGGGAGGGAGGGAGCGCCTCCCCCCCACCGCAAATCAAGTTTCGGGTTCAGGTAGGGGACTTTCATACAGCCCTAATTCTTGGGTGACTGTGCCCCCCTCAAATTCCCCCTCTTGCCTGAAATGTGTGTCAAAGTCTCCCTTCTCCCTGCTGGGGTGCCAACAGAGTTTGCAAGTTCTGGCAGGGAGCCTGATTCTCAGCTTGCAAATGCAGGCCAAGCCAGGAGCTCCAGGGAAATCCGCCAAGCCCCAATAGGGCCAGTTTTCCCCACCGTGGACGTCCCTAGCCATGCTGGCTGGGGAACGCCCAGAGTTGTAGATAGGGATGGGGGAGAATTTCTCCCCGAAACTTCGGGGGGCTGAGTGCCAACGTATTCGGCCCCCCGAAGTAGTTTCGGGGAGAAATTCTCCGCCCCCCCGCCCCCCCGCCTGGGACTTACCTTTCCCAAATGTCGCTCCCGGTGGCGGGTCGCAGCGGCAGTTCGGTAGGGCTTCGACAGGGGTAGGGGCGGCAGCTGGTCTTTCGACCGGCTGCCGCTGCCACCATTCCAAGAAAAGTAAAAAAAAAAACGCCCCCGTGATAGGCTACGTGACGTTTTACGTAGCCTATCATGGCTAGATCTGCAAAGTCAGCCGTGATAGGCTACGTAAATCGTCACGTAGCCTATCACGGGTGACTTTGGAAAAAAAAAAGCACGTACGCAAATGGCGGCCCCCATAGGGAGCCGCCATTCACATTCCTTATTTGGTCCCTGTAGTCTACGTAAAGATTTCCGTAGACTACGGTGAAAATAAGGGCAACACAAATAGCGTTGCCCTTATTTTCGCCGTAGTCTACGTCAATCCTTACGTAGACTACAGGGACCAAATAAGGAATGCGAATGGCGGCTCCCTATGGGGACCGCCATTTGCGTATGTGCTTTTTTTTTTTTTTTTTAAGTCACCCGTGATAGGCTACGTGACGATTAACGTAGCCTATCACAGCTGACTTTGCAGATCTAGCCATGATAGGCTACGTAAAACGTCACGTAGCCTATCACGGGGGCGTTTTTTTTTTAACTTTTCATTTCGCAGCCGGGCAAGGCGAGGCACCTCCTCCCCGGCCTGAATTTTGGCCGGGCAAGGTGGGAAGCCTCCCCCCCGGCCTGAATTTCGGCCGGGCGAGGAGGGAAGCCTCCCCCCCTGGCCTGAACTTCGGGGGGAGCAGCGAAGCGCCTCCCCCCCACCGCGAAGCAAGCTGCAAGACCAGGTAAGTGGCTTTCGTGCACCCCTAGTTGTAGACCTCTCCTCATCTAAACATGGACAGGATTGTGCCTCCCTATTGAGTTCAGTAGAAGGGGTATAAATGTTGGCTCATATCCCCCTTTGAAATCAGCAGGGGTGAAGGAATTTTGCCCACAATAAATAAATCACCAACCACACAAGGACAGCAGTGAAAAGATCTTTGGGGCTGCACAAGCCCGAAAAAAGAGCCTTGGCGGGCTAGAAATTGTCCATTAGCCTTTTGTTTTCCTACTCCTGACCTATCAGAAACAATAAACAGGCCTCCAGCTTCTTAAAGACTAACCAATTTATTGTGCATAAGGTTTGCCACCATGAATCATCATGCTTCCGAGAAAACCAGGGTGGATGGTTTTTTTGTTGTTGTTTTGCCTCCCTGCCCCAGGTTGCTACTGAGATGAGCCATTTTGACCTCCTATTCCCTTGCCCAGAAAACAAGTTTGCCGAACATGTTATTTATCAGTTAGAATATTCATGCCCTTGTTATACATGCCGCACACAATGCTGTACATCTTCCATTACTCCATTACTTTTACATATTGAATTTTAATATCCCCTGTTATTTATTTCACAGTGGAGTGCTTCTCACTTGCTGCACTTAGCAATGTAAATATTGCATTTCACTTCTCTTCTTGGGAGGAAAAAGGGGGGGGAATTCTCCATGTAGCTCAATGGAAGCAATATGTCCTCCCTACCACACTCACACAGGCACACTAATCCACTATCCATGTGCTACTGCAGTGAGGCAGGAAGCGCTGCTATGCCTAGATGGTGGTGGAGGGGGACCACTTGCTTTTCCTCGGCGTCTTGCCACATGTTTCTCTCTTTTTATAGCAGGGATAAGGATCATGTGGCTCTCTGAATGTTGTTGGAGCACAACTCCCATCATCCCTCACTATTATCTATAATGGCTAGGGATAATGGGAATTAGGAACAGAGGGAGCTGCATTATACTCAGTGCATTGGTCCATCTAGCCCGGTATTGTCAACACTGACTGGTAGTGGCTCTCCAGGGTTTCAGGCAGGAGTTTTTCTTGCCCTACCTAGAGATGCTGGGGAACGAATCTTGGACCTTCTCCATGAAAAAGCAGGTGCTCTACTGTTGCAGAACCCAGAGTCAGAGAGACCACGGAGTGAAGGAAAAAGAGATTCTTTATTTAACGCGCGGGCTTAAGGCTGGAATCATTTCCAAAGAGCCAGAAGCCTCGATTTACATTAGCACATTGTTATTATAGACATTGTGACACATATGAAATGGCTCCTCCTCTCCCTCCCGCGTGGGGTTGCAATCCTCAACATTTCTTTTCTCAGCACCATTGTTTATAATACAAGAACTGGGTTATAGGGTAGCCATGATAAGGAGAGAACAGCAGAGAACAGCAGAGAACAAGATATACAATTGTATGACCTTTGACAAGATAAGGAATTCCTGTGTCTCGTCAGCTTACAACAATATATTCAAGGGAGAAAGAGCTCAGCAAGAACATGAAGGATGAGACTGCATGAGGCTACTTAGTCTGACCCCCGATATGGCTGCTACATTCCCCCCTTAAATGCATAATTTCATTACAATTATAGCATTTCTGATAACCATACAAAGCTTTTTGTGACATACATATTATTTAGCCTCTTGTTGGGCTATTAGAGCGTAGAGGGCAGCAGTTTTACTAGCTGAGACATAAACCAGATTGGTTAAACAGCGCATAAGACAAGGAACGCAGAGACATAACAGAACTTTTATGAACAACACTGGTAGAATTAGGATGAACAATGCTTTAAGCCAGCTAAGATCTGGAAGCCAAGGGGTTAACTAATTGAGCTAATTGTTTTGTCTTATTGTTTTGTTAGCTACTATATTGTGCAGCTTGTTGATCTGTTCATCTACAGCATTGCCATTATCAGTTAAGTTAAAACAACAGAGCTTTTGGTGTGTCTCACAACTTAAATGATGAAGAAGGAAGAGGTAATCTATACAAGCTCTATTTTCTAGAACTGCACCTCTTAGATCACGCAACTCTTTATTTAACAATGACAATGCTCGTGAGGTGGCATTTATGCTTTTGGCTAAGCTGCAAGCTAACCGGTTGATCTCCAGACCATCAGCCAAGGCTAAACCTGGAACCCCAACCAGTGACATTGCTAAGGCCAATTTTTCTGAGTCAGAATATAACTGCACATGACTATTACAATTTTAGTTAGTTGGAGTGCTCGAGGCTGCCGTCGACGGATTTTCTCGGGCCACAGGAAAAGAATTGGCACCAGTTCAATTGGTGGCTGAGGCAACATGGGTGGTTATTAGACAAGTTGGTAGGAATGAATGACCAAGTGCGGGAACTACATGTCTAAAACCATCTATGAGGCAAAAGTATGTGGGCATCATTAAAAGACATGTTTTGAATTTTATTACAGTGGAAGGGGGCCAGGGATAGCTTTATATTTTCTGGAAAATTTTTGACAATTAAGCATTCGTGCACACGTAGCATTTGTTTCAGCAACGATGGGGGTGCGTAGAGTGAACTCTGTAGGGGGTAGGATCTTTGCAACCACGCCCCAATTAGCATTTTGGGAATAAGTTAAACTTACACCATAAACTCTTAATATGGTATCTTTTTGAATTTTCCCAGGGTGTCTACAGACAGGTATTAGGCAAGAGCTAATAAGCCTGTTTGCAGGTATACCTCTTGGCAAACAAAAATGCTTTACTCTCGTGATGTTAGCCAGGTGAAGCCAGTAATTATCAGCAAATCGCTGGGACAAACTTTCCCTTTCAGGGGCTGGCCCCCCTTTTTGCACCTTATTAAGGAGACACAATGCAATACTACTAACACTACAACACGCATGTTTGATTTTCTTTGGGATCTGACCGTACGCTGGGCATCTATCCACCTGGCAAGCTGCAGTAGGGTCTAGTCCCCTTCTTCAGTTCTCTAGTTGCAGGTCTGACCATACGCAGGGGGACAGTCTCCCGGTGTGTCTACAGTAAGGTCTAGCCTGAGTCTTCTTACTGCTTTTTCAGAATGATTTTTAAAGGATTTTCAGGATTTCTGTTTACAGTCTACTCTCCCCCTCCTGCTTTCTTGACTCGTGTCCAATGTATCCAGGGTTTAACTCCAGCTGCTTTCATAGCTGTGGGGGTGGAAAGTATGACAGTTTTCAGTCCTCTCCATCTGGGAGTCAAAGGGTTATTTTTCCCTCTTTAACTCATACTTTAACTCTTGGTTGGAAAGGATGAACTTCTGTGATGGGAATGGCTTACTTTTTAAGACAAAGCGACGCTGGGCTTGAATAACTTCGCTCAGTGTTTGGACTTCTTGTTTAAGGCTAACATTTGCTTGCTTTTGATGCTGCTCCAGTGTCAATTATGAAGTTAATGTCACAGCCCCTCACAGTCAATGTCACAGCCCCTCTCAAGCTGTCTCCCTCACATATTCTGGCCCCTTTGGTTTTCTCCTTTGTGTATTTGATTTATTTTATTTGGGCATTCATGCCACTAATGTCCATCTTGTCTATACTGGGCACACTGGTTCTTTTTAAAGAATCTTCTGCCTCTGCAGAAGGTCTTCTTTTCTTTTTTCATTTACGTCTTCTTGGGCCTCTGGGTCGAGGGGGGTGTACTGGCGATAGGCATCTAAAAGACGCTCCAAGTACGCTCTGGGGCCTCGGTGGCACCTTGCAGCACTTTAGACACTTTGGTCATATTAACTGACTTCTTCATACCTGCTTTCATGGCTTCTAACAGCAGGGTTTGATACTGGGTGAGGCGCTCTAGCCCCGCTTGTGTTTTGGGATTCCAGCGGGGGGGGGGTACTTACAAGGAGACTTTATTGGGTAACTTACAGCACACAGGCGTACTTAATGGTTGGATCAGACAGCTTCTCTGAACCACGAGCTATTGGGCTAAATGGGTTTTATATCATACATGTTACCCATGAGGCAGCACAACACTAGCAAGCATTTTCAGCATAGTCTAGAAGTGTTTGGTTCTCAGGCACAGCTTCCTGTAAACAACTTCGCTTCCCAAAGTGCTTGATAACACTTTTATTCATTAGTATGGGAAGACAATTTTTTTCTCTTTCTTTTGCTTTCTTTTTCTTTGCTGATCTGTCTGTATTGCAGATCATGTTTCAAACTTTTTACATAAAACTTTCTGCTCCATGCACCAGCCTTGTCTCTTTATTTGTCTTTTTTAAGTTAAACTCACTTACTTAAACCTTTCTGCCTTATACTAGTCCCAATGACACACATTTGGGATAGGCTCTTCTTCTCCTTCTAGTTACATTTTTTTTTTCTTAAAGAACTATTACATTATTGTGGCTACTTTACCCCAGGTAATAAGCTCTAGGCACAATCAGCTGCTTTTAATTTACCCTGGGGGCAACTATGGCCACGCTTCTTTTTTATAAATGTTTTTTTTCTTTGCCTCTTGCCTTTTCTTTTTTCTTTTTTCTCCCTTCTCTATCTGTCTTCTATTTTCTCTATTTTCTTCTTTTCTACTTGCTTTTGTCTTTTCCCCTTGTCATCCATCGGGAACCACACTTAGTATTATTTGGAGTTGCAACTAACACTAATCTGCAAATATCACATATATTTTATGATATCTAAGAAATCATAAAATATACACAACAAACTTTTTCTGCAATTTAACACAATGAATGGAAAGCACTTTTTGCATGGTAAGGCATGATGGAGCAGATCCATACTGCTCTTCTGGCTGAAAGCTCAGGGCCCATTAAAATCAAGGGACGGGCATACCCACACACGCAAAGAGTTCTAGGTCACCATTTTTCCCTCGGCAACTCTATGCTGCATGAGTTCTGGCAGAAGGAAATCTAAAAGTCATAGATCAAACTCAGCCTGCTGTACACTGAGCTGACTACAAACATAGACACACGGTCTACAGCGATGAGAGTTCAAGTTTATCCAAAGCTTCACAGCACTGTCCATGGCAAGTCTTTGACAATTTAAAATTTTAGTTCATGTGCAGAGTGTCTCTAAAAAGCCCAGACATTGATGGAGGCAAACAGAGAAGGCTCTGGGCAATGAAGATGCGATCTTTCCAGCAAAGGCTCTCCACTTCTGCATCAGTTTAAAAAGGGGAAATGTGGCCCTACACCCCTTCTGACAGACAAGGGCCTTTAACTTTTTAGCAAGGCCTCTGTCTAAACAGAGCAGCACAGCTCAGCTCTCTAGCCATGACACTTTAACTTGGGCAACTCCTCTGTAAATTTTATTTTACTTTTGTCAGGTTCTCTCACAGACATTTTAAAAACTTACTCTTTTTTTTTCTTTTAACCTGGTACACGAAAGCACTGAAACACTGAGTGCCGAAACTCAGGACGCTGGGGGGTGATGGGCATCGCCTTATACTTGCATTTTTCAGGCAGCCATTAATATTCGGGGAGGCGGTGGGGTGATTTGCAGGACTTCAAAGGCAAGCTTCTCAGTTTGTTTGTATTTGTAAATCCCAAGCTTAAAACAGGACACGATGAGGTACAGGGCAGCCAAATTCTTGCTTTGGCACGGGCAACAAAATAACTCGGGTCAGCTTTCTTCGCTGGGGTCTCAAACAGGAAAACAGTCTTAATTTAAAGTTGTAACATCACTGACAGCGTCAGCCAGCCAGCTACACAGATCTCATTGTTTTTTAAGACAGTTGCTCCAATATCTTCTTTTCTTCTCAATCAGGTTGGGTCTCCCAGCTTACACAGTTTATTGCAGCTTTCAGGAGCATGGTAGTAGCGTGATTTTGGCTTGGCCAGGAACATGCTGTCTGGTTTCTCGGTCTCTTCAGCACACACACTCAGGCAGTGTAACACTGGACACTTAAATCAGTGAGATTTCTTCATTGCAGGGAATCCCACGGCAAAAGCTTAATGGTTACGCTCTTCAGAAATCATATAGCCGATGGTCAGTAGCTACAGGCTCTATGCAATTCTAACACAGTTCAAAGCTAAACTCGGTTACCTTGACAGAGATCTTCAACGTAGTCTCTCCGCTTCATTCTGCTTTGGGACAGTCTTATGGCACACTTTTCATTCGAAGAGGGGTCTAGCCTGTTCTCTGGGGCTGATTCTTCACCTTTATTTTCTATTTTGCCTTCATCTTCTGGGTCTTCGTTTTCAGTTTCCATTTCTTAGGGATTTCATCCCAATTAGGCGAGGTGATGATGTTGCACAACTCAGAACGTTGTGGGCAATTTTCCTGCCCCCCCTCTCTCGGCGCGCTAGGCTAACAGCTACTTCTTCGGCCTTACACTCTCACGCTCCCACGCTTTGTTAAAAGCCAGACTGTCCTGCAACATTTCTCTAATTAACAGCCTCAGATCTTGTTCTTTTTTTCTCAGCTCGACCTTGAGCTTTTTGCTGTTTTCTCTCTCTATTCTGAATCTTTTTTAAAAAAAACCTTTTTCCTTCTTTGTTTGACATACATCTCAAGGGGGTGCAAGGTTTGCTTCCCCCACCACCCATAGCCTCCCTCCTAAATTGAAGACAGACACAATTAGGGAATGGGAATTGGTCAGTGAGTAAGGGGTCTCACTGGCCGACACAAGAGGATTTTACACACCACGCACTTTGCTACTGGCTTGGGCACCCGGATGGTCAACAGTATGCGTCAGAAACCGCAGTAGCCACTCACATAATCATCAATCTCTCCACTGCATCCATATGTCCCTGCCACCCACTTTTCCCACTTTTTACCAGAGCGGAAAGCGGCTTCCCCAGCTTCCTCAGCTTCCTACTGAGTACTGGCGTGCTGGGTACTGGCGCCCACTCGGGGGTGTGATCAGGCCCCCCTTCTACCCGCAAGGAGTAGGTTCTTTTGTATATGTATACCTCCAACACTGACCTTCTTCATAAGGCGGGGCCCTCTTTTTTTCTGCCCAGTGGCCTTTCTCCCTAAAGGCAGGGCCCTCTTTTTCCCATATACTTGCCTTTCTCCTGAAGGCTTCCAATGTGGGTTTCAACTCAATTGCAGCTGCGATACAGGCAGGGCTCAAGTTCCTTCCTCTGCTTCCCAAGGTTCTCTTGCTGCTCGCTACCGTTTGGGCAATCCCGGTGCAGGCTTTCTCCCATTCACTCGACAAAAAGGTCGGTGGCGCCAAGAAAGGGAGGCATGCGCCGAGCTCGTCTTCCCAGTGCGGCGGTCAAGAGCAGGCAAATGCCACCTGTCTGGCTCAGAGCCTGCCACATCCGAGTCACGGCACCATTTATGTTGCAGAACCCAGAGTCAGAGAGACCACGGAGTGAAGGAAAAAGAGATTCTTTATTTAACGCGCGGGCTTAAGGCTGGAATCATTTCCAAAGAGCCAGAAGCCCCGATTTACATTAGCACATTGTTTTTATAGACATTGTGACACATATGAAACGGCTCCTCCTCTCCCTCCCGCGTGGGGTTGCAGTCCTCAACATTTCTTCTCTTAGCACCATTGTTTATAATACAAGAACTGGGTTATAGGGTAGCCATGATAAGGAGAGAACAGAAGAGAACAGCAGAGAACAAGATATACAATTGTATGACCTTTGACAAGATAAGGAATTCCTGTGACTCGTCAGCTTACAACAATATATTCAAGGGAGAAAGAGCTCAGCAAGAACATGAAGGATGAGACTGCATGAGGCTACTTAGTCTGACCCCCGATATGGCTGCTACACTACCTCTGAGCAATGGCCCCTCCAAACAACATCTGGAGGGCCACACATCTCCTACCTCTGGTTTATAGGACCCGTGAAGCTTCCAAAATAGGCCCTAGGTGCCACCATCTTGGCTAGGCCTAAGGTTACTGTTGCTGGGGACCTCCAGTGATTCTTGGCTTGAGGCAACTCCAAAGAACACTGCCCATTCCAAACCCTTGGGCAAACCCCATGAGATCCCCTTTGAGGTGAGATATTACCACTTGAATGTGTTCTTCAATGAACAAAAGCCAGGTGAAGAAAGGAGGTGTCCCCAATTTTAGGACAAACCCCGTGAGATCCCCTTTGAGGTAGGATATTAACACTTGAATGTGTTCTTCAACTGAACAAAAGCCAGGTGAAGAAGGGAGGTGTCCCCAATTTCAGGACAAACCCCATGAGATCCCCTTTGAGGTGAGATATTAGCGCTTGAATGTGTTCTTCAACTGAACAAAGGCCAGGTGAAGAAGGGAGCTGTCCCCAATTTTAGGGAGTCTTCTATCCCACCCACCCCTTCCAATGTCTGGCATTATGATAAATTAAGTTAGGAAGAAAAAGAAGCACTGTTTGCTATCTTCGAGAGAGAGAGAGAGGCAAGGACAAATAAAGCATGATGGAATACTCCCCCCTCAATCCATGGAGATGAAAGACTTGGGGTGGAGGGAGAACAGTAATCTCAGTTCAGTATGAATCTTCAAAAATGTTATAATAAGCTCAACTATGCTTTGACATAGCTTTCTTGCCCACATTTCCTGATTCTTGTTCCAGAAGGATGCAAGCTGCTGTGAAAGATTAAAATGCCTGCTTGGACCTATATCAGGAATAAGGGAGGTTTAAAGGGGTGGTGGTGTACCTGTGGGATTTCAATTAGCATAAATAGAAAGACTTTACTTTCCAGATCAGTGGTATCCTTCTGTCAATCTTCTTCCACCAAAACCTGTCAACAATCGGGTTTAGCACAAGGTTTGTGCCCTGGAGTTTTCATTCCCCCACCAACATTTTTATCCAGAAATACTAGAACTGAAGTCCAATGGAAATGTCCAAAATGTACCCTGTTCAAAAGCTGATTCTGGAACCAAAGTACCAACAGGATAGGACTAGGGATCTGGGAAGTCCAAAGTGAAGAGAGGAAAGATGAGACTTTAACAAACCAGTCTGGACAGAAAGCTGGCACAATATCCATGTGGTATCCAGATGCCAGCCTTGTGTTGCCCTGATAACCTTGCTCTTCTCTGGAACTCTCTGTGTTGTACTTTAGACTCCCTACAGACTTTGGCTTTGGGACAGACCCTAACTGATTTCCTGAATCCTTGCACCACTGCAAGTAGGAAACCACATGCCAAATCTGCTTCATGCAATGATTGTGTTTGCCCACATAGCCACATTTCCCAAATGACCGACGATGAGCGTCAAATGGGCCAAGCAGGGCAAATATTTCTAGTCAGCCCCATAGCAACTGCTCCCACTGACATTGAAAAGGTGGATGGGCAGGTTCTGAGCAGTGAGCAAAACACTGGCTGGGTTTGGCTTTTATAACCCACTGACTCACCCCTGCCCTGGTCAATGTGGGATCCAGTGGAGGCTGGTTGCTCTGATTTTGGTGGATCCATTCTGGGTTTCACTCAGAACCAGCCAGAAGTCTAAAGGAGCTATCCAAAGTGCTGAGCTCTACCACCAAAATAGGTTCAGCACCTTGGGTAGCTCATTTAGAGTCCTAGCTGGTTCTGATTGGAACCCAGAGTGGAGTCACAGCCCTACCAACATCAGAGCCACCAGCCTCCACTTCTGGTATCACTATACACACCTGCATATTTGTGACCCAGTCCTGTTTCCTCTCCAGGGACAGGCACAATGTTGCCTGGCACCTGCCTTGCCAAGGACAGGCTTAAGAGTGACGACACCCCCACTGCATCAAATTGAAGGAGAATGGTTGGGGGGAAATCGAGGAAGAAATGTTCAGCACAATACTAGTTCAGTGTCAAAACGGGAGAGAACTGGATGCAGCTGGCTGTGTGCTGACTAAGGATGTTTGATCGTTTCATTTGGTACACATTGTTAAGTGATCCAATCTGATTCTCACTTCCCAGACTAAGACACAGATCAGAATGCAGTTAAGCTTGAGTTTTCACACTACCCCAAATTTTGTGATAGTTCCCAGCTCAAAAACAAACAAACAAACAAACAAACAAACACCAAAATGCACTAAAATGTATTTTAGGATAAATGAAATAGGTACAGAATGCATATTTTGTGTGTGTATGGGGGGGGGGATGTGTTTGCATTGAAATGTGAATTTCCTGCATTGCTTCAAAAATCGATGCAGAGAGAATGGATTTAGGAATGAACAGATTAAAAACCAGCACATACCAGACATAGACTGATCCATCCATGCCTATGGGTGATGTCACCTTTTATTTCCTATATTAATAGAGTGAGGGTGAGGTGAACAGATATTCATTCATCTACTAGTCAATGTGAAAACCACATTTCTTAACATGATTTAAAATGAGAACTACTCAAAGCCTAAATTTACCTGAAAACCCTGTCATCTAATCTTAGACATATTGGGATTGCATCCTCCATTTTGACACTTCCCGAGTAAAAGTGGGGCAGGGGGAATTGACAAGTTCTTTGATGTGCATGGAATATGGCTGTGCTGAGCCAAATGAAGTAGTGTGTGGAGAGGATGAAAACTGACAAGGATATTTACAAGAGAGGAATATGCCTCTGCGGGCTACAAGAGGACTGGGGGAATTGTGATTGTGCACATTCGTGCTAGATTGCCATTTTTTTTTTTAAGAATTACAACACCATTTGCACAAATTTCAAGGATCCCCCCCCCTCCAAGCCATTAAAAAAGATAAAAACAGAATCCATGCATTGGCTTGACTCACAACAGATCAAGTTGATGCTGGGGGCGGGGGGGAGGCGGAATTAAATCTGTAGGGAGGAACTGGAAAATCCATCAAGTTTTCACCTCCCAGACAGAATTCTCATACATCCCTATTACTAAAAACAAAGTGCTAAACATGGTTCAGCAGCTAACAGGTAGCCAGTTCAGTTCTTTTAACACAGCCAGGGGTAATTTCTATAGCTCAGTGCTTCACTGAGCATACTAACTGCTGCAGCTTTACCTGTTGAATCTGGCCAGTGCAGATGGGTGAGAATTGTGGTTGGTTCAGTTTTCGGTAAGAACATCTTTAGAAATGGGATGAAAAGAATGGCTACAAAATGAATTTGGGAGAAAGTGAACCTGACAAATCCATCCAATCCTAGTTGTGTGTTAGGTCAGGTGTGGGCCACCAGTTTGGAGATGAGAGCATTACTGCGCTCTGTAGTACATGGAAAGGGCACATGGACTGAATACTTAATGCCAGGGGTTTGGAGATGATGTCTTCCATGTGTGTGTGAGTGTGTGTTTTTCTGCCAAAAGTTGATCGTGGCAAAGTAAACCAAGATGTCAAGTCCTGATGAAATGCAATCACGAAGTGACACTTGCATGGATCTGAGGTTTTGTGCAAGGTATGAACTTTAAGAAGCTTTCTGGCCTCATGAACTTTGCTCATAATGGAGAATAACTGGAAGCCATTCACTATATTTCTCTGTGAAAGATGTATATATTTTGTATGTCTTTTTATAGGCCATTGATTCTAGGAGAAAACTCATTTCAAGTCGTGTATTTAAACTTTATCCTTGGTTCCATTATTCTATACAAACAGTAATAGTACATAGGTGTTGTTCTTGTTTTACTTCCATGGGGTCTTCACCATTTTTTTTTTTTTTAAGAAAAGGCATAACTGAGAAAATACGCGTGAGACACCGAGAGAATGAAGCCCATTCAAATGTTACATCACAGTTCTCCTTGTTAAATACCATTATTTATTTGTATTTTCTTTGAGGATAGGATTATGGCAGTAATTTCCTATTGTATTATAGGCTTGTCTAGAAACAATAAATCTTTTACATATCTTCCCCCCACCTTTTGTTTGTTTGTTTAAAGTTTGGATGGAAATTTAGTCATGCTTAGCATGAAATCAATGGGCTGCAAGTTAATCATGACCAATTTATTCGAATGGGTCTACTCTAAACATGACTAAGTCTGGATCCAGCCTGAAGAATGCATTAATGAACTAGCCCATAAAATGATGGTTACACATATGTGTGTTGCATAGTAATCTTTGCCTGACCACAGTTGAGACAGAAACAAGCTTTAAACAGGACCTCTTAATGTTAAGTAAACAGGCATCTACTTGTTACAACTAAAACAGTCAAGGCAGGCAAAAGTGAAACCAAAACTATTACCCCACCCCTCTACATGCATTAATCATTTAGGGCACAATCCTATTGGATAGTTGGCTGGCTCCAAACTTGGATGAGGCTGGCTATCCAATGCAGGGCAGGTGCAGCATGGAGGGGGCCCTTTCCTCCATGATCTGGCCACCCTGCCCTTGCAGACAGAAAACCGGTTGTGAAAGGAGACCACAGAAGTGTCATTACGACACTGCCTGTGCACCATCCAGACTCCTCACCTCCCTTCCCCTGGGAACACCCCCGTTTTACCCACTCCACACTGTGGTTATGAGCATGGAGATGGGGAAGAACAATGCTGCCTACGAGATGGCAGGGGAGGAGGTGGGGAGCAAGGTCTCTGGGAACCAAGCTCAGACCCCTGGCTCTCAGCTCACTTCCCAGAAATCAAAAAAATTCTGTGGCCATCTAGACACTGTCTAAGGGCGATAGGATTGCTCTCTTAAGGTGCAATCCTATGCATGTTTCGACAGAGAAAAGGCCTACAACTCCCAGCATGCCCTAGCCAGCCATATTGGTGGCTTTTCAACCAGTTAATTTTCTCCCCATACACTTTTTAACTAATGGCTGTTGCTTATTCCATCAATGCACAAGTTGGAATACTGAGTACAGTTATTTGGGGAGTATGCCCCCATGTTATTCCGTGAGACTGTCTTCTGTGTATGTGTGAATGGGATTGAGTTGACAGACTCACTTGCTAGGCCTCAGAAATTAAAGCAGAGCCAACGTTTATCAGAAAACGTTTGTCTGAGAACATTACTGAGTTTTTCCTTTGCCCCCACCCCAGGCCACTTTGTAGAATGTTCACTGGATATTATTCAATATTTTATTCATGGTGATTGGCAATTGCCATGCCTCCCTCCCTCCCTCCAAACACACACACACACACACACACACACACACACACACAGAGACAGTTGTGGAGGATGCAAAATGGTGGACAGGTTGCCAACTGATTTCCCAATGTTTTCGTTTGCAGCAGTAACAAAATAAAAGAAAAACAAACACACAAACCCCCAAATGGAAAAGAAGAAAGAAGCTGTGCTACTGCCACTGCTAATGGTGAAATGGTTGGATAACCCCTCCTCCTCCTCCTGGAGAAATTAAATGAAAAGGTCCTCCCAGTTTCCATGCTAGCAAATAGAGCCCATTTGTGCACAGCCCTTTCAGATATTGGCCACTGCTTTTCTAGAACATACCCCGCCCCCCCGGGTGGAGGTGGAGGTGGATGGATGAGTCGATTTCCACTCCATGTCAGTTTCACAAGTGTTCATTCATAACTCTCTTCCAAATTAATCTCCAAATTGAAGCACACATTTTTCAATCATTTTCTCACAACTATGGATTTCTAAACATATTCCCTCTCTCTAAATATGAAATTCTAACCATATTTATCTAGAAATACAGATTTCTCGATGAATTTCAGTCCCCTCCCCTCTTTAACTGTGGAACATCACCCATTCAAAGCACTCTGGAATCCCAAGAATAGGTATGTTGCACCCCACACCGTGTGGATCAGATCAATTCATTTTAGAATTCACAAAGAATGCATCCTAGTTGCCTCCCCTGTCTTTTTATAGCTCATCTGAGCCTATAAGGAGCAAGTCCAATATATTTTCCCAGCTCATGTAGCTGTCCAACAAAATTCCATTATGGATGAAAAATTCTGATATAGTGAGAGAAAGTGAGAAAACTTATGGGTTAAGCCTACAAGTTAAGTCTGGAGAATTTTGATAGATAACCAACGTTAAGATAACACTTTCAGCTATTTCAAAGGAAGGGATTCGGGTGTACAGAAAGCCTAGAAGATGAGACTGGTGAACATTAAAAAAATGACTGCTTTGCAGTCTACATTGGTGTGCCTCCAGATGTGGGCACACCCGTCCATCTGTACTGACAAAGATATTGACAAGAGGAGAATATGCCTCTGTGGGTTACATTGTAGACAGGCAGATCAGCAATTGTGCACAGTTAAACAAACAAAGATGACAACATTTGCACACATTTCAAGATCCAAATTAAAATTTAAAAATGCACGAATTACAATTTGTGCAAATGGCAAAACCCAGGGGTTATTTTTTCCCCAGAATGCCCCCCTTCCCTCCAATGCAGTCCACCCCACTTACCATACTGGAAATGCTGCAAAAATCCATCAGGCTTAAATGGAATGGATTTCCCAGAATCACACATCCTTCTACATAAAAGAGGACTTTTGTGCAGTGGCCCCACACCTCTGAAATAAGTTGTCATAAGGGGACCACCAAGCCCCATCATTTCAGGCTTTTCAGAAGGCCCTGAAGACTTACTTGTTTCCTCTGGCCTTTCCCTCATTGTGTTTTGTCAGACTGGGTTATACGTGCAATCGTGTTGTAGGTTCTGTCTTATGTTGGTGTTTGTGGTTCATTGAAACATTTGGTATTTGTATTACCACATTATTATTATTTTTCATTATTATATGAATTTTAGTATATGCATTTTGTTGTTGGACATCACAATGGGAGGGCTCCTGTCCTGAAAGATGGGCTATACATATTTTAAAAAAGTAACTAAATGAAATATTGTGCATCTGAAAATCTTAACTTTAAAATGAACGAATGTTTTACTCATAATTTTGTTAGCCTTTCCGGGTCTATCTGATGCAAAGCATTGGTCCCGCTCAGTTGACTGTGTTCCCACTTGACTCCCAGGATCTAAATATATGAAAAAGCTCAGTCTCAAGCTACTTGGATTTCAAACCATTGTTAAAGAGTGAAGGCTTGCAGAGGAATGCTTGTCACATAGCTATTCAACGTAAAACCCTCCTGGCAGGTACCAGCAGTGAACAAAGAGACTTCTCTTTTGCAGGGACAAGTGCTTGCTTGTTAAAACCGTGTTAGGAGGACTGTTGTCACCAATGTTAATGCGTGCACATATTACCCAAATCATGTTATCAAATCCCAAAGCTTTCAGATTAATGCTGGATTTAGCAGTGTACTGTAATCAGAGCATGTCTAACTCAGTATTAATGGCAGGCATGCAAATATATAAGAATGTCTACAAATAGGCTGCATTTGCTGCAAAGATTATTGAAGGAGCTACTGTTTATAAGAAGCTTTTCATAATAAGGGTACAAATCCCACAACATCTATTATGGTGCAGTTCCAATAAAGGATTGCTGAGCTGTTAGTCCTAGCAGAGCTTCAGAAATCCTATAGGAAACTTAGAAATATTATGGGGAGTTTGCTTCTGTGGCATCTGTTTCCTTACCACTTTCTCCACTCTGTGAGATCTGCTTCAATCTCAAGTGAACATAAGAACATAAGAAGAGCCCTGCTGGATCACACCAAAGGTCTATCTAGTCCAGCATTCTGTTCACACAGTGGCCAACTGGCTGTCAACCAGGAGCCCACAAGCAGGGCATGTGTGCAATAGCACACCAGCAACTGGTGTACATAGGCTCACTGCCTCTGGTACTGGAGGTAGCTCATAGCCATCAAAACTAGTAGCCATTGGTAGCCTTTTCCTCCAGGAATTTGTCTAACCCTCTTTTAAAGCCATCCAAATTCATGGCCATCTCATTCACTACATCTTGTGGCAGAGAATCCCATAGTTTAACTACGTGCTGTGTGAAGAAGTCCTTCCTTTTATCTGTCCTGAATCTCTCACCAATCAGCTTCATGGGATGACCCCGGGTTCTACTATTTTGAGAGAGGGAGAAAAATGTCTCCCTATCCACATTCCCCACACCATGCATACTTGTGTAGACCTCTATCATGTCTCCCTTTATCCTCCTCCCCATCCCCAAGCTAAACAATGCTAGCTGTTGTAACTGTCTCTCATAGGGGAGATGCTCCAGCCCCTTGCTCACTTGAGTTGCCCTTTTTCTGCACTTTTTCCAGCCAGTGTATAGGATATGATAGACTTGTCACTATATTAGAGAAAGTGGTGCTGGATCTGTGTGTGTATGTGGGGAATGGGGGTGTCCATATCTTATCAATTCAATTCAGATTGGATTCCAGAACCTCTGGGGTCAGTGTGGAGGGGTGTACCACAGGCAAAGGGCAAGATCCAGAATCTAGGGAATAGGTCCATATCAAGGTAGTGAAAGAAGTCACCCCAGAGGCAGAATTAAATACAAGCAATGACTAAGCTAAAGTGTCCAACCAAACAGGGTGGGAGAAAGATGATGGGAAGAAACAAATTGTAGGAAAGTCAGGCAGATAAGGAGTCTGGCAAAATGGGTGGGCACCAGGTGACCTCTAATGCATCAATTGGCAGAGGAGATATTGTATGTATTCATTTAGTACATTTCTAATGCACCCGATAACTAATGTTCTCTAACTTAGATAGCAACTAGGAAGCCACATAGACAAGAACAGAGTATCTTGCCTGAAGACCTAGGTCTAAAAAGGAAACGTGCATAGCCAGAGCAGGATAGGAGATATCACTGGGTTGCTTGTGCTGGTGTGTGTGCCTGCCTGCATGCATGCATCTACACACACACACTGAACCGTGATGGGACCTTGTGGGATGCTGCAGTTCCATTACCCTCTGCTCTTCAATCTCAAGTTTTTCACAGGGGCAACCTCAAATGTCAAAGGCCAGCAAGCTCCCAGGAAATTTGAATCCCAGTCAATCTTGACAAGTTCAGTATGGAATCAGATTGGGCTCTTGGACAGGACTAGGTCTGCCCTGAGCTCTCTATGACCAGGCACAACATGATGACATTATTACTGTGCACCAGTGTTTAGAAGCCTCAGACATTTGTGTGGGTGAAAGTACTCAAGACTTGTGGACTCCATGCCATGAATCTGTCCTACCACTACAAACATCACCACTACCACCAGACATAGAAGAGACTGCTGGCACGAGCTTCTCTAGATGTTGAATTCTGCACCCCATAACAAATTATGTGGTGTACCTGCACTTGTGGGGACAGCATTCTTGGAAAAGTGAGATCTCCCACCTTTGTCCTGGACCCTTGCCCTTCCTGGTGTATAGAAGTGGGCAGGGTGGGTGTGGGGAAGTAGCCAAGTGGGTAAGAGTGGTGGTGAACACCTATTCACTTCAAGGTGGTAAGAAAGCGCTGAGACCTTTGTTTAAAAAACCCTCCCTAAACCCCAATTATATTGGATAATCTGGCCAGTCTGGTATTCTATTCTTGGGAAAGGTACTGGAGCATGCGATGGTGTGTTAGTTCCAGAGGTTTCTGGATAAAGTGGATTTTTTAGAATTATTTCAATCTGATTTTAGAACTGGTTATGGGAAAGAGGCTACTTTGGTAACCTTGGTGGACTATCTATGCCAGGAAATTGACAGGGGGAATTCTGGCTGGACCTCTTAGTGGCTTTCAATACTATCAGCCATGGTATCCTTCTGGCGTGTTTATCTGGGATGAGATAAGGTGACCCTGTTCTATGATAGAACTTATCATTCTTGGAAGGGTGATTTCAGAAGACAGTGCTAGGTGACTCTGACCATTGGGGTGGGAACCTCAGGCCCAGGGGCCAAATTTGGCCCTCCTAGTTTCCCCAGATGGTCATGCCCCCTTCCCCTGGACTAACCCCTTTTCTCCCAAACATTCATCATTTGGTGGTTATCTGGTGCATGAAAGCGTCTGGGGAGGTTGTCCAGACTTTGGGTGCTCAGCGCCACCAGGATGCTGATGACACCTAATTCTATCTGTCCTTTCCATGGAAATCCATGGAAATTGTTCTGGTTCCCTACCAATACCTGATGTCAATAATGGATTGGATAGTGATGAAAAAAAAATGAAGCTTAATCCAGCCAAGACAGAGGTGCTCCTGGTTAGTCGAAAGGTAAATCCAGAAATAAGGATTCAACCTGTGCTAGGTGGGTTTACACTCCCCTTGAAGACCCAGATTCACAGTTCAGTGCACTCCTGAATTCAGCCCTGAGCCTGGATGCCCAGCGTCTGGCAGTGGTTTGCACAGCTGAAGTGAGTATGCCAACTGTGGCCATTTCTGGAGATACTAGATCTAGCCACAGTGACACACACTTCAGTTAATTACATCCCATTTGGACTATTGCTATAGGGTGGCAGAGAATTCTGCTATGGACTCAAATGAGGCCGGATTCCAAAGAATCCAACCTCTGGATTCCACAGCGGAATGACATCACTTACCTCTAGCTCTGGAGAATTTCATGTGGAGTGGCTCTCCAGCTTCCCATATAAGGTGATACACTAATGGCGGCTGCCATTAGCCTATCGCTGGGAAAAATACAGATGCAAATGGCGTACTGTGTGCCACTTGAAGCTGTAAAGCACTAATTTTGACCTAAATACAGCCATAAATGGCTGCTATTAGGTCAAAATCAGTGTTTTATGGCTGCAAATGGCATCCAATATGCTATTTACATCGGTATTTTTTTTGCCGTGACACACTAGCCTAGCGGGGAAAAACACACAGATGTGAATAGCACATTAGACACCACTTGTGGCTGTAAAGCCCTGACTTTGACCTAATTGCAGCTGTTTACAGCCATATTTAGTTTAAAATCAGTGCTTTACAGCCGCAAGTGGGGTCCAATATGCCATTTGCATCTGTATTTTTCCCAGAGATAGGCTAATGGCAGCTGCCATTAGTGTATCACGTTGTATAGGGAGCCGGAGAGCCTCTCTGCAACCTGCCCCAGATGGAAAGCAGCTCTGGAGGATTTTGAGGGGCCCTGAGCAGCATGGCTGGCCCCTCTACAACCCGCCCCCAGACCAGAAAGTGTGTGTGGGGGGTTCATACATCGCTACTGCAACAGGCTCTATGTCAGGCTACACAGTGTTCAGAAACTTCAGCTAGTCCAGTATACTGCTGCCAGTAACTCTTGGCCAGTTACAGGGAGGATGTGATTCCCTTGTTACAACAGCTTCACTGGCTAATGGTCTGTTTCCGTGCACAGTTCGAAGTGCTGGTTACAACTAGGGACGTCTGGATTTTGTGAAATCTGTCCTGTGTGTGTTTCATGGATTGCGTCGTATCATTTGTTCTGGCATCTGTTCACAGATGGATATGAACACTGTGTTGTTATTGTTATGTGGAAAAATACATAAATTAATTAAAATAATTAATTAATTAATACATCATTTACCTTAGTACGTAGCATTTAGGGCATTGTCCCCAATTACATTCAACATTTCCCCATGTATATTTACCAGTCTTAGCAGAAACTTGCATAGTTTTCTACGAATAAATTTGTGTCAATTTCAGGAAAGCAAAAAAAAAAGAGCTGAAAGTCCATGGGCTTCACACAGCCTGAAGAGGTCACTCTGCAGTGAATTCTGCAGGTCAGATTCTTAGAAATCTGAGCACATTTTAGTCCATCTCTAATTTCTCCTGCAGGCTTAGTAATGAGCTATAAAGCCCAATACAGCTTGGGACCAGGCTACCTGAAAGCCTGTGTTCTTTCATATGACCTGTCCAGGTTATAAGATCTTCCACATAGGACCTTCTCTCAATTCTACCACCACTGAAGACATGTTTGGTGGGGATGTGAAAGAGGCCCTTCTCAGTGGCTTCTCCCAGGCTCTGGAACTCTCTGCCAAGGGAGGCTAGGTTGGCTCCCACTCTGTCATTGTTCTTCCAGCAGGCAAAGATGTTTTTATTCAGGTAGGCCTGACATGTAAGTGGGTCTGCTGCTGAAATGTGGTTTGATGGACAGGGTCCTATTTATTGCTTTTATCATGTTTTCATTTCATAAAGTTATTCATTTGTGAACCGCCCAGAGAGCTTGTGAACCGCCCAGAGAGCTTCGGCTATTGGGCGGTATAGAAATAAATAAATAAATAAATAAATAAAATATTATGTTTTAATTAAGGATTTTTTTTAAAAAAAAATCTCAATGCTATTATCATTATCTGCCTTGAGTGCCATTTTTGGTGGAAAGGCAGGCTATAAATTTGATAAATGCATGAATAAACTAAATTGAGGCATACCTATAGAACATCCTTAAAGCCCTTCCACATGCTTTTGGAAATCTCAGTTCAGAGGTGAATCAAATATTCGCCATTTAATACTAATGTGTGTGCACACATCCATAATTACACCTTGTAGATACTTGTGAAGCAAGAAAGGATGTCCCCATTCATCATAATGTTGATTACTCAGGTTTGCAAGATTCCCTAGATTGTAGTCTGACTCTGAACACCACCACTGAAATATTGCAGGTATCTCTCTCCTTCCTCCCCTTATATAAGCCTAAATATCTAAATTCACTTTCTGTAATAGTCTCTTATTTTCAAGCTCCTCCACAGAGCACCAAGATAGGCATCATATACCATTCTCCAGCCATTCAAGATCCAAGGCATCCTGCAGCTAGAGATGCAGAGAAAGGCGAGAAATTCCATCAGATTTCTGCCTTTCTTTCTACTCCAACCTGCCTTATTTGCATTGCAGCTATCCTCTCCTTTTGGAGTCTGGGTTGTGGCTGCATTCACTTTTCATCACACCTCTTACAGGACTAGTTGGTTCTTGCTGGGATAAAGGCATTAAGCAGGGGTCCCTGTTGATCACGGTGAGATACATAGCCTAACCATATGCTGAAGTATTACATTAGTGCCTTTCAGGGGCTGGGTAATCTAGCATTGTGCTTACTTGACAATGTATCCTGCAGATCATCAAGATGTTACAGAAACGGGGGATTGTTGGGGGTGTTTCTTGTGAAATCTGAACGCAAAACTGCATGGAACAGAGGTTGGGCAGGCATGGTTTGCTGCCAGGGCAGCCCATTGCAGAGAATGAGAGGTAAGAAGTACAATCCCCAGTGGGTGCACAACTCCACCTAAGTTTAAAAAAATGACAACAACAACAACAGCAAACAAGTGATGGGTGAACTTACCCCAGGTGAATGAGTTATGATCTCAGAAAATAACAAATTTGCCCATGTTAGCTTGAACAAGAGTTCTTCTTCAATACAAACTCCCATCCCATGTATATGGGGTTTTGCACATCTTGGGAGCTGTAGTTTGGAAATGTGTAGTACATTATGACATCATGAATCACCACATTCTACCCTCCCCTTCCTGATTGGTTATTTTCATGTGGCCTTTCTATGTAATGTTTACTTGTTGTCTGCACCCATCAGGGAGGAAACGAAAGTCAGAAGATGGAGTGAAGAATGGCACCTCATGGAGCAAGAGCTGCAGCATCGGTGAGGAGGGAAGCTTCGCCGGATCATTCCTGTCCGATTCTTTGTACGTGATAAGCTGTGGTTAAAGTAGAAATGGTTGGGCACCCCCCATCTGGGTTCTCTGGGCACCCACCAAGCCCTTGCCCCTGCGCCCCTAGGCCTGTTCCTGGCCTCTCTTCCTCACCGAGCTACCCACTCACACCCAGGGCCCATCTGTGTGTGTGTGCCATGTGGTGCGGAAATGGCCCATTTATACCTGTAACCTTGCATATATTGGCCATTCACACCACCATTGTCCATAAGAGCAAATGTGCACGTATTTAAGGGCACATTTTTTTTTCAAAATTGGCAGCTGCAAAGATTTCCAGATGGGCCTGGGGTGAGTGCAGGTAGCTCAGCAAGGGGGGTGGGGGAGGCAGGGGGCACAGCAGGCATGGATCGGGGCAGTGAGTGGTGTGGGGAGTCTGCTGGACTCTCAGACCTGATTGGGCACCCACACCATCCCTAGATTAAAGTGACATCATTTAACCTTAAGCAAGAAAAAGACTAATCCAACCGCTCAGTATTAGGGATGTCTGAATCAGCAAAACTTAAGCCCACCAAAGTTCTTCGAATTCCATCACAAAGCTCATTCCAGTTTGATTCAGTATCAGATTGTGAGCATCGGGGGGTTTTCATGTAAAAATCCATGACATGTATATATTTCTGTCCATGTTTCCAAATGCATCCATCAATTGTGCACGTCTTTGAAATGTACACGTTTTTCTCCCATTGATTTAAGCATGTTTATGTGCTTTTTCCAAAAGTACGAATTTTTCACGTGTATTTTCCAAAGGTATGCATGCTGTTGAATGCATTTCTGGGGGTCTGCAAATCACATTGCAAGTTCGGACATGTGCAGACTTTAGGGATGGATGAAAGTCCCTTACCTGATCCCGACGCTTGCTTTGTGGTGGGGGGGAGGCGCTCCGTCCCTCCCCCTGAAATTCTGGCCGGGGGGAGAGGCGCCCCGTCCCTCCCCGCCGAAATTCTGGCCTGGGGGGAGGCGCCCCATCCCTCTGGCCACTATTTGCGTTGCCCTTATTTTTGCCATAGTCTACATAAATGTTTATGTAGACTACCCGGGCCAAAATAAGGAATGCAAATGGTGGCGCCCATGGGTGCCGCCATTTGCGTACACGCTTTCCCCCCCCCAAAAGTCAGCCATGATAGGCTACGTAAACATTTACGTAGCCTATCACGTTTGTTTGTGTGTGTTTTTTTTTACTTGGAAATGGCTGCGGCGGCAGGGACACTTGAGCAAGGTAAGTTCTGTCCCGGGGGGGGGGCAGAGGGGTGACAGACTGTTTCTCCACCAATTTCAGGGGGCTGAATGCGCTGGCATTCGGCCTCCCAGAGATTCGTGGAGAAAGTCTCTGACATCCCTAGCAGACTTCAACTGCAGATTGTGTCCGAGTATGAACTGGGAAAATCTTGATCAAAAACAGACTGAACAAATTTCTCATACATCCCTACTCAGCATATGCACAGAAATGGCATTATTTCTATGCAGACTATGCATGCTCCAAAGCTCGCAATAGCAAAGTCATAAAACACAGATCCAGGCTTGTTACAAGAGTGACTATTATGAATCGAAGGGTTTCAATCAGTAAGCTAACTAATGACTTACAAGATTCAGTGGCATCACTATCCCACCCCTGCCTTTTAAATCCACAATGTGAGAGCTTTAGTTCAAATGCATGGGAGCTTGTCTGCATTGACACCTACAATAAGAGGCAAGATGCACCTCATCACATTCAATTAGGCAACAACATGATTAAATTTGCAAAGGAGATCTACAGCATGTGGGCATTTCTTTGAGTGGAGACCTCTAACCAGCCTCTTCCTTTCTCCAGTTATGGGTAAGTTTAGCCCTGGCTCAGAGCCTATGAAGGAGCTTTTGACTGCTTCTGAATCTTCTTGTCACTCATTCATGAGTATTGAGATTAGGGTTGGGTGAGAAATTTGCTCCATTTAGGGTGCTGTTGTTGTTTTGTTTCTTAATGGATTTACTCAATTCACACGTCCCAACCCTTTGAGCTGCAATGACTAAGAAATGCATGAGGCAGGGGCTGATGAGATGATCATAAAGGACTTCCCCACCTCCTTATCCATTCTCCAGCACCAATCTGGCTGCAATTAATTAATTATCTAATTAAGCAATTACATTTCTACACTGCCCAATAGGTGAAGCTATCTGGGCAGTTCACAAGAATTAAAACCATAAAATACAACACAAGAAAATATAATTTAAAGGTTTAAAACTGCAGTAGACAAGAAAAATAAAAAACAAAATAAACCCTAGCAGCAACGCAAAGGTTTAAAATACAGGAACAGATTTAAAACAGAAACTGAAGGACTACAATACCAGGGAAATAAGCAGGTATTTACCTGTCATAGGAAAAAGCACAATGTAGGCAGCAGGTAAGCCTGTTGGGGAAACTGATTCCACAACTGGGGTGTCACAACAGAAAAGGGCATCTTCTTAGTAGCCACCCAGCTCACTTCATTTGGCAGGGGCTCCCAGAGAAGGAGAAGGGAGGGGAGAGAGACAAACAGCTTCATCAGAGTGGCCTACATGGAGGGTGTTGTCTCAGCAGGGAGATAAAGCCAACGGAAGCCTTAAGTAAGCTGGCAAGACCTGTAGCGTCTTCCTCCTCCTGGAGGAAGGGGCTGTTGAAGGGCCCTCACCTGATTTTGTAGCTTGAGATTTCTGTGTGGATGGGGACATGGAGGTTCTGCCAGGGAGGGACTCATCCTCTGAGTGCGAGGAGGATCCTGAATAGGACACTGACTGTCCTACCCTCAAGGAAGTAACCTGTGCCTTATCCTCATCAGAATAATCTGCTGCACACTGGAAGATCTGATGGCTAGAAGGTCTGATAAGGATGTGGAGATCACCATTAATAGTGAACACAGCTTCTCTCTCTCTCTCTCTCTCTCTCTTTCTTTTCCTAAGGGTTTGGATTGCTTGTTTTGCAGTGACCACTGCAAGTGGAAGAAGCAGCAACTCTGTTAGCAGCCTGGCCACTATTTTGCGTGCTCCATGATGCCCTGGAACTTATTTGGGATAATTGTGATGAGGTGAGTGCACATAAAGTGGTGGAGAATATTCAGAGAAAATTCTGGGAAGTTATCTTTTTCTTGGATGGGTGGTAAGGAGAAACATCTCAGATGTTTTCTCAGAAATGTTCCCAGAAAATGTCTGAGACATGTTGGTTCCACTCTAAAGTAATCATTCCCACCCTACCCCATGAAATCCGGATTACCCATGACTCTCGGAATGATGGGCAAGGATTTGAAGGTTCCATTGCCCACAGAGGCCCATTTCTTGAAAGGGCTTTGCCCTGTATTGTGCCCAAACTATGGAGAGTGCACCCTCAAAAACTATGGCCAGTCCCTACTCCAATGGCTTTTAGAAAGGCTGTGGAGACACATCTTTTTCTTTTCTTTAATTTAGCCCTTTAAATTATATAGTTGTGTTAACATTTTACTGATTCTAATGTTATATTTTATTCTTTTAAGCTTTTATTGATATAAATTGTTGTGGCCTTTTAACAAATGAATGCATCACTGTTAATAATAAATAATAATAAATAAAAACTCTCAGAAGGATGGCCCAGACATGTCGTATGCATAGTTTTAGCGAGAACTCATTGAAAAGGCAGAATCTCTCTCTCTCTCTCTCTCTCTCTCTCTCTCTCTCTCTCTCTGTGATACTGTTTAGCAAGCTATTTTGCTGTTGTTATGTGGCTGGATTGGTTGGCTTAATTACTGTTTTGCTTCTTGTGGTTTTACTACTGTAATTGTTTTAATTGTTTTCTGTTTGTTTTCAAAAAGCATTGTTAGCCACCATGGGAACCTTTATGGGTGATTGAAAGCTTAGAAGGAAGGATGAAAGACTCAATCAATCAATCAATGTTGTGTGCCTATGTGGAAGGAGGAGAAAGTGGCATTTATCACATTTACTAAAAGTGCTTTGTTTTCATTGTATATGTTTCCTTTTTGGGAAAGTATTTATTGTCAGTCATGGACCATTGATGGGTGAGCACTTGGAGAACTGAAGGAATCAGAGTTAGGATGGAGCATTGGGACAAGGCAGAACACAGGAAGCAGGGTAGGGATGTCAGAGAATTCTGCCATGGATCTTGGGGAGGCCAAATGCCAGAGCATTCAGCCCCCCGAAATCGGTGGCGGAACAGTCTGCCCCCCACCCCCCCGGGAGGGGATTACCTTGGGTGGATCTTCCTGGTAGTGGCGGCTGCAGCGGCAGTTTGGCGGCGGTTTAGCTGTGGCTGCAGCAGCCGGTCTTCCGACTGGCTGCCGCTGTCGCCATTTCCAGTTAAAAAAAAAGAAAAAGTGATAGGCTATGTAAAGATTTACGTAGCCTATCACGGCTAGATTTTTAAAAAACACCGTGATAGGCTACGTAAATGTTTACGTAGCCTATCACGGCTGATTTAAAAAACAAAACAAAACACACGTGTATCCAAATGGCGGCACCCATGGGCATCGCCATTTCCGTTCCTTATTTTGGCACATCTTAGACTACGTAAACATTTACATAGACTAAGACAGCAAAAATAAGGGGAACACAAATAGCGTAGCATCTACGCTATTTGCGTTCCCCTTATTTTCGCCGTCTTAGTCTATGTAAATGTTTATGTAGACTAAGACGTGCCAAAATAAGGAACGCAAATGGCAGCACCCATGGGCGCTGCCATTTGCTTACGCGCGTATTTTTTCTTTTAAATCAGCCGTGATAGGCTACATAAACATTTACATAGCCTATCACTGCTGACTGCAGGGATGCAAACGTCCCTGCTTGCCTGGCTGGCTCTGCTCCATTTGCGTCCCTGCTAGCCAGCAGCCGGATGTCCGGCCGCTGGCGGAGCCGGCCAGTGGCTCCGCAGAATCCCTGTGGAGCGGAGCCAGCCGGCCAGAATTTTTTGGGGGGGAGGGATGGAGTGCCTCCCCCCCCCCACGAATGTCACCCTTCGAAAAGGTAAGTGACTTTCGTACATCTCTAAAGCAAGGACAATCTAGAAGCAGAGTTGATCACAGACTATTGTTAAGGAACTGGCCCCAAAGGGCTGGAACAAGGATATGGATAAGCACCGGTCAGAAAAGTGGGTGGATAAGAAAGCTGGTAGAGGGGTGTGTGTGAGTGTGTGTGTGCGTGTGTGTGTGTAGGGGTGGGGGCAGACAGACAAGACATGGAGACTAGGGGATAAGCAGGCAGAATGGTAGGCAGAATGCCCTAGAAAGAGACTAGGGGATTAAGCAAAGTTCCAGACCCAGAAGCACTTATATCTAGCCAAGACTGTTCAGAGAGAATTGATGAGCTGCCTGGGCAAGGGAAGACCCTCTCTGGAATCTTGGCAGGGGTGGAAGCTCAGTGCTGGGCCATAGGCAGCTCAAGAGTGCTGGTCCAGGCACAGTGAAGGCTGCTGGTGCCCCAAGAATGTTCCATAACGACCTGGAACCCTTAGACAGGTCAGGGGCAACCAATGGACTGCCTCCGTGGGTGGAGTTGCCTTGGAGCTGAAAGGACATCAAAACCGACGGGACCTTCTAACCTGCACCCACTGTAGTTTGCCACACAAAGCTCACTGCAAAGATCTGAAGATTCCTGTTTCTAGATCTGCTGCCTCCTGACACTGGAGCACTGTTCAGGCATTTAGGCAACCGTGCGAGTGCTTAAAGTGTGAAGAAAGTCAGGGCTGTGCATACTGGCTGTGCCCCCTACATCTCCAGGCACACTGGCCCCTGCCACCTCAGTTCCACCTTGTCATGTTGAATTGGCAAGGTCTAAAAGGAAGCTCCATGCCATGGTCCCAGGTGTCATGCTGCCACTAGAGTTGTCTTCAGAGGAGGAGCCAGAATGTTTAGAGACAGTTGGCCTCCCAGGAGGCCCTGGTACTAGCCAAGGTGGTCTGGGAGCCTCAGGAGTGATGCCTCTGAATCTGCCTCCTAGGGAGGCAGCAAGCTCAGCTTCTGAGGCAGAGAGAGATACTGGGCCACCACCCAGTCCCTGAGAACACCGTTGCCTTACACTCCATGATAAGATAATAGCCAGGTGAAGGAGTGTTCGTTTACTAAAGAGGACTACTCATGAGTTGGGATCTCCTTATGAGGAGGACATCAGACAAGCCTATAGCATAATGCAGTTGGACACTGGGTGGAGCTCTAGTAGCTCTAGCTATATCAGCTCTCACTGGTAACTTGAAATCTGCTGGAAACAACACCTCCGCCAGCTCCAATGTCTCCATCCTTGCCTCCCATGCCTTGCCCTGTGATTGATGCTCCATGCTCCTGACCCTTGAGCTGCTTCTTGGCTCTGCTTCTGGACTGTGTATGGTAACATACTGCTGGGTTAGGGATGTGCGAATCCCGTACCTGGCTCCGCGCAGGGGCATCTGCTGTGGGGGGGAGGTGCTCTGTCTCACCTCCCGGAATCCTCCCTGGCCGGCTCTGCTCCACGGCCGCTCCGTGGAGCCGCTGGCCGGGGCCAGCCACCGCCGATGTTCTAGCCGCAGCTGGGCTGCTGCGGCCACAAATGGCATCTGTCGTAGTGGCTGCCATTTGCATCCTTGCTAGCAGCCATGATAGACTATGTAAGTATTTACGTAGCCTATCGCGGCAAAGAGCAGGGTTGCAAATGGCAGCCGCTACACCATTTGCGCCTAGGGATGGCAGAGAATTCCACCACGGATCTCGGTGAGGCCGAATGCAAGTGCATTCGGCCCCCTGAAATCTGTGGCAGAATGGACTGCCCCCCCACCCCCCCGCGGATCCCCCCTGGGACGAGACTTACCTGGGGCGGATCTTCCGGGCTGCGGTGGCAGTGGCGGCAGCGGCTGCGGTGGCCGGTCTTCTGACCGGCTGCCGCCACCATTTGCAGTCTTGTCTTTTTTTTTTTTTTACAAGACTTGATAGGCTACGTAAAGACTTACGTAGCCTATCACATCTGGTTTAAAAAAACCTGCTTACGCAAATGGCGGTAGGGATATACAAAGTCACTTATCTGTTCGCGGATTATGTTGATGGTGGGGGGGCGTTCCTTAAAAAAAATAACATGCGTGTACGCAAATGGCGGTGGCTATGGCTGCTGCCATTTGCGTTCCTTATTTTTGGCTGTCTTAGTCTACGCAAATATTTACATAGACTAAGACAGCGAAAAAAAGGGGAACGCAAATAGCGTAGCGGACGCTATTTGCGTTCCCCCTTATTTTCACCATCTTAGTCTATGTAAATATTTGCGTAGACTAAGACAGCCAAAAATAAGGAACGCAAATGGCGGCAGCCATAGCCGCCGCCATTTGCGTACACGCGTGTTTTGTTTTTTTTTAAGCCAGACGTGATAGGCTACGTAAGTCTTTATGTAGCCTATCACGGCTGGTTACAGGGACGCAAACGGCGGTGACTATGGCTGCCGCCATTTGCGTCCCTGCTAGCCAGCGGCTGGATGTCCGGCTGCTGGCAGAGCCAGCTGGCGGCTCCGCGGAATCCCCGCGGAGTGGAGCTGGCCAGCCAGGATTCCGGGGGGAGGGACGGAGCGCCTCCCCCCCCAGCAGAACCCGGCGGAGCCAGTTAAGGGGGATTTCGTACTTCCCTATTATCGCCCCTGCTCTTTGCCACGATAGGTTAGGTTAGTATTTACGTAGCCTATCACGGTAAAGGCAGCCACACAAATGGTGTAGTGGCCGCCATTTGTGTTTTGCCTAACTGTGTTTTGACCTTTGATTGTATCTTGACCACTCCTGCCTTAGCATTGGCTCCATTGGACTGAAACCTGTGTGCTTGACCATTTGCTCACCAAACTGACTAGTCTATAGTATCCCTCCCTGAATTTGCTTGTGAAGAGACAGGACTCAGTCTAGAGTGGGACGCTCTACTTGCATTCACTTGAATGTGAGTAGAACTCTCCACACGATCATGGAGCCTGCCTTATCGGGGTTCCCAATTGCCTGGAGAGTTCTCCTTGCATTCAAGCAAACATAAGGAGAACTCTATTTCAGACCTTGCCAATTCAACAAGGTCTGAACTGAGGTGCACAGGACCGCACACCCGGAGATGTAGGGGGCAAGGCCAGTGCGCATGGCCCCGGGTCACTGCACATTTTTGGTCCATTCACATGAACGCCTGAACAGGGCTTGGGATGAAACTATTTTTCCCTTTCTTCCACTTTCCATCCTCCAGCAGTTCACCACAAGGAGCGCAGAATGCATAGACCAGCAGGCTTCCAGTTTGAGTTTGAACAAACTGGGAACTGGGGAGAGGGAATTCTATCTCAGTCCTAAAAAAGAGAACTTGTGACTGTCACCTTCAAAAGTGTTCTATGTTAAGCCACCTACACAATTGCCTCGACCAGGTGAGTAAAGTGCGAATGGACACAGTACTTACTGTGTGAATGGAAACTCTTGCATGGGGGCTGCCTCATTCATCTCATTGGTAGATCCACTTGTGCAAAGGAATATGCCTGCTTCCTCCATCAATGGTACTCCAGCTTGGGAAGCTTGGGACATGCTGCAGCATAAACGCCAATGCACAGAACTGATTGAGTGATGGGAACTAGGGATGTCAGAGAATTCTGCCATGGACTAAAATGGGATCAAATTCCCTTCAGTCTGAGGGAATGAGGTCCTGCGGAGCCAGCCGTCATGTGGCGCTTTTTTTTTTTGTCGTCTGCAGAGAGTCGTGGAATTTTCATAAAAACACAGTGTAGTATATTCCGATAATAAATACGTAAGTTTTTTTTAAAAAAACGAATTGTGCTCACTGCCTTGTTGTGGGTGTTCTTTTTAAATTGAAATTCTCCGTCTCCATTTACTTTCAGTTGAGATGTCAGAGAATTCTGCCATGGATCTCGGTGAGGCCGAATGCCAGTGCTTTCGGCCCCCTGAAATCTGTGGCGGAACTAGGGATGGACGAAAGGGACTTACCTGGTCCCGCAGCTTGCTTCGCGGTGGGGGGGAGGCACTTCAGTTCTCCCCCCAAAGTTCAGGCGAGGGGGGGAGGTGCCCCGTCTCGCCCGGCTGAAATTCAGGCCGGGAAGGAGGCGCCCCATCCCTCGCTGCTGAAATTCAGGCAGGGGAGGAGCACCCTGTCTTCCCGGCCGCAAAAAAAAAAGTAAAGTAAAAAAAAACCACACACCCGTGATAGGCTACGTAACAAGTTATGTAGCCTATCACGGCTAGATTTCCCAAGTCAGCCGTGATAGGCTATATAAATCGTCACGTAGCCTATCACGGGTGACTTTGAAAAAAAAAAAGTGCGTACGCAAATGGCGGCGCCCATGGGGCGCCACCATTTGCACTCCTTAGTTTGGCACTTCTAGTCTACGTAAAGATTTACGTAGACTACGGCGAAAATAAGCGAACGCTATTTGCGTTGCCCTTATTTTCGCTGTAGTCTACGTAAATCTTTATGTAGACTAGACGTGCCAAACTAAGGAATGCAAATGGTGGCGCCCCATGGGCGCCGCCATATGCGTACGCGCTTTTTTTTTTTTTCAAAGTCACCCGTGATAGGCTACATGACGATTTATGTAGCCTATCATGGCTGACTTTGGAAATCTAGCCATGATAGGCTACGTAAATCGTTACGTAGCCTATCACGGGTGTGTGTGTGTGTTTTTTAACTTTTCTTTTTTATTTTGCAATGGTGGCGGCGGCAGCTGGTCAGAAGACCAGCTGCCGCCGCCGCCCCCACCGAAATGCCACCGAAACGCCGCCGGGACCCGCCGCTGAGAGGGACATTCGCATGAGGTAAGTCCCATCCCGGGGGGGGGCGGGGGGCCAGTGGAGAATTTCACCACCAATTTTGGGGGGCCAAATGCGTTGGCATTCGGCCTCCCGGAGATTCGTGGAGAAATTCTCCGCCATCCATAGGCGGAACAGCCTGCCACCCCCCCCACCCCCCACGGATCCCCCACGGAACGAGACTTACCTGGGGCGGATGTTCCGGACGGCAGCAGCTCCAGCAGCGGCTTCGGCGGTGGCGGCGGCTGGTCTTCCAAATGGCTGCCACCACCACCATTTGCAGTCTGTTCCCCCCCCCCCAATAGACACGATAGGCTATGTAAAGACTTACATAGCCTATCACGTCTGGTTTTTTTTTTTTTAAAAAAAACGCGTACGCAAATGGCGGCGGCTACATCCGCCACCATTTGTGTTCCTTATTTTTGGCTGTCTTAGTCTATGTAAGTCCCCGATATGCAGATGATACCACTTTGATGGCTGAAAGCGAGGAGGAGCTGAGGAACCTCATGAGGAAGGTGAAAGAAGAAAGTGCAAAAGCTGGGTTGCAGTTAAAACTCAAAAAAACCAAGATTATGGCAACCAGCTTGATTGATAACTGGCAAATAGAGGGAGAAAATGTGGAAGCAGTGACAGACTTTGTCTTTCTAGGCAAAAAGATTACTGCAGACACTGACTGCAGCCAGGAAATCAGAAGACGTTTACTTCTTGGGAGGACAGCAATGACAAAGCTTGATAAAGTAGTGAAGAGCAGAGACATCACACTGACAACAAAGGTCCGCATAGTGAAAGCAATGGTGTTCCCCGTAGTAACCTATGGCTGCGAGAGCTGGACCATGAGGAAGGCTGAGCGAAGGAAGATAGATGCTTTTGAACTGTGGTGCTGGAGGAAAATTCTGAGAGTGCCTTGGACTGCAAGAAGATCAAACCAGTCCATACTCCAGGAAATAAAGCAGATTGCTCACTTGAGGGAAGGATATTAAAGGCAAAACTGAAGTACTTTGGCCACATAATGAGAAGACAGGATACCCTGGAGAAGATGCTGATGCTAGGGAAAGTGGAAGGCAAAAGGAAGAGGGGCCGACTAAGGGCAACATGGATGGATGATATTCTGGAGGTGACGTACTTGACCTTGGGGGAGGCGGGGGTGGCGACCGCTGACAGGAAGCTCTGGCGTGGGCTGGTCCATGAAGTCACGAAGAGTAGGAAGCGACTGAACGAATAAACAACAAAGTCTTCGTAAATATTTATGTAGACTAAGACAGTGAAAATAAAGGGGAACACAAGTAGCGCCTGCTGCACTATTTGCGTTCCCCCTTATTTTTGCCATCTTAGTCTACGTAAATATTTACGTAGACTAAGACGGCCAAAAATAAGGAATGCAAATGGCGGTGGCCATAGCTGCCGCCATTTGCGTACGCATTTTTTTTTTAACCCAGACATGATAGGCTACGTAAGTCTTTATGTATCCTATCATGGCTGAATACAGGGACGCAAATGGCAGCAGCTACAGCCGCCGCCATTTGCGTCCCTGCTAGCCAGTGGCCAGATGTCTGGCTGCTGGCGGAGCCGGCCGGCGGCTCCGCAGAATTCCCTCGGAGCGGAGCCAGCCAGCCAGCATTCCGGGGGGAGGGACGGAGCACCTCCCCTCCCCAGCAGAATCAAGTGGAGCCAGATAAGCAGGGTTTCGTACACCCCTAACTTTCAGCCAAAATACTTCCTCCTCCTAGGGGCTTCCCAAAACAAGGCTGTCCTAGGTGTGCCTGAACGATGCACTCCTTGTTTAAAGCAACGCTGTTTGAAAGAAAGAAAAAATCTTTTAAAATGACCATGCCGGTCCTGGAGCCCCGCACGAGGTATTATTCTTGCTAAGCTTTATATTTCCACATCCAGCATTGTTGTTGATATTGTGAGGCTAAAATGGAGAGGAGAACCAACTCTGTCTATGATGGCCTTTTAGGCCCCTTCCAACCCTACTATTCTATGGTTCTACTCAGAAGTAAGTCTTACTGAGTTCAATGCGACTTACTCCTACACATATCAGCACCCCACTTGCCCCTAGCTCAGTTTTGTATTTCCACATCCAGCTCATGATCAAACCTCCTGTTAGTTATCTCAGAAGATTCTTGGGTGAATAGGGGGGGGGGTCCAGGGAAACAGCTGGATTGTGGGAGAAGCTCCCCCCCCCCACACACACACACACATAATGGAAGAATATAGTTCTTCATTTTCCCTGGTATGTTTATTCCTCATTTTGTCCATTCCCTGAGAATGTGCAGAGTGTGCTTTTTATTCAAAGAAAGAGAAGCTTGCTAATCTTTCCCCTCATGCTGCATTTGTAGAAGTGTAACTGCTTCAGAAAGAACACACAAACAATGTGTGTAGTTGAGACCGGCCCAAAGTCACCCAGTGAGCTTTCATGGCCAAGTGGGGACTAGAACCCCCTATCTTCCAAGTCCCAGTCCAACACTCTAACCACTAGGCTACACAGGTTGTCTAATCACTACACCACACTGCTGTTATGAATCTAGGGATGTACGAAAGGCATTTACCTTTTGCAGATTATGTTTATGGTTGGGGGGGAGGCATTCCGTCCCTCCCCCTGGAATCCTCGCCGGGGGGGGGAGGCGCATTTGCGGCCGCAGCAGCCCGGACAAGGCCGGAACTCTGGCTGCGGACGGCCCTGGCCGGCGGCTCCACAGAGCTGGCCAGGGAGGATTCCAGGGGGAGGGATGGAGCACCTTCCCCCCACCACAGATTCCCCACTGCGGAACCAGGTAGGGGATTCATACATCCCTATCCAAATGCTAGGATTTCTCACACAGCTGCTGAGAGATTTTCTGATGTCATCCAAAACTAAAAGTTCGCCTGAACCACTCATGTCATCACACGTTTCACACATCACATGTAGACTCTCTAGTTGAAGCCTATGGAAATTTTGCATCACAGACTGATAATTTACTAACTGGGAACAAATAGAATGGGAATCAACACTCTACAAACTTATGAACTTTAAATTAAACATTAATTGTTATTAAAGTTCAGTAGAAACATTCAGAGCCATTCTGGCATCTTTGTGTGTGTTGATACTAGGGATGTACGAAAGTCACTTACCTTGAACGAAATTTGAATCACGGTGGGGGGGAGGCGCTCCGTCCCTCCCCCCAAAATTCTGGTGGGGGGGAGGCGCTCTGTTCCTCCCCTCCCCAGAATCCTGGCCGGCCGGCTGTGCTCCGCAGGGATTCTGTGGAGTTGCCACCTGGCTGCGCCAGCAGCCGGACATCCGGCCGCTGGCTAGCAGGGCTGCAAATGGTGGCAGCCATATTCGCCGCCGTTTGTGTCCCTGCAGTCAGCCGTGATAGGCTATGTAAATGTTTATGTAGCCTATCATGGCTGACTTAAAAAAAAACGCTTTTAAAAGCTGTTTCTTTCTTTAAAACAGCATTGCTTTAAACAAAGAGTGCATCACTCAGGCACACCTAGGACACAGCCTTCTTTCAAAGCCCCTACAAGGAAGAGGAAATGTTTTGGCTGAAAGTAATTACCATACATCAGGGCAGGGGGGAAAATACGTAAATATTTATGAAAAATAGCGATCCTTATGGAACTTATGCAGACTCACAGAGATGGCTGGGCACCGGAATTACGGTTGTCGGTATGGATTTATCTTCGTAATTTTCAAAGCGGAAAAAAAAGGAGAATTCCGGGGGCTTGTGAACGGTGGAATGGAACACCGGCCACAAACTGCAGAAGTCAACCAGCACTGAAGGTACACAATTTGTACATCCCTAAAGGGAACTATCATGCAAGCTGATCAGATACTCAGTGTTGAGTATCTGATCCCTTCCAAATGTAAGGGATGGCGGAGAATTCCGCCACGGATTTCAGTGAGGCCGAATGCACTGGCATTCAGCCCCCCAAAACCCATGGCGGAACGGCCTCCCACCCCCCACCACCCCGTGGAATCCCCCCGGGACGACGCTTACCTGGGGCAGATGCTTTGGTGTCGGCGGCTCCGGTGGCAGTGGCGGTGGCTGGTCTCTCAGCCAGCTGCTGCGGCCATAATTGGTGGCCATCGTAGCAGCCACCATTTGCATCCTGCCTGGCTGCCGTGATAGGCTACGTAAGTATTTACGTAGCCTATCATGGCAAAGAGCAGTGATGCAAACAGCAGCCGCTACGCTGTTTGCGCCGCTGCTCTTTCCGTGATAGGCTACGTAAGTACTTACGTAGCCTATCACAGCAGCCTGGCAGGATGCAAATGGTGGCCACTATGACAGCCACCATTTGCGGCCGCAGCAACCCGGCCATGGCCAGAACTCCAGCTGCGGTCGGCCCTGGCCAGCGGCTCAACAGAGCTGGCCAGGGAGGATTCCGGGAGGAGGGATGGAGTGCCTCCCCCCCACCGCAGATCCCCCACTGCAGAACCAGGTAAGGGATTCATACATCCCTATCCAAATGCTAGGATTTCTCACACAGCTGCTGAGAGTTTTTCTGATGTCATCCAAAACTAAAAGTTCGCCTGAACCACTCATGTCATCACACATTTTACACATCACATGTAGACTCTCTAGTTGAAGCTAGGGTTGGCGGAGAATTTTTGCCTGAAACTTCGGGGGGCCGAGCGCCAACGTGTTCGGCCCCCCGAACAAGTTTCGGGGAGAAATCCTCCGCACCCCCCCGCACCCCCCCCCGGGACAGGACTTACCTTCGCTGAATGTCCCTCCCGGCGGCGGGTCCAGCCGGCGGTTCGGTGGGTGTTCGAGCGGGGCTGGAGCAGCAGCCGGTCTTTTGACCGGCTGCCGCCGCCGCCATTGCAATGAAAGAAAAAAAAAACAATGCCCCCTGATAGGCTACGTGACGATTCACGTAGCCTATCACATCTAGATTTGCAAAGTCAGCCATGATAGGCTACGTCAATCGTCACGTAGCCTATCACGGGTGACATTAAAAAAAAAAAAAAAGTGTGTACGGATAATGGCGGCCCCCATAGGGAGCCGCCATTCCCGTTCCTTATTTGGTCTCTATAGTCTACGTAAAGATTTACGTAGACTACGGCAAAAATAAGGGCAATGCTATTTGCGTTGCCCTTATTTTCGCTGTAGTCTACGTAAACATTTACGTAGACTACAGCGACTAAATAAGGAACGCAAATGGCGGCTCCCTATGGGGGCCGCCATTAGCGTACGCGCTTTTTTTTTTTAAAGTCACCCATGATAGGCTACGTGACGATTGACGTAGCCTATCACGGCTGACTTTGCAGATCTAGCCATGATAGGCTACATGAATCGTCACGTAGCCTATCAGGGGGCGTTTTTTTTTTTAAAAAAAAAACTTTTGCGTTCGCGGCTGGGTGAGGCGGGAAGCCTCCTCCCCGTCCTGAATTTCGGCCGGGTGAGGCAGGAAGCCTCCCCCCCCGGCCTGAACTTCGCGGGGGGACCAGCGAAGCGCCTCCCCCCCACCGCGAACGTCCTTCGAGGACAGGTAAGTGACTTTTGTCCACCCCTAGTTGAAGCCTATGGAAATTTTGCATCCCAGACTGATAATTTACAAACTGGGAACATATAAAATGGGAATCAACACTTTACAAACTTATGAACTTCAAATTAAACATTAATTTTTATTAAAGTTCAGTAGAAACATTCAGAGCCATTCTGGCATCTTTGAGTGTGTTGATACTAGGGATGTACGAAAGTCACTTACCTTGAACGAAATTTGACTCACGGTGGGGGGGAGGGGTGCTCCATCCTTCCCTCCCAAATTCTGGCTGGGGGGGAGGCGCTCCGTCCCTCCCTCCTGAAATTCTGGCCGGGGGGGAGTCGCTCCGTCCCTCCACCCCCGAATCCTGGCTGTCTGGGCCGCAAATGCTGGCGGCCATAGCCACCACCATTTGCGTCCCTGCAGTCAGCCATGGTAGGCTACATAAATGTTTACGTAGCCTATCATGGCTGAGTAAAAAAACCAAAAAAACAAAACTGCGCGTACGCAAATGGCAGTGCCCATGGGCGCCGCCATTTGCGTTCCTTATTTTGGCACGTCTAGTCTACGTAAACATTTACGTAGACAACAGCGAAAATAAGGGGAACACAAATAGCGTAGACACTACACTATTTGCATTCCCCTTATTTTCTCCGTAGTCTACGCTAATGTTTACGTAGACTAGACGTGCCAAAATAAGGAACGCAAATGGCGGCGCCCATGGGCACTGCCATTTGCGTACGTGCAGTTTTGTTTTTTTGTTTTTTTTTACTCAGCCGTGATAGGCTACGTAAACATTTACGTAGCCTATCACGTTATTTTTTTAAAATCTAGCCATGATAGGCTATGTAAATCTTTACGTAGCCTATCACGTTTTTTTGTTTTTTTTACTGGAAATGGCGGCGGCAGCAGCCGGTCGGATGACCGGCCGCCGCAGTCGCTGCCACCAAACCACCACTGTAGCCGCCGCCACCAGGAGGATTCGCCCAAGGTAAGTCCCGTCACAGGGGGCCGGGGGGGCAGACCGTTTCGCCACCAATTTTGGGGGTCGAATGCGCTGGCATTCGGTCTCCCCGAGATTCGTGGCGAAATTCTCTGACATCCCTAGTTGATACTCTCCAAGGGCCTAAATGCAAGTTCAAGTATTTATCAAAGGGTCTGAATTTTGCAAAATCTATCCATGAATTAAAAAGTTCTAAAAGCTCTGTTTATCTTAGCCCTACTTTAAATCTAATTATTTCCACAACCTTCTAGAACTGACTCCAGAGGGGCCATCTATATTAGTTATAGGCTGCAGCCATCCCCTTGAGTAATTTCTTTTTTAAAAGTGTCTCAAAGGAACAAACAGCAAAAAATTAAATAACATCAAATCAGTACAGCTGAAATTGTTCCCAACCATTGCTATATGAAGATGTATCATTGCAGTTCCACTGACTTCAATTTTCTAATCATCAGTAACCTGAAGAAGGTATGACCTTCCTTACACAACTGCAAGAACGTACATCACAGACAGTTGCATTGTGATTCAGAGCAACTACAATGAATGCTTGAAGCAAACCTAAAACTATGCGAGGGATTGAAGGATCCCATAGTTACTTTTCAGTCATGGGGCTTTTGCTGCTGGAATGATAAATGTTTACTCTCATGGGGGACTGATGTCATGCTACAACCTAAAAACCATCTGCTAACTCCGCCCAAATGAAACATTTCTGGATCTTCTTTGTAACCCCATTGCTTTTGCAGCAGCTTCTTAACAAAAACGGGCTAGTGTTTATTGAGAGAGAGAGAGAGAGAGAGAGAGAGGGCAAGTGTATTTGTGGGTGACTATCATACTTTATGTAGCAAGTGCAGTTCTAAATAGGGTTGTGCAGGGACCCCCCAATTTGACTTGGAAGCTGCTTTGCGGCTTCCAAGGTGTGCCCAATCTGGCTTGGGCAGATTTGGGGGGCCCCCGACATGTCTTGGCCTTGAACCTGAAGCAGTTCCCCCCCTGATACCCCCACACAACCCCCCAGCTCCTTACCTGGGCCGCCTCCTCCTCTGCCTTCTCCGTTGCGCTGCCTTCACTGCCGTCACCTTCGCCACCACCCACTGCTGCCATCTTCACCGCCTCCACCACCGCCTCCTGAGGCCTGGATGTGCGGAGACTCTTCTTCCAGGGAGTCACCATTTTTAAAAAGGCAACTTCCAGGAAGTTGCCATTTTTAAAATGGCGACTCCTTGGAAGAAGAGTCACCACGTGTCCAGGCCTCAGGAGGTGGTGGCACAGTGGCAGAGGCAGCAGCGGCAGCAAGGAGAAGGCAGCTCAGGTAAGGACCTGGAGGCACTGGGGGGGGGCTGGGCTGGGGGCCAAATCACACTGAGTCCCAACCCACTCTGAGCCGCTTCGTGCCCCCTCCACTTCACCTTGGAAGGGTCACAAAGTGGCAAGCAGCATGCTTTGACTCGGGGTTCAGGCCTCGGGCCGAAGCGGTGCACAGCCCTAGTTCTAAACACACGCACTTGGCAGATGTAAAAGTGGGTTAGAGAAGCACTGTGTTGGAAACTCATTGCTGACTAGGGATTCAAATTCTTTAAAATTTCAAGTTCTTTATCCCCCAAATGTGAGGAACTTTGTGAATTCTGGTAAATTCTTATTTAAGAAAAAATAAGAAATAAATTAGAAATTCTTATTTTAAAAAAATGAACTGAACGTCTACAGCAGCCAAATTCAGTGGGTACCGCGATTCCCAGCATAGAGAGAAGGAGGATGTATCTGCCTGCCATATAGCTGTTACAAATGATGAGTTTGTCAGGCAAAAGAAGAGAGGAAAAAAAAAAGCTGACAACCTTTATTTTTATTCAGGATAAAAAGAGGTGGGGAGGCAAGTATGCAGGGGGAAAAAAAACAAGGAGAAAGGAAATCCAGGTGCCTATAGAAAAAAGTTTATTATGGTTCTTTTATGCTGGCCCGATGCATTTCGGAAATATTGATTTCATTCTTCGGGGGCTTATCTTGTAGTTAATATACTAAGACAGACAAACAGGTGAGGTTTGTTTGTCTGTCTGGTGGGACAGGCCTCTCTCAGAGGGGTAAGTTACCTGGAGGGGGTTGAAATTAGTAGGCATGGCAGAGAATTCCGCCACGGATTTCAGTGAGGCTGAATGCACTGGCATTCGGCCCCCCGAAATCTGTGGCAGAACGGCCTGCCACCCCCCGCAGATCCCCCCCGCAGATCCCCCCGGGACAAGACTTACCTGGGGCGGATGTTCCGGACAGCAGCGGCTCCGGCGGCTGGTCTTCTGACCGGCTGCTGCGGCTGCCATTTGCAGTCTGGTCTTTTTTCTTTTTTTTTACCCAGATGTGATAGGCTACATAAAGACTATTTGCATTCTTTTTTTATTCACCGTTTTAGCCTATGTAAATATTTATGTAGACTAAAATGGCGAAAAATAAGGAACGCAAATGGCGGCCGCCGTAGCTGCCGCCATTTGCGTACGCTTTTTTTTTTTTTTTACTTTGCTGTGATAGGCTACGTAAATATTTACATAGTCTATCATGGTTAAATACAGGGACACAAATGGCGGTAGCTATGGCAGGGATGTAAATGGCGGCGGCTACGCTGCTGCCCAGTGGCCGGATGTCCGGCAGCAGGCGGAGCTGGCCGGCGGCTCTGCGGAATCCCCGCGGAGCAGAGCTGGCTGGGCAGGACTCCGGGGGGAGGGACGGAGCGCCTCCCTCCCATTGAGGATTCCGGGGGGAGGGACAGAGTGCCTCCCCCCCACCGCAAAGCAGATTCTCGAAATGGTAAGTGACTTTCGTACATCCCTAGAAATTAGAGATGCTGCCAAATTTTGATCTGGCTCATTGGTCTAAACTCATCAATTTGTAATGCACAGCTTTGTAGAGAGTCTGGATCAAGATATTACAAGTTCACTATTAAGTTCAGAATAGATTTCAAGCAGTACACATATTCCCTATCTCCCTAAATGTTCAGTCATCCTACCATTTAGATCCCTCCCCCCAAAAAAAACCCCTACTTGAAGCAGTCTCCTTAGCTGCTTCCCTTGTTGTTGCCATCGCCATAGCTCTCGCTCTGAGGGGGACAATGAGGACGACCCTTGATGGTCCATTTTTCATACCGGCAATCAGCAAAGGCGAGTAAACATCACATGACATCAGCATGCAGGGAGGCCACATGAAAACAACTAATCAGAAAGGAAGCATATAATGCGGTGATGCATGATGTCATACCACGTAACGCAATTCCAAACTACAGCTCCCAAGATGCATCTTGATTTTGCACATGCACCAAAACTCATAACCAAGGAACAAGATTTCGCATTAAAAGAGAATCATCTGAGCTGACATGGATGAATGCATTACTTTCAAGTAAAACAATGGGTTCACTTGGGTTACATTCACATGTCACAAAATGCAATGTTCCAGAATCTAGGAAATGATAAGAACCTATGAGAGAAGGTGGCTTCCTCCCTATGAGCGAAGACCTCATAGAACAAATGAATGCCCCCTGGTTATAGAACATCGCTGATTCACACTGTATGTAGGGGTGTACAAAACCCCACTTACCTGGCTCCGCCGGGTTCCGCTGGGGGATGAGGCGCTCTGTCCCTCCCCCCGGAATCCTCGCTGGCTGGCTCCACTCCACGGGGATTCCGCGGAGCCGCCAGCCGGCCGGCTCCGCTAGCAGCCGGACATCCGGCTGCTGGCTAGCAGGGACACAAACGGCGGCGGCCATAGCTGCCGCCATTTGCGTCCCTAAATTCAGCCATGATAGGCTACGTAAAGACTTACGTAGCCCATCACGTCTGGGAAAAAAAAAAATGTGTACACAAATGGCGGCTATGGCCGCCGCCATTTGCGTTCCTTATTTTTGGCTGTCGTACTCTACGTAAATATTTACGTAGACTAAGACGGCGAAAATAAGTGGGAACGCAAATAGCGTCTGCTATTAAGTCTTTACGTAGCCTATCACGAATGGGGGGGGAACAGACTGCAAATGGCAGCGGTGGTGGCAGCCGGTTGGAAGACCACCTGCTGCCATCCGGAACATCCGC
Organism: Heloderma suspectum; assembly: GCF_057233095.1. Classification (NCBI taxonomy): domain Eukaryota; kingdom Metazoa; phylum Chordata; class Lepidosauria; order Squamata; family Helodermatidae; genus Heloderma; species Heloderma suspectum. The sequence goes on from NC_139467.1 coordinate 26,226,315, forward strand.
CCCAGGTTAGTCTCGTCCCGGGGGGGATCCCTGGGGGGGCAGGGGGGCAGGCCATTCCACCACGGAGTTCGGGGGGCCGAATGCACTGGCATTCGGCCTCACCGAGATCCGTGGCAGAATTCTCTGCCATCCCTAACTGTATGTATGGTGGTGACAGTAATTTGACCCAGTCCTTGAATTACTGAGCAAAGGGCTCTCGTGGCACCTCCCTAACACCCCAGCTACTGCTCTTAGATGATTTAGCTAAAATCTGAAATTGGAGACTGTGAGTTTCATAACACCCCTGCCCCCTGCTTTTCCTCCATAATTCAAACGCTGTGCTTACTATATATTTCCAGTGAATTGGGAAGTAAGGGAGTTCAGAAAAATTTGCTGCTTTGTTCTGTTTCCTTGTGCATAATTTTAGGTGTGGCTGAGACATAACCTATTACATTCCCCTTATGTAGCTAGATCTGATTTCCCGCAGTTTTCTAGATTGTTATTCTCTTGCCTTTCCCTTAAGAAATAACTGCCATATTGCCACTGGAACTGACAAGCCACAATCTTATGTAAGATGAGACAGTCACAATATTATGTCAGGGAATTGTAAATCAAGGACCTCTGCTTGACTGTCATTTAGACTTGGCTGTCAAAATAGGGGCACCATTCATGAAAATGTCAGTCAGAACATCTGTGGCTTTTGGATATGAGAGATTCAGGTTTAATCCCTGTTTGGTAAATTACCTTGAGCCTCAGTTTATCATCAGCAAAATGGAAACGATAACCTTCCTCACAGGATAGTTGTAAAGATTAATTAGATGAGGCTTAAAATGCAATTTATGCTCTGTATTTAATAATATACATCAACATTAAGCATGCAAAGGGCCCCCAAAGGCATGGAAAATGTGTACAAACTAGAGAACCCATGGCTTAACTCCAAATCTGTGAAGTTTATAGAGTAATTCAAGGAGAAACCATTTAGTGACCCCCCCAAAAAAAAACCCCTTTTATCTTGCTGAATCATTTTGCCAGTGTATCAGCATGGTTACTTGGGAGGAAGTCCCACTGAATTTGTGATTAGTCATTAATGGGATTGCATTGTTAATCTCCAATTCCTACACACACACACACACACACACCACAAAAGATAACATGGGATGACTTTTAAATATAACTGGCATCTTCTTTCTAGGGGTGGACGAAAGTCACTTACCTTTTCTCGCAGCTTGTTCGCGGTGGGGGGGAGCGCTTCGCTGCTCCCCCCGCGAAGTTCAGGCCGGGGGGGGAGGCTTCCCGCCTTGCCCGGCCGAAATTCAGGCCGGGGGGGAGGCTTCCCGCCTTGCCCGGCCGAAATTCAGGCCGGGGAGGAGGCTTCCCGCCTCGCCCGGCCGCGAACACGAAAGTTAAAAAAAAAAAAAAAGTCCCCTGATAGGCTACGTGACGATTCACGTAGCCTATCATGGCTAGATCTGGAAAGTCAGCCGTGATAGGCTACGTGAATCGTCACGTAGCCTATCACGGGTGACTTTAAAAAAAAAAAAAAAAAGCACGTACGCGAATGGCGGCCCCCATAGGGAGCCGCCATTCGCGTTCCTTATTTAGTTGCTGTAGTCTACGTAAATGTTTACGTAGACTACGGCGAAAATAAGGGCAACGCAAATAGCGTTGCCCTTATTTTCGCCGTAGTCTACGTAAATCTTTACGTAGACTACAACGACCAAATAAGGAAGGGGAATGGCGGCTCCCTATGGGGGCCGCCATTATCCGTACACACTTTTTTTTTTTTAAGTCACCCGTGATAGGCTACGTGACGATTGACGTAGCCTATCACGGCTGACTTTGCAAATCTAGCTGTGATAGGCTACGTGAATCGTCACGTAGCCTATCAGGGGGCGTTTTTTCTTTTCTTTCATTGCAATGGCGGGGGCGGCAGCTGGTCAAAAGACCGGCTGCCGCTCCCGCCTCGCTCAAACACCCGCCGAACCGCCGGCCGGACCAGCCACCGGGAGGGACATTCGGTGAAGGTAAGTCCCGTCCTGGGGGGGGCGGGGTGTGTGTAGGGGGTGCGGAGGATTTCTCCCCGAAACTTGTTTGGGGGGCCGAACACATTGGCGCTCGGCCCCCCGAAGTTTCGGGGAGAAATTCTCCGCCATCCCTATGAAACAGTACTTTTGGTTTTGAGGGAGGAGGGTATACAAAGAGAGCAGGAGAGCCAATAAGAGCAGAACTGGGGAGACCAAAGCCAGAAAGGGCAGCAGGAAGAATCAGCCTGGAGAAATCTAAGTATAGCTCAGGTTGCATTTTGCTATTATTATTATTCTTTTCTTAAATGCTTTTTCTATCACTCAGCTCTATTGTGTAAATGCCTTTAGTTGTAATTTGTTTGCGTTAATTTACCAGTAAACTGTTGTGGCTGACACCCATTTGTCTGATTGGCCAATCATCCCATGTCTACAGCCTAAAGCCCACATTACTGGGAAAGGTAAGTTTAAAAGAAGGAAGGTGGAACTCTTACAGAGGCAACAGGGGGCTCCCCTTGCCTCTTTAAGAGTTGCTCAGGGGTCCAAGCCATAAGGGGAACCCTGAAAAGGCCAAAACATCTGAAGGTACACATGTTGCCCACCCCTGCCCTAGAGGGAGGACTACATATCATACTTACCTACCAGGGTAGGGAGCAACAAGAAGGGTTTGTTACCTTTAAGAGCTTTTCTACATGCGGCTTTTGGTTTTGTTGCAGATCCAAGCTCTACACAAAGAGCTTTTCCTTTCCTGCTTTTCCACTAGGTAACCTCTGGATGGTGCTGTGGCATACAACAATAACACAATTGCACAAAGGAGGAAATGAGTTTTGTTTCATTTTCACAAATAATGCTGCCTTTTCCTCATTCTAAAATCAAACAAACAAAAACCAAACCCTGTGAAAGTCCTCTCAAAATAATAATAATAATAATAATAATAATAATAATAATAATACCAGAAAAGGAAACTGGAGGGTCATGATGTCATGATAAGGAATGATGTCATGAGGGTCATGATAAGGAATGATGAGTGCACAATGCATGCCTCATGTAGAAAAGTTCCAAATCTATCAAGGATGAGAGAGAGAAAGAGAGAGAGAGAGAGAGAGAGAGAGAGAGAATTTTTGCAGTGAGCGTTGGGAAGTTGCAAGGATATGTCATTGCTTTAGGAGAAATGCTGCTGCTTTACAGACTAGCCCTGTCCGTCTGTGCTGCCTCCACTTCACTTCCCCACATCTTAATGTGTCTCCACTACTTCTAGCATTCTGTCTTTGTTGAGAAGTTGACCTTACAAAAAAGCTGTCCCAGCAACTTTGTATTGCCTGGGGAAGAAGGGACAGTGAAGAATAGCATAACATGCCAAATCCCACCTCACCCCACCCATTCTATTTGTCAATGATTAAATTAGCTCTCAATTAACTGAGCAGGTTACACTTCATCAATCTCCTGTCATCAACTTGTTTCCTAGCTGTTGGGTAATTTATCTTGTCCTTTCTGTGTACTGTCTCCAGTTCCTATAGCACAACTATACCATAACCTATAGAGGTTGTAGTCAGTAGATTTTGCTATAGTTTCAGGGCACAAGGCCATTTTCTGATTTCATCTTAAAATCTTCAACTCCGCATATGTATTAAGAATTTTTAAATAGTTATTATATCCTGCTCCATCTTGGATCTCCAACACTCTTCCCTCCTCCTTCTTCCCCTGTTCCCTGTCCTTCCTGCTATTTTATTTTCCCCTCCCCTCCCCTCCTCCTTGTCCTCTTCTGCTGCTTCTCTTTTTAATTCTCATCATCATTGTGGTTATCGTCTGCAATGTGTATCCTTCCAAAGAAGATCCAGAGAAGCTAACAACATAGGCAAAAGCAGCGAATTATCTGTCTGTCTATCTATCTATCTATCTATCTATCTATCTATCTATCTATCTATCTATATCTTCTGTCTATCTATCTGGATTACATTGGCTGGTCAAAATTTTATCCTGCAAGAAAGGAAGGAGCAGCCAACATATAGGGATGTCTGGAAAATGTTAAATTCATTCTGCCTGTGTTTTGTCATCTGTCAGGTTTCTTTAGTTTCATCATCTGCTCATTTATGGAACTGGATTTTTCTCAATTTCTGAACTTGCATTTGCTATGGAAAGCATGCACTTGTGCAAATGTGCACTTCCAAAAATGACCATTTCCACAAATCCCACTAAAATCAGCATTTTCATGTTTTAGCCTATGGTTATTTCCAGACATGTGTGTGTTTTAAAAAATCATATTTTTCATATTTTTCATAAATTTCCATAGAATTCCAGAAAGGTTTGTTTGTTTGTTTGTTTGTTTTTTATGGTCCACAAGTCTGTGGAATCAGTGCAACTTGGAAAAAGTCAGCCTAGTGTGGAAAGCACAGGTTGGATTCATCGAAATATGAACTCATTTGAATCCATTGCAGATTTCTCAGACATCCATAGATGTAGATGATAAAAAGCTCGCTTCTCAATGGCTATTGGTTTTTCAAACATGGGAATCCCTGACTAGTACATGGACCTCAAGGGAGGGTTGCTTCCGTGCTCTGCTTTTATGCCTTGTCCCATCATGAGTAAAGACTAAGTTGTCTCGAAAGGTATGGGAACAAAACCTACCAAAGTGAACCCCTTAAAACCACCTCTCCCCTTGTCAGCAACTGCAATACTGCTATATTCTTGCAGAAGAGGTAATAATTACTGGATGCAATTTAGGTAATAAAGGAATTGCCCTACCCGGCGCCAGCTTGTCTGGCTGAAAGGGGGGGGCCATTGCGGGCGGGTGGGATGATAAGACGTATGGGCTTCTAATTGGTGCACCGCAGTTGCACCACCAGTCAGGGAGGAGCGGGCCGAGTTGTCTTAAACTCGACCCCCTCCCTATCTCAGCTCTTTGGCGCGGCGCAGCTATTGAGAACTAAAGACTCGCCTGGATTTGACGAGGGATTCTCGCCTGGTGGAGACCGGCTTCGTTGTCGTCTTTCCAGCCACCTAGACTCAGCGTGCTTCTGCGCGCCAAAGCTTCTCTTCACGCGCGGCTATCGAGTTGCCGACACTCGCGGCGGGTCTCGTGCGCTCCGGCGCCGCTCCCTCTGGGACGGCGCCTGCTGGCCGTCAGGAGAGCCAACGTTACTGGTGATATTGTTTCCACCCCCCCTTCCCTCCCTCCCTGCCGGCTCCTTTCCTTGAGCGCCCACCGCAGCCCCGGTTTGGCCGGCGGCACAGCGGCTGCGCTCGAGCACGTGATCCCTCTTCTTCGCATGCCTGGGTGAGGCGCCTTACTCCTTCCCAGGGGTCCGGGTGGGGCAGCGCGCACCCACCCGCCTGCCCCCTCGGCCTTTGTTCACCCCCCCAATCACCTCGGTCACCCGCCCACCCCCTCGTTCCTTTGCCTGCCTGCCTGCCCGCCCGCTCGATCGCCCGCCCCATCGTTCCTTTGCCTGCCCGCCCGCCCGCTCGCTCGCTCGCTCACCCGCCCGCACGGTCTCTCAATCACCCACCCCTTTTTTTGTTGGCCGGCTGGCCGGCTGGCTGGCCGGCTCCTGGCCTGTCTGCCGGCCGGCGTATTGGTCTGCTGGGCTCACCTTCCGCCAGCCTCTGCTGGCCGTGGCCTTTCGCTTACCTCGCTGGGCCTCGGGGGCTGGTGGCGGCGAGGCGCGACGGTGGCGCGCATTGAGCGCGGCTCCCACGTTTGCCAGCTCCGGCTGTCCCGGCAGCTGCGAGCCTGCGTCCCCCCCCCAGCTCGACAGTTTAGGATGCCTGGTGGGGTGGGGAGTCTGGCGGCAGGGCCAGGGACTACGTGTTTCCCCCCCAGTGCCTTGCTATTCTCCTGTTGGCATCTCCCCCCCCAAATAAATAAATAAATAAATTTAATTACTTAAACTATTGAAGTAGCCGCGGCTGCCTCTTTGGCACCTCCTGAGCTAGGGTGCCCTCAGCTGAGGGTGCCCGGGCTCAAGCGTGTTTCCTTCAAAAACAAAAAAACAACTTTGCTGCACCTCTTAAGCTTTAATCTCTCGGTCTGGAATGCGTATCCGCTGATTGTGAAGATTGCGTGATAGCTGCCTGTTGCCCGGCGTGCCCACTTGCTTACTTCAGTCGGTAGCAGCTAAGCTTAACTTACCTTTTGCATCATGTCTCCCAAGAAGGGCCAAGGTGGTAAGAAAGGTAAAGGGAGGGCCCCTCCCCCCCTCCCCAAAAGACCGCTGCCAAGGCCTGATTCTGAGTCTGATGAGGACTCAGACCCGGTATTGTCATCAATTCTTTCTCGTTTGGAAGCTGCTGAGCGTTCCTTGGGGATATCTCTCCCTCCCCCAGCCAGGCCCCCAAAACCCTCAGCGGTCCAACCTAAGCAAACATGGCAGCAGACCCAACGCTCATTGCTTATTTCTATTTCAGCTCGTCTAGACGCTTTTGAGGCATCCACCTCCTCTTCCTCAGCTCTTCCAGAAGGCGCACCGCCTTCAGTGGAGCTCCTCCCTTCTGTGGCCTCATCTTCCCTGGGCGCACAAGCAGCAACGTCGGTTTTTCCAGCTAGGGATCAGTACACACCTACGATTGATACAGGTGAGACTGCTTTGACACCTCAATTCGCATGGCCGGGCATGGGACAAATCACCCCATGGGGTTGGTTGCCGTGGTTTACTCTTCAGGGTGGCCCAGTTCCCCCTCTCTCACTTCCTTCAGTTACTTCAGCCTCCCCAGTTAGTACTCCCCAGCCCGTTGCCTCAGCCTCAACTCTCAGCTCAACTGCTCCGGTGGCTAGCTCACCTAATTCAGTGGGGCCTGGCGCTTCATTCCCCTTAGCAGGAGATGCCACCACGTCGGCTCCACCACTGCTCCAGCCTCATCCAATTAACGTCGCCTCCGCCAGTGTTTGGCAGGGGCCCGCCAGTTCTTTTCAGAACCCCCTGGCTTTCCTATCTCCTCCTCTCCTAGCCCCACAGTTGTCCGCGATTGACACATGCGCCAACCTGAGTAGAGGATGTATGCTCACTGGTGCTACTTCCTCCCCTATTGGTTTTCACTTAACCATTGCCACCAGAGGAAAAATTCTGCAGGGTGATGTCTTTGCCCTGCTCTTTCGTGAGCCCGAACCTAGTGATAAAGATAGGTCCTGAGACCGAGATCCTGAGCGGAGCAAATCCCGCAAAGTGCCTCGCACATGGGTGAACTGGTTGCCAGGGTTTTTTTTGTTTTGTTTTTAATTTACGCTGGCATCCTCCAACAGAGATTCCCTGAGAGGGCTTGGGTTCTCACCAAATACCTTGACATAATATACAGGGCTTACACCGAATATGAAGGGAGTGCATGGCTGGCCTACGATGAAGCCTTTTGTAGGAGGGCCGCCATTGATCCCTCCATGCGCTGGGATCTGAAGGACCAGGACCTTTGGCTCCAATTCATGTCCCCTTCTAGGCCAGGCTTCAGCCACAGGTCCGACAGTGGCCACATCCTGGCCAAGCTGTCGCCCGCAATAGCGGTAGGCCTATTGCGGGTCCAGGGGTTCAACACCGCAGGCTGTGCTGGGAGTTCAGCTCCAAAGGTTCCTGTTCCCGAAACCCATGCCGCTTCCGGCATGAGTGCTCTCTTTGTGGCGGTCAACACTCCTGCTCCTCCTGCCCGAGAGCCAGAGGTTGGAGAGGTTCCCCAAGGGATGGCCATGGTGGCAGAAAACATGGCAGTGGGCACCCTCCCCCTCACAAAGGGCCCCAGCCAAGTTAAGATTCTTCCGCTCCTTCAACTTCTAAGGCGTTACCCAAATCGTCGGGCAGTGATCTACTTGGAACGCGGCTTTACACTGGGTTTCAGGATCCCCTTTATGGGTCTGCGAAAGCCGTATTTGACCGGTAACCACTGGTCTGTTCTTAGCATGCGGCACTTAGTGCAAGACAAAATTAACAAAGAAGTTCAGTCAGGTCGGGTCATCGACCCCTTTCCCTCGCCCCCGCTACCCAACCTGCAGATTTCCCCTTTGGGAATTATCCCCAAGAAATCGCCCGGTGAGTTCAGGTTAATTCATGACCTCTCTTTCCCCAAAGGTCAGTCTGTTAACGATGAAATCCCAGATTCCCTATGCTCCGTGCGTTACACTTCCTTCGACACTGCGGTAGCCATGATAAGAGCCCTGGGCCGCGGGGCATTGATGGGCAAATGTGATATCAAATCCACTTTTCGCATTTTGCCTATCAATCCTCTGGACTTTGATTTGTTGGGATTTTCCTTCCAGGACAAATTTTACATCGACCGCGCCTTCCCTATGGAATGCTCCATTTCTTGCGCCATGTTTGAAACATTTAGTACCTTTCTGGAATGGGCCATACGGGATAAGACGGGCTGCGGCAATGTGGTTCATTATTTGGATGACTTTTTGTTTGCTGGACCCGGGGACGGAAGTCAATGCTCTGACCTGATTAAGGCATTCATATCCCTGTCCTCAGATTTAGGTGTCCCTTTGGCACACGAGAAGACAGAGGGCCCAGCTGTTACTTTGACATTCTTAGGGATCGAGCTCGATACCCTCGCACAGTGTTCTCATCTCCCTCTTGATAAATTGCTGGTACTTAGGAATAAGATCCAATCCATCTTGCACCTTCGTAAAGACTCCCTTAGAGCCCTCCAAGAGATCGTTGGCCATTTGAACTTCGCTTGTAGGTAGGGGTGGACGAAAGTCTCTTACCTGTCCTCGAAGCTTGTTCGCGGTGGGGGGGAGGCGCTTTGCTGCTCCCCCAGGGAAGTTCAGGCCGGGGGGGGAGGCTTCCCGCCTCGCCCGGCCGAAATTCAGGCCGGGGGGGAGGATTCCCACCTCGCCCAGCCGCGAACTCCAAAGTTGTTTTTTTAAAAAACAAACGCCCCCGTGATAGGCTACGTGATGATTAACGTAGCCTATCACGGCTAGATCTGCAAAGTCAGCCATGATAGGCTACGTTAATCATCACGTAGCCTATCACGGGTGACTTTAAAAAAAAAAAAGCGCGTACACAAATGGCGGCCCCCATAGGGAGCCGCCATTCGCGTTCCTTATTCGGTCGCTGTAGTCTACGTAAATCTTTACGTAGACTACAGTGACCAAATAAGGAATGGGAATGGCGGCTCCCTATGGGGGCCGCCATTATCCATACGCGCTTTTTTTTATTGTGTTAATCGTCACGTAGCCTATCACGGGGGCGTTTTTTTTTCTTTTATTGGAATGGCGGGGGCGGCAGCTGGTCGAAAGACCGGCTGCCGCTCCCGCCCCGGACGAACACCCGCCGAACCGCCGGTCAGACCCGCCGCCGGGAGGGACATTCGGCAATGGTAAGTCCCGTCCCGGGGGTGGGGTGCGGGGTGCGGGGGGGTGCGGAGAATTTCTCCCCGAAACTTGTTCGGGGGGCCGAACATGTTGGCGCTCGGCCCCCCAAAGTTTTCGGGGAGAAATTCTCCGCCATCCCTACTTGTAGGGTAGTGGCCCCCGGCCACGCATTCCTGTGACGGCTCAGCTGGGCAATGCGGGGTCTTCGACTACCGCATCATTGCACCAGAGTCACCTCCGCTATGCTCATGGACCTGCGAGTATGTCTTAAATTTTTGAGGGACTTTAACGGCATCTCCTTTTGGAGGCGTGAGTTACTTCTACGAGCCGACATGCAGATCCATTCAGATGCGGCTGGCACCTTTGGCTTTGGGCTAATTTGGCAAAACTGGTGGTGCTGGGGCCAGTGGCCAGAGAGCTGGGCTGCCAGCAGTATCTGTCATGACCTCACCTTCCTGGAATTCTTCCCCATTTACGTGGCTGTACATATTTGGGCAGAATTGATGGCCAACTCTGTCGCTCTCTTTTGGTGTGACAATTTGGCGGTAGTGCACATTATTAATACTTTATCCTCCAGAAACCAAAGGGTTATGGAGTTAGTTAGAGCATTTACCCTCCAATGCCTACGCCACAACATATGGTTCCGTGCCCGCCACGTGCTGGGTCTGAGGAACCCTGTAGCCGATGCTTTGTCACGAAACCAGATCGACTGGTTCCGTGCATTGGCTCCGTGGGCACGTCCGCTGCCAGACCCCATGCCAGACGAACTGTGGGAGATTGGCGCTCTCAAGTCAAACACGCTATCCTGAATTCTATAGCCCCCAGCACTAGAGCTGCCTACGAGAAAGCAGGTAGGGAGTTTAGCGCCTTCAGGTGTGGACTGCAGTTGCAGGATGTGTGACCCTTACCTGTGGAACACTTGTTACAATTCTGTGTACATCTGCATAATAAGGGACTATCTGCTAGGACCATTTCAGGGAAGCTCACCTCTTTGGCCTTCTGGGCCAAAGTGCGAGGGGTGGAGGTCTCCACCTCAGATTTCCGAATCAGGAAGGCTGTGCAAGGCTGGGCACGGATGTCTCCCACCCCGCCAGACTCCAGACATCCTTTGTCGCCAGTTATTCTTATAGGGCTTCGGGCATTGTGGCCCTCCATTTGCTCTTCTCCATACGAAGCCTCCCTCTTTCACGCTGCAGCCTTAACAGCCTTTTTTGGGGCCCTTAGGATTTCAGAACTGGTCTGGGCATCCAAATCCGACACCACCGGGAGGGCCTTGAGGTATTCCGATATCCTGATCCATTCTAACCTGATTCACCTCCATATTCGATGTTCAAAAACTGATCAGTCAGGCAAGGGAACATTGGTGACCCTTAACCAGGCCCAGGCTGATGAGTTATGCCCTGTCAGGGCCTTGCAGGCTTTCTTTGAGCATCGCGGGGCAAAGGAGGGTCCCCTATTTTGCCATGCTGACGGTTCACCACTGACAAAGTTCCAATTTTGGGCAGTCACGAAGTTAGCCTTGACCACACTGGGTCTGGGGCATTATCGTTTTGGGACTCACTCATTCCGTATTGGGGCGGCCTCTATGGCAACTGCCATAGGCTTTTCTTCCAAGCAAGTGAAGGCGGTAGGGAGATGGCGCTCCAGGGCCTTCCGCTCTTACATTCGCAAGTTGCCTGATGCTTCATGATGATTCTCTTCGCCTTCCCCAATGTTTTATTTAGATGGGATTCGAACGACGCCAGTACAGGTGCTCATTTGTGGGCACAGTATGGTTTTTTGGGCTGCCCGCAGAGCGTCTACGTCGGCCTTCGGATCCCGGCTGCAGTTTCCCCAACAGGTGGCAATACAATGGCTCGGCCGACGGGGTATGCGTTGGGACAGTCTTCTTCCCACACTCTTTCAACGAGGTTTAGTCAGTTTCCCTCCACAGGTCCTGGTGCTGCACCTAGGAGGGAACGACCTGGGCTACAAGCCTGGAAAGGTCTTGATTGAGCAGGCATTGGCTGATCTGCGGACGATCCGACAGCGTTGGCCGGGGGTGACCATATTATGGTCCTCAATGCTCCCGAGAATCATGTGGAGGGCGCAGAGCAATGTGGCCATGGAACGGGCCCGGTGCAAGGTGAACAGAGAATTGGCATGTGGGTTGTCAGAGCATGGTGATGGTTATATCAACCACCAAGGAATCCTTTGGACTAGGAGGGAGCTTACAGGCAGGACGGAGTCCACCTGTCAGACATAGGCAATGACTTATTTTTGGCCGATCTGCAAAGGGGCCTGCGGGAAGTTCTTCTGCACAGGTGGGGGGAGTTTCACAAGCAATAGGCTTGTGACTCCTGTGGCAGCTAGGACGGGCAAAACAGGAAAGGGAGTAGGGATGGTGTGCACGCAGAGGCACCTTATGGTGACAGGTGACATCTGAGGCGCCCCGAACGGGTTGTGCAGCTTGGCGGGGGGATAAGGGTTGCCTGGGAGACAAACCCTACTCACTCACCCAGGTGTTTTGCAGCACCGGGTCGGGGGTGACACTGGAAGGTCTACCTCCCCCAGAAGGGGCAGTCCAGAGGGATGGCGAGATCACCGCCACCCCTCAGGCTGGGTGTGTTTTCTCCCTAGAAGTGTCAGCTAGACGCTGACACAGTTAGATGCCCATCCTAGTTACCCCTTTGCAAATATTTCAATAAATGTGGCCCAATTTTCAATCCAAGCTTGTTGTCTGCGTCTTCTTTGACCCATCTCCGCTCACAAATGCTGTATATACTGTTTGGTTTGTGGTGAGCTGGGAATAGCAAGTGTCTCGAGTTACAGACAAGTGCATTAATCTTCGTAAGTTTCCTGGAACAAAACACCTTAACGTTCTAATTTGTATTTTATTGCTGTCTCAACCCCTTGGAGGCTACTTTTTCTAAAATAACTTCCTTAAAGAGGATGGAGACAGAAGTCATGAAAAAATAATTAAAAAGCTGCCAGTTTCATAACCTAAAGTATGCACCCCTGTTCAATAAAAACAATAGTAGAAAGTTGGGCATCATGGAAAGTTGAGAATCTCTTGGAGCTAGGGGCAGACAAATCTTTCTGATTCACTACATATCACTTTTGCATGGTTTCAAGTATATTCATTTTCACATCAGTTTAGCATTCTTTTAAGGCCACATAAAAATTTGCAGTTACACATCTGCATAGTTGTATACGAATTCCCTTAATGTAATGCAATGTTGTATACTATTTTTCCCTTAATATACTTTTTTTTTGTATTCCATGTCCACTAATATACTAATTTGCATATGCAGTTTTGGATCAGAAAAATGCATTGCAAATCCTGAGAAATATGAAAAAAATGGCAGATGGCTATGTTTCAATGTGCATGTTAGTTTGGGAAGAGCAAATTTGCTCAGTTCATATTAAAATGTGCAGCGGACAAAACTCTATCCCATGCCTACTTGAAGGAAAGAGACAGAACTTTGTTTATCGGCTCTAGAGAAGGACTTGTTGTAAGGCATTCAGGTTACAGAAAGAGGAGATAGGAGTAGGGATGTACAGAAGTCACTTACCTTTCGTGGATTATGTTGATGGTGGGGGGGAGGTGTTCCGTCCCTCCCCCCAGAATCCTCGCCAGTGGGGAGGTGCTCCATTCCTCCCCCCCCAGAATCCTTCGCAGCTGGCTGTGCTCCATGGCAGCTCCGTGAGCAGCCAGCCAGGCCCAGCCAGGCCAGAGCCGTCCACAGTCAGATTTCCGGCCGCGGAGGGCTCTGGGTAAAAAACCCCAAAAAAACGGTGTACGCAAATGGCGGCGGCTACGGCCGCCGCCATTTGCGTTCCTTATTTTTGCTGTCTTAATCTAAGTAAATATTTACGTAGACTATGACAGCGAAAATCAAGGGGAACACAAATAGTGTAGGGGCACTATTTGCGTTCCCCTTTATTTTTGCCGTCATAGTCTACGTAAATATTTACGTAGATTAAGACAGCAAAAATAAGGAATGCAAATGGCGGCGGCCGTAGCCGCCACCATTTGAGTACGCGTTTTTTTTTTAAAACCCAGTAAAAAAGGGGTTTAACCCAGGGGGGCAGGCCGTTCCGCCACAGATTTCGGGGGGCCGAATGCACTGGCATTCAGCCTCACCGAGATCTGTGGCGGAATTATCTGCCATCCCTAGATAGGAGACAAAATATTTTAGACAAAGGCTACAGCTTTATTGAATTAGGACATTATGACACCATCCCATGGAGATAGACATCAGCCTCTGAACTCAAAGGTTGGCAGGTATCTTATGCAGGGCAAATGGAACATGGAGGGAATTCTCTCCTCCCTTCTCCAGCCACCCTGCATTTTCAGCTAGATGCGTGATTTTGTTCATCTAGCCAGGGACATTAGAGCAGTAGCGGGGGAGGCTGTGCCTTGTGAAGAGACTTCTCTGGTCTCCTCCCCACCCCTGGACCACCCTCTTTTTGCCCTCTCAGCACTCTGTTTGTGAGCATGGAGAAGCAGCTGTAGCGGAGAGAACCATGGCTGCTAAGAGGGGCCTGGGAGGGGGTGGGGGGTGCTGCTCCCAGAAACTGAAAAAATCCTGTGGCCTTCTTGACAGTGTCTAGTGGACACATTGCTCTCTCATGTGTGATGGAAGGAAAGAAGATAGTTTATTGTATTAGCCATCAGCCATCATGCAATTCCATATGGCAACATAAATTAACATTAAAACCATCATTATAATTAGGGCTGTGTGCAGATTCACTTCACTTCAGGTGCTGCTTTGGACCTTCTCAAGTAGGGTCTTCAAAAATATTTTAGAGATAGTTTCCCCCACTGGAGTGTGATGTTACTCAATGCATTTTAAGAAATTCTTCTTTCGACAGAAAACCTGGACAGATGATTAGTCAAATAGTGCCTGAAAATTAAGGATGTACGAAACACTTACCTTGCTCTGTTCTGGGGCATCCACTGTGGGGGGGATGCCCTCTGTTCCTTCCCCCAGAATCCTCCCTGGCTGGCTCCACTCTGCGACGACTCCACAGTACCACCACCCAGGGCCAGCTGCAGCCAGAATTCCGACCGCTGCCAGTCTGCTGAGGCCACAAATGGCGGCTGCCATGCCGGCCACCATTTGCGTGGCTGCCAAGCCATGATAGGCTAAATAAGTATTTACATAGCCTATCACAACAAAAGGCAGCTACACAAATGGCTGCTGCTACGATGGCCTCAGCAGCCCGGCAGCAGCTGGGAGACCAGCCGGAGCTGCAGCCGTCGCATCCACCACTGCATCTGCCGCTGGAGCTGCCGCATCCACCACCAGGTACGCTCCGTCCTGGGGGGATTCCGTGGGGTGGTGCAGGGAGGCCATTCAGCCACGCATTCTGGGGGGCTGGATTCTTTAGAATCCGGACTCACTGGAGTCCGTGGTATAATTCTCTGATATCCCTACTGAAAATAGGGCTGTGCATGGACCCCCGATTCACTTTGGATGCTGCTTCAGACCTTCTGAAGAGGCTCTGCTTTGCTTCAGACCGATTTGGACCCCATCCACTTCAACTCGGATCCAAATCCTAAGTGAGATTCAGACATCCGGATCACTCATTTTTGGCATTTTCCCTTTGACTTGCACAGGAAAACACAAACAGCCATAACTTTTTCAGTTTTCATGATGCATACCTGAAATATGGGGAACACACAGCCACCTTGGAGGTAGGGATGTACGAAAATCACTTACATTTTGGGGATTATGCTGATGGTGGGGGGGGGGCGTTCCTCCCCCCCTGGAACCCTGGCCAGCTGGCTGTGCTCCGCAGCGATTCTGTGGAGCTGCCAGCCGGCTCTGCCAGCAGCCAGACATCCGGCCGCTGGCTAGCAGGGACGCAAATGGCGGCGGCCGTAGCTGGCGCCGTTTGCATCCCTGCAGTCAGCTGTGATAGGCTACATAAATGTTTACATAGCCTATCACGGCTGATTTAAAAAACAGAAACAAAAACACATGTACGCAAATGTCGGCGGCCATGGGCGCCGCCATTTGCGTTCCTTATTTTGGCACATCTTAGTTTACGTAAACATTTACATGGACTAAGACAGCGAAAATAAGGAGAACGCAAATAGCATAGCGTCATAACGCCGCCATTTGCATACGCGCTTTTTTTTTTTTAAGTCAGCCGTGATAGGCTACATAAACATTTACGTAGCCTATCACTGTGTTTTTTTAAAATCTAGCTGTGATAGGCTATGTAAATCTTTACGTAGCCTATCACGTTTTTTTGTTTTTTGGTTTTTTTTAACCTGGAAATGGTGGTGGTGGCAGCTTGTCAGAAGACTGGCTGCCACCGCCCCACCACCGCTGCCGCCGCCACAGCCGCCACAGCCAGGAAGATCCGCCCAAGGTAAGTCCCATCCCGGGGGGTGGCAGGGGGGTGGCGGGCCGTTCTGCCACTGATTTCGGGGGGCCGAATGCGCTGGCATTCAGCCTCCCCGAGATCCGTGGCAGAACATTCGTACATCCCTACTTGGAGGGCATACCACCTGCCAAATCTCACACAGTTTGGCAAAGGGTTTTTTGTTCTAGGCACAGGTAAAATGTGCTGTTCTCAGAAACTCAAACCAAAGTTCACAATGGGGAAATCAAGTTAGGTGTTGAAGCGGTGAGGAGGTCACTATCCCTAAACTTTGCTGCAGGTTTCTTTGAAGTGCAAATAGTACTGCTTTCCTATTCACAGTCAATAGCCTCAGGGTTTCTTCGACTGAATTGACTGGGAAAACCATGGTTGGTAGGCAGGAAGCAAACAAAGGCAGCAACCCTGCCAAGTGGGCACATTGACTGAACGAAGAGCAACGACAGTTGTCTGCTGGACTGACAGAGGCAGGAAGCAAATCAGCAACCCTGCCGGTGGGGCACGGAGTTAGCTCCTATGCATGTTTCCTTTTTAGACCTAAGTCTTCAGGCAAAATACTCTGTTCTTGTCTATGTAGCTTCCTAGTTGCTATCTAAATTAGAGAACATTAGTCATTGGGTGCATTACAAATGTACTAAATAAATACATGAAATATCTCCTCTGCTAACTGATGCATTAGAGGCCACCTGGTGCCCACCCGTTTTGCCAGACTCCTTACCTGACTGACTTTCCTACAATTTGTTTCTTCCCATCATCTTTCTCCCACCCTGTTTGGTTGGATACTTTAGCTTAGTCATTGCCTGTATTTAATTCTGCCTCTGGGATGACTTCTTTCACTACCTTGATATGGACCTGCTCCCCTAGATTCTGGATCTTGTCCTTTGCCTTTGGTACACCCCTCCATGCTGACCCTGGAGGTTCTGGAATCCAATCTGAATTGAATTCATAAGATATGGACACCCCCATTCCCCACATACACACAGAGATCCACCACCACTTTCCCTAATATATAGTGACAAGTCTATCATATCCTATACACTGGCTGGAAAAAGTGCAGAAAAGGGCAACTAAAGTTATCAAGGGGCTGGAGCATCTCGGGACAGTTACAACAGCTGGGATTTCTTAGCTTGGAAGAAAAAAAAAGAGGGTAAAGGGAAACTTGATAGAGGTCTACACAAGTATACATGGTGTGGAGAATGTGAATAGGGAGACATTTTTCTCCCTCTCTCAGAATACTAGAACCCAATGGGGTCATCCCATGAAGCTGATTGGTGAGAGATTCAGGACAGATAAAAGGAAGGACTTCTTCACACAGCACGTAGTTAAACTATGGAATTCTCTGCCACAACATGTAGTGAATGATGGCCATGAATTTGGATGGCTTTAAAAGAGGGTTAGACAAATTCCTGGAGGAAAAGGCTATCAGTAGCTATTTCTAGTCTTGATGGCCATGTGCTACCTCCAGTACCAGAGGCAGTGAAACTATGCACACCAGTTGCTGGGGAACATGACTGGGAAGGTACTATTGAACACATGCCCTCCTGGTGGACTCCTGGTCGACAGCAGGTTGGCCACTTTGTGAACAGAATGCTGGACTAGATGGACCCTTGGTCTGATCCAGCTTGGCTCTTCTGATTTTCTTATGTTCTTAGAAGAGAAAAAATGGTTTTTCATTGTTTGCTTTTGGCTTTTTTTAAGGGAAAAGAGATCAAAAATGGGAAGGGAAGGAATACAGGGATTAAGAAGGGGTGGAGGGGAGCCAAGTACAAGGAAAGATTAGATAGATGATAGATCGATATATGATAGATAGATAGATAGATAGATAGATAGATAGATAGATAGATAGATATTCTAGACAGAGTCAAATTAAGGGCAAACTAATGGTTGGAAGAGAATTGAAAAGGTGTGTGTGTGGGGGTAAGCAACTACAGTGAAATTTTCTGGATTTTTAAATAAACAAACAAGAACAATGAACTGTAAACTTCTTACAGAAGGGTGGGGTGGGGTGCGGAGACATTAACATAGCTGTCATAGCATGCTCTTTCATCTCAGCTTCATTCTGCCAAAGGAGAATGGGAAGGGTTAATCTCCTTTCCGCTCTCCTTCCGCAGGATGGCAGCTTCTCTGGTGTGCTGTGGCTTCCTCTGCCATGCCTGGCAGAGACTGGCACAGTTGCTCTTGGTGGCCGCAGCAGAGGCAGGATAGGACTGGAGTCAAGAGAGAAATGCCATGGAGCATCCCTCCCAGCTCCCATCCCACCCTGGCTGCTGCTGCCACTGCCGCCACCATCATTGCACACAATGGCAGCTCGTCAGGGCAGCAGGAGGCTGCTAAATTATCAGGCAACTCGCACACCCCAATGGATTGTCTAGCCCCCACCCCGGGGTGTGTGCACCCCTCTTTGGAGACCACTGTTTTAGCCAAATAATGTTCAGACAGAGTCTTCTCCTCTCCAGTAACACCACCTCTCTCACAGAGTCTCACCCCTCCACATGATTTTTCACAAGTTGATACATTTTGGAGACAGCCTATCTGGGCTGCTCAGAAAGCACAAGAAGAGCTCTGAATAAAGCACAAGAAAAACTCTGAATAAAGTGTAAGAAGTGCTCCGAATATATGAGGCGGACCAAGGTGCCTTGTAGGTGACCCCTTCGGTCATAAGAAGCACTCCGAATAAAGCATAAGAAGAGCTCTGAATATATGAGGCAGACCAAGGTGCCTCGTAGGTGACCCCTTCGGTCATAAGAAGCACTCCGAATAAAGCATAAGAAGAGCTCCGAATAAAGCATAGGAAGAGCTCAGAATAAAGAATAAGAAGAGCTCCAAACATATGAGGCGGACCAAGGTGCCTTGTAGGTGACCCCTTTGGTTCAGGGCACATTGGTGCTGTTCCGATCTACTTTGTAGCAAGTTGAGGCACCTCCGAATCAGCCCACTTCACCTCATTATTCAGGCTTTGGACCGAAGCGGTGCACAGCCCTAATTATAATAAAGAAACTACATCAAAAATGGCCTGATTACACCGAGACATTAGAGTAGAGAGGGCAAGGTTCCCAGCTTATAGACAATATAGATAATGCAGTTCAAGCCTTTGATCTAGTTACTTCTGGATGTGCTTTCAAGGCATGTAATACACTTTGTGGTTCTGAATAGCAAATACAGCAGTTTCTTGTGACTAGTTTTCTTTGTTTTCCTTGCTAATAGTGGCTGTATATACAGGTCTCTTAATGTAGTAAGATCTGCAATGGAGTAACTCTACACCAGTTCAGTATGTGAACCGAGAACTACCGGAAGTACAAGCTGGGTTTCGAAGAGGCAGAGGAACTAGAGATCAAATCACCAACATTCGCTGGATCATGGAGAAAGCAAGAGAATTCCAGAAAAACGTCTATTTCTGCTTCATTGACTACACTAAAGCCTTTGATTGTGTTGTTGTTGTTCAGTTGTTCAGTCGTGTCCGACTCTGTGGCAAATTCTTAAAGAGATGGAAGTACCAGACCACCTTACCTCTACACCACCAACAACCCACCAGTCCAGCTATGCTCCCTGGGCTGAGACACCCTTGTAAGTAGATAAGCCCCACCATGGTTTGAAGCCTGGAAACAGTCTTCACCTCACCACCACACATACTGGATCCCTAGAAATGGGTAGAGACTTGGCACATTGAATCCTGAGACCAAGAAGTAAATCGGTAAACAACCCAACTTTGTGCCAAGCCAAATGCCCCCTCCCCATGTCCTATTTACAGATGGCGGGATGGGAAGGATTTCAGCATTTGAGGGCGGGGGGGGGGATGATAGAATTCAGGGATGAGAGTAAGGAAACTGCTGTTGTCCAGGGCTCCTCCTCCTCATGGTGGCGTGGTTCCCATTTCCACTCACACTCCCAGAAGCTCTGTCAGATGACTCAGATCAACACTATGTAACATCACTCCAGAGGGCTTTTGGGAAAGTAGTGGCAGCCTGCAACCATGGGAAAAAGTCCAAGGTGGCAGGGGTCATCTCAAATTTCCCCATAACCCAGACATGTGTAAGGTTGTGCTTCCCCATTCACACACAGCCTCGTTCAACCTAAAAGTTCTCAGCTGAGAACTTTCAGCTCAGCCTTAGTACAAACTGCTGCCAAAGCTTGTGCTGGGAGCTATTGAACATCTCATCCATAGCATCAAAACACAAACACACAAAACATTATAACCATGTATAGTGCAGATAATTTAGTTTCAGTTCAGTTTTGATAAGAATTTACCAAGTTCTCCATATTTATGTCAAAAATAACTTGAGATTCAACATGGGAGAAACTGAAACGGACAGATTTGTCTGTCAGGGCTGAGCACTTTTGAATGCTTAGCTTTCAAAAGTCTAGATTTGAATCACTGTGTATTCAACCAACTTAGTGCTGAATTAGAGTTGCCACATTTTATGTTACTTATTCATTAATGAGAAGTTCCTCATTTAGCAGCTACATTTCAGTAAGATACAACATGGTCCTCCCCAGGCTGGGAATAGCTGTAACTATTTAATTCAGCTGATGCAGATGGATGAGAATTTCATTTGTTTTTGATAAGAATTTACCAAAATTTGCAAAGTTGTTCATATTTGGGAAAGAAAGAACTTTAGATTTATTTTAAAAAGGGGGGGGGAGTGAAATTGATAGATTTGCTCATTCCTACTTCAGTGTAACAACCCCACACGGTTCTATTGGAATGGCACTAGGGCATGAACAGCCTTTCTTTGTACCCAGACCTGTCTTCTCACAGAGGCGCTGAAGTCAGCAGTCCTTTTAAAGAAACTTTCCAATTCCAATTGTTTCAGGAATATCTCTGGAGCATTGTGAGATATGTGGAATTCTCAGTTTGGATTATCCCTCCCTCGTTGTATTTTGTCTCTGGCTTGTGGACGTAATAAATGATTGGGAACAAGGAGATGTGGTTTGTAGGAGATCAAACCCAATAATTACAGTCATCCTTTTTAGACTTCAGAGCCAGATCCATGAATTTGTTTATTGACAAAAGGTAAAACACTACAGCCGAATGGTTGGAACTACAAGCACTGAAATTAACTGGGATGGAGATGTTTTTCCATTGCTTATGCTGCAAATAAGAGAGCAAAAATGAATAGTTATTGTCAGGTATTTGGACAATGATTAATTTCTGCTTGGAGCAGATGGTCCAAATAAAGGATGTTTGAATCCTTCGCTGATTTATAGCAGCAACAGAGGGACAAAGAGGAAAGAGTGGCTCCAAAACAAAAGGAGTGACAACATGCTATCTGAACATCTGTATGTCTGGGGGTGGGTTCTTCTCTGCCTTATTAATCACAGTGGAAGGAACATGCTTTTTTGCTACCTCTGGTGTGCCTGCTTGCTGTTTTATTGACCCTTAAGGGTGTGTTGGGTTATAAAGTGGTGAGGGGCGCCAGAGGATCCTGATCCATTGAGATACTTAATTTTCTGCATCACATGCCAAAAAAAGAGAGTGAGAGAGAACATCAGGAAGATTTATGGTATTCTTTTCCATCAGGAAGGGTGAGACATTCACTACATGGAGGGTTTTTTTAATTATTATTTTTAATGAATTTGTCCACTTCGTGCTTCCTGGGCCTTGCAGTGAGCCGAGACAGAGTTGTATTCTGAAATCTGCCCGGGGGGTGGGAAGCTTTCTGATGCAGCTCATGTCAGGAAAAACGTGCACAATAAATGTCCATATTAGGGTAAAGTATGCACAATCAGAATTTCAGCAATGTAAGTACTTGGGGGGAAATGTGCACATTTAAAAATCTGTTAATTAATGCATACATTAGGAAAATATGCACAAAAAGTACACATTTCTGTACTGATTTTTTTCTTGAATGATGCTCATGCGGAAATAGAATGAAATGAGCTTGACAACAGAGCAACAACAACCTCGACAAAAAACAAGATTGACATATCCATCCCTGTTAGCCATACAGATATTCTTAATGTTACAGATAAGGAAATATATGAATGTAGTTTCTGATTTGGCATTATCAGTGCTGCCATGGTCATGCGTGTAAAGAAAATAGTTTAAGGAATTAAGGTATTGTTAAAGTATAAGGGTCAATCTTATAATGTCCTGTTGGCAGATCCATGGCCAGATATCCTGCAGTTTTCTTTCTTATTGGTAAATGCAGCTGTGGGAAATCCTGATTTGGAACCATGTCATGGCACTGTTAGTGTTATCCCAGTTTAAATCACTCACCAGGTTGTTATTTGTTCCATAAGGGTGAGGAAAATACCAGTATCTCTACCTGTATATTTTCCCCACATCTGGAAAAAAATCAGCTGGAGGGGATTTAAATTGGAGAAATGACATAGGGAAAGGGTTAATCCCCCCTCCCTAGTGTCACCACCAAATCCAAATTGTCATTGTTACTTCTTTCACCAAGGACAATCATAAATGTATTGTTGTTTTTTTGTTTTTCTGAAGCGTAAATAGGCAGTTAGAAAAATTCAGAAAATAAAAAAGCCATGATCAGATTAAAAAGAATGATTGAAAACGGCCTTAGAAACCATCACAGCAGTAAAAAGCCCCTGTTATGTCATCAGAATATTCAGTATTTTCACCTCTGTCCTTCCTGCCAATTTAGGCCTACTTCTAAGGTGGTGGAGTTCTGTCTCCACTGTATCTCCACTTCAGACTGCAGGTGAAACCCAAACCTCACATGATGGCATGCTGTGCAAAAACAAGCAAGCAAACACTATTCCCACCCACATGTAGAAAACACGGATGTTAGGAAGAGTGGTTCTAATCTAGCTTTCTCTGGAACATGCTAGGTTTCTACAGGGATGATGATATTAGTTTGTATAAAGGAGCATATAGTTGAGCCTCAAAGATAATTGAAGTGGAAAAGCTCGATTAAAAATAAATAAATCCTGGTGCATAGAAAACTAGCATGTCAGGGAGACGGGGACTTGCTTGTATGGATGAATGTTCGATCGTGTGAACCCTTTATCAACCAAAAATGGTACAGCCCAAACACATCAGTTGGGGTCTTTGGGCCTCAACTATTTGATGATGTTGCTTTAAGGCAAAGCCTGAACTACGGGCTGGCTGTTTTGCTGAGATGTTATTCTGTGGCAGCCAGAGACTCTAATTGCCCTGTCATTTTCTAATGTAGATCCATAATAAAAGCCTTTATAACCTTATAAAAAAGGACTCCCCTTTCATGTAACCTGTGTTCTAACCTTCCATCAAGTAGACTTTTATTGCTGACCAATATTTCTCCCTGACTTGCCTCTGATCTTTTTTCCTACTTTGCTGACAAAAAAAAGGAGTCAATGGCAGATTTCAATGATCCAAGTACATCAGCCTCCACTGCAGTCATCTTTCCAAATGGATATTGCCCCATAAAAACATTAATTGGCTCCTTTCTCCCCAATCAATGCTAGTGCTGCCCTCCAGCTCCACCCCTAAACCATCAAAGTGCATGCATAGTTTATTGCATGAAGAAAGGTCCTTGGAACAGAACTAGTAAGACTTACTTGTCTCTTCTCCAGCTACATCTGGGAGGTCCGATCTTATGTTACTTTTCGTCTAGTAGACATTTTCGATACTTATGTATGAATGAGTGATCTCTCATTTGCGCAGTGCAATTTATCTGTTGAGGAAGAGTAAACCAATGATTTAGAGTTAGTGGTTGGCTGATCCTGGATGGGATATTCAGCTTGGGAGTTCTCCTAGACCCAGCTTGCTATTTGATGCTCTGATGAACTTCTGAAGTTTCTTTAGATTGAGATCTAAACTAGACATTACATTATAATGTGTACCATTTGCTTCTAGGTGATCCTTACATCATATTTTTTTTACTCTAGTGTAAGTACGCCACTCCTGGATCTGGATCAGAATCACCACAAGTGATTGGAAGGGGGGGTATACCTTCCAACCCAACTGCTTTCCCCCTAACTTCACCCCCCCATAGGCACCAATTAAAGTTTGTTTCCCTTTCTTTATCCCCCATGTGGAGGCTGAATTTAGTGGGGGGAGGGCTGGGGGGGAAGCTATAAACCCTGCTACTTACTTACTTATCCAGATCAGGGGTGTGTGTGCTTACACTAGATTTAAAAAAATAATGTTTGGATCACTTAGATCCTACACATTTCACATTGCATCTAGTTTAGCCCCGAGTCCAGCCGTTACAACATCTTCACATAACATTCGAATAATTGGGAAATGTATGAGGAATTCACACCTCCCCTGAAACCAGTTCTGGTTAATGCAAAAAGCCGACGCAAAGTCTGTTCCTCGAATTTGACAAATACAATGCCAAATTACATTTGAAAATAAAATGTTTCTGTTTAATAAATCAATACATAAATAAATAAAGTACAATTATCTTGAATTTTGAAAAAGATGCTTATAGATAGAAGTATTTATTATTCATTTGAAAGACTTGCCATCATTAGGACCAGTTTACAATAGCAAAAACTTAACTTTTCAAAGCACTGGATGAAGGGAAACTGTGTATACCCATTTTTTCTTACATTGTTTTCACTCTTTGAACAAAAGTTTTTCCATGTCATCTGCCCCCTGCCCCACCCCCAGTTCAAAAGTCTTCAAACAGCAGGATGGCCACTTAATGCATTGCCCAAAAAAGAAGAAATGCATCACCAAAAAAGAGGACACAGATTTGCATGCAATTGCATATTTAGTGAATCATAGAAACTTCCAGCCATTTTGTCTTGGGTTTTTAAGTTACATTAGGGGTGGTTGTAGAAGCTGTTCATAACAGGAGGGCTCAAACATTTAGCCCAGGAATTCAGTATTTAAAGCAGGGGTGTTGATCCTCTTTCAGCCTGGGGGCCATATGCAGTTTGGGAGAAGCTCTCGGGGGCCTGATTACAGTGGTGGGCAGAGCAAAAGGCAAAGGGGGCAGGGAAAAAGCAAGAGCAGCATGGCAAAAATACCACAAATGCCAGCATATTGTAGCTTAAACTTCTTACTGCCATTAACTAAGCCTTTGGTGAAGTATTTTCTACTTTTTAGGATGGGAAAAATCCATGCAAAAGCTGGGAAACAATAAAATGATTGGTGATCAAGGAAAAAGGAGGCCCGGTCATCTGGGGAACCCTGGAGGGCCAGACCGGGACCCCAGGTGGGCCAGATATGGCCCATGGGCCCAAGATTCAATACCCTAAGGAGAAATGAGGTCACGGTAGAGTAAAGTTCAGCCCAGTAATCTGGCATTTAAGGGGAAATAGAAGATTAACTATTACCTTACTTTCCTTCTGAATGGCCAAAATATTGCAGGACGGGGGTGAGTATGGACCTCCAAGAAATCTGCATTGGAACCAAATGTGTTTAGATTTTCATGAATCTGACCTGCGGATTCCACAGTGGTCCAGCTCTCCTCCCATCGGTTGGATTCTGCAGACTTGTAGACTGTTTTTCTGACATCCCCAAATTTTGCACAAATTTTGTCATAGAAAAGTACGATTTTTTTTTTAAAGTAGCCCGAATGCATATTCATCCCATAGGCTAAAGTGTGAAAATGTGTGTGTGTGGGGGGCACATTTTTGCACACACAAATTTGTGCAAATCCCCAAACAAAAAATCCAGTTCTGTGGATGGGCAGACAACAGAATAAAAGCCACCTGACAATCCGCAAAACACAGACGGGACAGATTTTACCCCATCTGTACATCCCTAGGGGTGAGTGAAAATAATGTACATAAGTAACGCTGGAAATTAGAGGGGGGGGCATTAGATTAGAAAAGGGGATGCAGAAAGGGGAAGAAAAGGAAAAAAATAATTTGAGAGAGCCAGAAAGAGGTAGGGATGGAAGAACTATAGGGATATATGAGAATTTTGTTTTTGCTTGCAAAAAGAATGAAACATGCTCTGTTTGAAGCCCCAAATGCAATCACAACCATGAGCATGTGTTCTCCAAAAATGTTCACAAATTGCTGGACATGTGCTTGTGTTTGATTTGTACAACTTTCCCAGTCTGATTTTGTGCAACTGCCCAAATTTCCACAAAAGATTACCCTGCAGACTGAAAGCCCCTCTGTATTCTACAGGGGAAAGCTGCACAAATTATACATTCAACTACTGCTGAATTTAAGCAATTTTCCCATTCATGCAAAGCAAGCAGTGATCGTAAACAGGAACCAGGCACAAGATGAATGGGGAGACAACATTTGGAGAATCCTAGCAATTTCGAACATCGCTTGTTCGCCCATCCATAGAGTACCAGGGATGTTCGAGCTTGTCAAAATTCTCCAAACGTAACTCCAAAGCTTGGTTTGGGTCACTTCCATTTTCATTTGTGATCTGTTTTCTTCAGTTAGTTCAGACAGGAAATGTGCTTGCTTCCCTCCCCCCACTGACTAAAGTGTGGAAATTCATATTTATTTATTTTATTTTATGTGCATTTCAGAATGCACATTTTCAAAACATATGCATTTTTTCAAATGCAATAGCAAGTTTGGGGGGGAAAGAGGTTGTGTGTGTGTTCAGGGTTGCGAACAGGGCATCTTCGGGTGAATTGTAAACTGAAACAAAGATCTCATTCATCCCTAGAAAGAAGCCAGGATGGAAGCCTGTGGTGGAGAAAGAGTGAAAACTCTGAACTGAGAGATCTAGGAGCTGCCTCATTGATAAATATTGGCTGGGTTAGGTAAATAGGATTATCTATGCTCGCTTGTATATTGGCTCTTATGGTTAACTGCTGGTCCTAAAACTTACCCCCACCATATATATATATGTGTGTGTGTGTGTGTGTATTCTCAATGACTGTTTAACATATTGCTTTACACCCCCCAAAAAAAAAACTTCAGTAAAAGCCCACGAGATCACATCAGTGCTGAAGGAGTTGCACTGGTTACCAATTGTTTTCCAGGCTAAATTCAAGGTGTTGGTTTTGACCTTTAAACCCCATATGGTTCCAGCCCAGCCTATCTTAAGGAGCGCCTCCAGCAACACCAGATAGGCCGCTCAACATGATCAGCCTCGGATGGCCTCCTCTCTGTCCCATCAGCCAGGACAGCTAGACTGGTGCGGATGAGGGAGAGGGCCTTCTCTGTGGTGGCCCCCACTCTGTGGAACTCCCTCCCTAGGGAACTCTGCCATGCCCCCTCTTTAATGAGCTTCCCCCACGCATTAAAAATGTGGTTGTTCAGGCAGGCATTTGGGGTGGGCTTGTGTATTTTAGAAAATGTTTTTACTGTAGAATGTTATTGTTTAAAACTTTTATTATATACTTTGTACATTGCCCAGAGTGGCTGGGTGACCAGCCAGATGGGTAATTAATAAATTTAATAAATTAATTAATTTAATTTAATAAATAAAAGCAAAATTTGTTCTGGAATAACTTTCCCCAAGGTCATGTTATGCACCAAAAACCTAACTGCCATGCCACATCACCCAGTACAGAGAGTTAGGTGGACCAGTAACTAAACTCTAGAGCTTAAAGGACTCTGTGGAGGCAGCCAGGGAATCCAGTTATCCACTTGGTGACAGTGGTGTGGACCAAGAAGGAAAGGCTGAGCTAGCTTGCTTGCTGGCCACCCCTCCCTCTTAAAGTGCAGGCTACAGCTGGTGTCTTCACAGCTAATTTATATGTATAGATGCAAATTTGGAAATACTGACTATCCTTTAATAGAAGTACTTCTCACCACAGTGGGGAAGATTGTGACCAGGTGACCTGTGCACCCGCCTGCTTATTTATTTTATGATTACATTTATTTCTTACCTTGTCTCCACCAACGAACCCAAGGCGGCTTACGTGATCCTCCTCCTCTCCATTTTATCCTCACAACAACCCTGTGAGGCAGGTTGGGCTGAGAGTCAGTGACTGGCCCAAAGTCACCCGGTGAGGTTCATGGCAAAGTCACAGTCCAGCACTCTTAAGCACCATACCATGCTGGCTCTCTGCACCATACTGGCTTAGGCTGCAGTCCGGGTGCTAACTCTCTTCTTCTCGTTCTTTCTCTTTAAAGCAGACTTGGACTGGACAGCCCTTCAAATAGAGGATGCCATCAAATGTAGGACTGTCCGATGTAAAATAGGAATCATGGCCACCCTCTCAAGCAGTAGACAGGCTATATACAAAGTTATGATGCCAACTTTGAAAGCCTTAAATGGTTTACTACCAGAGTATCTAAGACACAGGAGCATAGGAAATGCGTTATACCGAGTCGGAACACAGTAGGGATGTCAGAGAAATCCGCTGTGGATTTAAATGAGGCCAGATTCTTTGGAATCCAGCCTCAGGAATCCACAGCAGATCAGGCCCACTTACCTTTGCTCCAGGAGGACTGGAGGCAGAACGGCACTCGGCTGCTTCTTGCCAGCCAGAACCGTTCGCCTCCTCTCTGTCCCTGCCGATTGCCATGTCTTTTTTTTTTTAAGGTGATCTATTTTGCGTAGGATGTGACCATAGACTTATACACAAAATAGAGCCGTGAATCTTGCATATAAGCCGATGGACACATAGACTTATACGCAAGATTCATGACTCTATTTGCATATAAGTCTATGAGCACATCCTCCCGATTTCCTTTTTTTTTTTTAAGATATGGCAATCAGCAGGGACGGGGAGGAGGCAAATGGCTCTGGTTGGCAGGAGGGAAGGTAAGCACCGCCAAGCCAGTCCCCCCCCCTGGAATCCAAGTGGAGCAGAACTGCTCTAGAGGATTCCAGAGGGTGGGGAGGAACGGATCACCTCCCCCCCCACAGATCCCCCACCGGAACAGACAGTGGGGAATCCATTCACCCCTAGAACACAGGCCCATCTAGCCCAGGATTGTTGACACTGACTGGCAGTGGCTCTCCAGGGTTTCAAGTCGGATTCTTTCCTAGCCGTACCTGGAGATGATGGGGGTTCAACCTGGAACCTTCTGCGTGCAAAGCAGTCACTCTATCATTGAGCCACAGCCCTTCCTCCTCCCATATGGACCCGTGCAGCTTCTATAATTGCCCTTGGAAGCCCTGCTCTTTAGCCCTCTAAAGGGATTCAAAATGAACAAATGTAGCACTGGAACAGGGTCATGCACTTTAGCCCTGCCCCAAATGTCCCTGTCCATGCACAGAGAACATAAGAGCTTTTCACATTCAGCATGAAAGTCTGAAGGGAGTTTCTATGCACGTTTAACTGAACATGCTTAGAAGCCTCCACAAGACTGTGAACCCTGATAATACACAAGCTTCTAAGTCTGTTCAGCAAAAAGGAAAAAGAAAAAAAAAGGAGTGGGCAGTGACAGCAAGGAGGAGGAGCACGGCCAGGAGGCTCTGGACGAAAGAACAGCAGAGCCCCTGCGAGATGTGGGCCTTGGCAAGTGCCCAGTGGTGCCAAACCTTGACTCCAGCCCTGCTATGGCTCCAGAGCTTGCTTTTATGTAGGGATGTACGAAAGGGACTTACCTTGTCCCGCAGCTTTTTTCGCGGTGGGGGGGAGGCGCTTCGCTTCTCCCCCCAAAGTTCATGTGAGGGGGGGGTGTCTTCCCGCCTCGCCCGGCCAAAATTCAGGCCGGGGGGGAGGCTTCCCACCTCGCCCGGCCGAAATTCAGGCTGGGGAGAAGCGCCCCATCTCCCCGGCCGCGAACTTCAAAAGAAAAGTTTTTTAAAAAAGCCCCGTGATAGGCTACGTAACGATTTACATAGCCTATCACGGCTAGATCTGCAAAGTCAGCCGTGATAGGCTACGTTAATCGTCACGTAGCCTATCACGGGTGACTTTAAAAAAAAAAAAAAGTGCGTACGCTAATGGCGGTCCCCATAGGGAGCCGCCATTCGCGTTCCTTATTTGGTCCCTGTAGTCTACGTAAAGATTTACGTAGACTACGGTGACGTAAGGGCTATTTGCGTTGCCCTTATTTTCGCCGTAGTCTACGTAAATCTTTACGTAGACTACAGGGACCAAATAAGGAATGCGAATGGCGGCTCCCTATGGGGGCCGCCATTTGCGTACATGCTTTTTTTTTTTAAAGTCACCCGTGATAGGCTACGTGACGATTAACATAGCCTATCATGGCTGACTTTGCAAATCTAGCCGTGATAGGCTACGATAATCGTTACGTAGCCTATCACAGGGGCGTTGTTGTTGTTTTTTACTTTTCTTGTAATGGCGGCGGTGGCAGCCGGTCAAAAGACCCATATGTGCCTGCCCAGACCTTAAGATCATCATCAGCGGCCCTTCTCTGTGAGCCCCTGCCAAAGGAAGTGAGGCGGGTGGCTACTAGGAGGAGGGCTTTTTCTGTTGTGGCACCCCGGCTCTGGAATGAGCCCCCTAGTGAGGTTCGCCTGGCGCCTACATTGTACTCCTTTCGGCGCCAGGTGAAGACCTTTTTATTTTCCCAGGCATTTTAGCTTTCTAAATTTTTAACTTTGCTGTTTTAAATCTGTATTTTAAACTCCTGTACTGCTGCTACGTTTTATTGTGGTTGTATTGTTATATTGTGGTTTTAATGTTCTATATATTTTAAATTGTTTTATTGTGTGTTGTTTGGTTTTAGTTTTTGTGAACCACCCAGAGAGCTTCAGCTATTGGGCGGTATAGAAATGAAATAAATAAAATAAATAAAATAAAATAAAATAAAATAAGACCGGCTGCCGCCCCCGCCCCTGACGAAGACCTACCGAACCGCCGCTGGTACCCGCCGCCGGGAGCGACATTCGTAAAAGGTAAGTCCCATTCCGGGGGGTGGCGGGGGGTGGCGGGGGGGTGGGGGAGAATTTCTCCCCGAACCTTCAGAGGACCGAATGCGTTGGCACTCGGCCCCCCAAAGTTTCGGGGAGAAATTCTCCCCCATCCCTACTTTTATGATGTTTCAATTTTAATGCCTCCAGTGCCTTCCCCGGTTCCTTCCTCCACACAATTGATCAGAAGCAAACGGAGGATGAAAACCAAGGAAACAAAAACACCATGAGTTTTTTGCTGCCTTGGTTTTCAAAAAGCTGAAGCAACTAGGGATGTCAGAAAATTCCACCACAGACTCCAGTGAGGCCAGATTCTTTAGAATCTGATCCCCTTGAATCAGGGAATGGAACAACCCCCCCGCCACCCCATGGAATCCCCCCAGGATGGAGCCTACCTGGTGGCAGATGTGGCAGCGGCTCTGGTGGCGGCGGATGCAGCGGTCTCCCCAATTTCTGATTTTAAAAAAAACCGTGCATACGCAAATGGCAGCGCCCATGGGTGCCGCCATTTGTGTTCCTTATTTTGGCACATCTTAGTCTATGTAAACATTTATGTAGACTAAGACGGCGAAAATAAGGGGAACGCAAATAGTGTAGCGTCCCTGCTAGCCAGTGGCTGGATGTCCGGATGACAGCAGAGCCGGCTGTCAAGGGCTCCTTGGAGGCCTCTCTCAGTCTAATCCAGTAGCCAAGTCCAGACACAGACAAAGGGATTCTTTTCAAAGCTTTATTCCTCTTTTACAACTTAACAACTCTACCATTAGCAACTAGATATGAGCAGCAGAATACCTATGCCCTAAGTTGGAACAGTTGGTCCCCGTTTGAAAGGGAATTACTGGCAGACCCCTGAACTTAAGGACTAGGGAGTGTCCCTCCCCTTTTCCCTTGGATCTTCTGGGCGCAGCCGTTGTTTGCGTGCCAACCGGGCACTACGCCTCCTTTCCGCGCCCTCCATTTGGCACCGCTCTCTGCGTCAGCGTTGCACATCCATCAAGACTGCTTCCTGCACTTTGTCACTCCCAGGACTGCTATCTAAGCTAGGAATGCTGGTGGGAGGAATCTCCGTCAGCTGTTGGCCCTGGGAAAAAGGAGCGCACTCCTCTCCCAGGAGCGACTGCTCTTCCTCAGAATCAGAACTACTCTGGGATTCTATGGGCTCAGTGTCCACCCTGACACCGGCCGGCCAGGATTCTGGGGGAGAGGAACGGAGCGCCTCCCCCCCCGGCCAGGATTCCGGGGGGAGGGACGGAACGCCTCCCCCGCGGATGGCCCCAGCAGAACCAGGTAAGTGTTTCATACACTCCTAGAAGCAACCTCTTTTAAACAACCTCCTCATAGCAGAGATTCCGTCCCTACTTTCCTTATATGAAACAAAGAAGCAAAGTGAAGATTTCCAGGGCTGCTTCTTATTTTAAGAAGGCTTCATCTTCAAAGAAACGAGTCTGGCTAAGCACTGGTTGCAGGAACACACAAAGAATCCTGCCTCAGAACCTCTGGCTAGCATTTCACAGCAACAGCACAGAGACCAACCAAAGAGATGTATCATCCAAGTTCAAAAGCTCGAAAAACACTTATTGCTGGAAGAGTTTAATAGGGTTGGCGGAGAATTTCTCCCCGAACCTTCGGGGGGCTGAGTGCCAACGTGTTCGGCCCCCCGAAGAAGTTTCGGGGAGAAATTCTCCGCCCCCCCCGCCCCCCGCACCCCCCCCCGGGACGGGACTTACCTTTCCCGAATGTCCCTCCCTGCGGCGGGTCCCGGCGGCAGTTCGGCGGTTCTTCGTCAGGAGCGGGGGCGGCAGCCGATCTTTCGCTATTTGCGTTGCCCTTATTTTCGCCGTAGTCTACGTAAATCTTTACGTAGACTACAGCGACCAAATAAGGAACGCGAATGGCGGCTCCCTATGGGGGCCGCCATTTGCGTACGTGCTTTTTTTTTTTTTTTTTAAGTCACCCGTGATAGGCTACGTGACGATTTACGTAGCCTATCACGGCTGACTTTGCAGGTCTAGCCGTGATAGGCTACGTTAATCGTCATGTAGCCTATCACGGGGGCGTGTTTTTTTTTTACTTTTTATTTCGCGGCCGGGCGAGGTGGGAAGCCTCCCCCCCCCCGGCCTGAACTTCGGGGGGAGAGCAGCGAAGCGCCTCCCCCCCACCGCGAAAAGCTAAGAGACCAGGTAAGTGGCTTTCGTGCACCCCTAGAGTTTAACAGGTCAAAGAAACTTTATCAGGTAACCCAAAATTTGTTTGATATGCTTTGTTCTGCTAAATGCATTGAAGTTGTCTAAGTACACTCTCCAGTGACCTGAGGATAATGGCACAAGTAATTGACATGAAGTGAAGAGCAAACAAATTGTCCAATCATGTATAATGTTCATCAGTTTCATTTCAGGATGGAAAGTATTAACTGGAGAGGCATTTGGAACCCTGTAAGGGGTGGGGTGGAAGGTGGGGATTGGTGTATGTTGGGGATAGATAGTTCAGTCCATTCCTGTTCCATGTCAGTTTCATAGAATCATAGAATAGTAGGGTTGGAAGGGGCCTACAAGGCCATCGAGTCCAACCCCCGGCTCAGTGCAAGAATCCAAGTCAGAGCATCCCTGACAGATGGCTGTCCAGCCTCGTCTTGAATGCCTCCAGTGTGGGAGAGCCCTCCACCTCCCTAGGGAATTGGCTCCATTGTTTTGTACATGCTCATTCATAAGTCTGTTCCATCCTGTTTCGCATTAATTTGTGATGTGTTTTTTTTCCTTATATAATCTGCATGGACATTCGCATTTCTATACATATGTAAATAGGGGTTTTTTGAACGTATTTTCTCACAAAATACACATTTCTAAGTGTACTTCCTTTCAAAATATGGTATGCATTTATAAGGGCATTTTATCCTAAAACACACATTTCTATCCAGAGTTTGGTACATTTTTGAGCCAAGAACAGCATCACAAGTACATAACTGCAGTTCAGTCCCTATGTTAAACTGGGAGGTGGGGATCAGGTCTGATCATATCAGAATTCACAAAGTAAAAAAATCTCAAGCATCACTTGAATGTTTGGGTGGCAGTTGTGGCAATTGCAGTTAGAGATGTTGCAGGAGTCCGAGAACAGGTTGGAGTCCAACGAGGACCCCCCCGGCTCAGTCTCCCAGACCCCATTTGCTGAGGCACCACCACTCACTGGACCTGCTTGCTGAGCACCCACACAGTCCATGAGTGCCCAGCGGCTGCCCATTCGGGGGGTGGTGGTGGGGAGTGGTCCGTTCTGCCTAGGGATGTACGAAAGTCACTTAACTGGTCTCGCAGCTTGCTTGGCGGTGGGGGGGAGGCCAGGCCAGGGAGAAGCGCCCCGTCTCCCCAGCCGCGAACTTCAAAAGAAAAGAAAAAAAAAACGCCCCTATGATATGCTACGTAACGATTAACGTAGCCTATCACAGCTAGATTTGCAAAGTCAGCCGTGATAGGCTACGTTAATCGTCACGTAGCCTATCACAGGTGACTTTGAAAAAAAAAAAACCCGTACGCAAATGGCGGCCCCCATAGGGAGCCGCCATTCGCGTTCCTTATTTGGTCGCTGTAGTCTACGTAAAGATTTACATAGACTACAGCGAAAATATGGGCAACGCAGGGACCAAATAAGGAACGCGAATGGCAGCTCCCATTGGGGTCCGCCATTAGCCGTACGTGCTTTTTTTTTTTTAAGTCACCCGTGATAGGCTACGTGACGATTAATGTAGCCTATCACGGCTGACTTTGCAAATCTAGCCGTGATAGGCTACGTTAATCGTTACGTAGCCTATCACAGGGGCATTTTTTTTTTTTTTTACTTTTCTTGTAATGGTGGCGGCAGCAGCCGGTCGAAAGACCGGCTGCCGCCCCTGCCCCTGACGAAGACCTGCCGAACCGCCACCGGGACACGCCGCCGGGAGGGACATTCGTGAAAGGTAAGTCCCATCCCAGGGGGGTGGGGGGCGCGGAGTTCCGCCACAGACTCGGAGGGGTGGATTCTAAAGAATCTGGCCCCATTGGAGTCCATGGAGGAATTCTTCACCACCTAGGGATGTACAAAAGTTCCGCCACGGATTTGCGTTTCTTATTTTGGCACGTCTCAGTCTACGTAAACATTTACATAGACTAAACATTTACATAGATGCTACACTATTTGCGTTCCCCTTATTTTCTCCGTCTTAGTCTACATAAATGTTTACGTAGACTAAGACGTGCCAAAATAAGGAACGCAAATGGCGGCGGCCGTGGCCTGAACGCAAATGGCGGCGGCCTCTCCCCCCCTGGCCTGAACTTCGGGGGGAGAGCAGCGAAGCGCCTCGCCCCCACTGCAAGAAGCTGCGAGACCAGGTAAGTTGCTTTCGTGCACCCCTAGAGAGTGCCAGTGACCCTGGCAGGGAGGGCGAGGGAAAACAGGAGTTTCTGGATGCTAGGCACTGGGACAAGCGGGAGATGGCGGCGCTGAGAGGAGGCACTCAGCCTGCTTGGCACGAGGGCAACAGCTGCGCCCCGATGCCCTATGGGAAAGGGGTGGACTCTCTCCTCCTAGCCCATGAGTTCAGAGGCTTCCAGCCATCTCCCTCCAAATGGAGGCCAACTGATTTCTCTAAGGCTAGAAACCTCTGGTAGGCAGCTCTCTTAAGTTTCCCTCATTAGGCTCTGGCAATTAGCATCTGTAAGCATCATTAGGTTGAATGGAAATAAAGCCTTGGAAAAGAGCCCTTTCATCTGCGTGTTGATTCTGGCTACTTGAGGATTTCAGAAGGCAGCAAGGGCGCTCCTGACAGGGCCTAGGTATGTAGCTGGGGGCTGGGTGGTGTGTTGGGGGGGTGGCAAAGTGGGATTCAGAGTTCCAAATCCTGCTTCAGCTTCATACGCCGAGGTGATTCCCCCCCCCCGCCCAATCAGCCTGAGCCAAATTGGACCCACCTTGGAAGCCCCAGAGCAGCTGGGGGTCTATGCACAGCCCAATATATAAGTAGTGCCGAAAAACAGAGTGGGAGGGGGTTAGATAAGAAAAAAGGGATATGGAAAGGGGAAGAAAAGGAGAGAGAGTCTGAGAGAGCCAGAAAGAAGCAGAGATAGGAGAACTATAGGGATGCACGAGAATTCCATTTCTGCCTAGGGGTGTACAAAACCCCGCTTACCTGGCTCCGCTGGGCTCCACAGGTGGGGGGAGGTGCTCCGTCCCTCCCCACAGAATCCCTGCTGGGGGGGGAGGCGCTCCGTGCCTCTCCCCCAGAATCCTGGCCAGCTGGCTCCACTCTGCGGCCAAGCCATGGAGCCGCCGGCCGGCTCCAGCTGCCCACAGCAGGACATCCGGCCGCTGAGCAGCCCTGAAGGGACGCAAATGGCAGCTGTTGTAGCCGCTGTCATTTGCATCCCTGCAGTGAGCCATGATAGGCTATGTAAATATGTATGTAGCCTATCACGGCAGGGGAAAAACCCCAGCATACGCAAATGGCGGTAGCCGCCGCCATTTGCATACGCTGGGTTTTTTTCCCCCCTGCCATGATACGTAAATACTTATGTAGCCTATCACGGCTTCTGCAGGGATGCAAATGGTGTCCCTGGTTAGCCGTGATAAGTTACATAAGTATTTACGTAGCCTATCATGGCTGAAGAAGGAGGAAGCAAATGGCGACCGCAGGATGGCCACCATTCTCACAGCAGCACAGACGGGAGCAGGTAAGTGCTCTGTTTCATGCGCCTTTTGTGGGGTGGGGGCAGCGGGCACTTCATCCCGCGTGCCTTTCGTGGGTTGGGGGGAAGGGGCTTCGTTCCGTGATGGTTTTCTGGGGACCGAATGCACTGGCATTCGGCCTCACTGAGATCCGTCGTGGAATTCTCTGACATCCCTATTTCTGCCTATGAAACATGTGAGTATGTACTGTTCAAAGCTCCAAATTAGGGATGTATGGACTGTGTAAAATCTGCTCCATCTGTGTTTTGCGGATAGTCAGGTGCCTTTCATTCCATCATCTGCCCACAGATGGATGCGAATATTTTTTGTCATGCTGAAAAATACCGAAATAATTACACAAATATTTATTTAAGTATTTACCTAAGTATTTATATAATTTACTCCAGTACATAACATGTAGTGTATTGTCCCCTATTCTAT
The DNA here is from genome assembly GCF_057233095.1 of Heloderma suspectum. Lineage (NCBI taxonomy): Eukaryota > Metazoa > Chordata > Lepidosauria > Squamata > Helodermatidae > Heloderma > Heloderma suspectum. Next base: position 26,262,766 of record NC_139467.1, read on the forward strand.
TCTACGTTTCCTCAGCGGGTATGTACGTATTTTTCTATGGATTTATATGTGCAAATTTCAGGAAAGTAAAAAAATCATCCGAAAGTCCATGGACTCTGCAGGGACTGAGGGGGTCGCTCTGCAGTGGATTCCACAGGTCGGATTCTTAGAAATCTGAGCTCATTTTAATCTGTCTCGAATTTCTCCAGCATCCCTATTCTGAATATGAATATGTACATCAGTGTGCGTTTGCCAAAAATGTTTGTAAATTGCTTAACGCATGCTCATGTTCCCAATTCCAAGTTCAATTTCCATGAATTTCCTAATTTGTGAAAATGTCTTTTATAGAATTAATCAGCCCCACTTTAGTCTATGGAGGAAAGTTGCACACATTAGCAAACTTGAGCAAATTTGGGGAAACCTCTACAAATCTCCTGTTCGATTTCTGCTCGATTTGCACACACTTCCCATTCAGACAGAGCGAGCAGTGATTACAAATGAGAATGGGAATCAGGCATGAGATGAGCAGCAATACTTTTTTTTTTTCATCTGTGAATCACACTGCATGCTTGGAAATGTAAGGACTTCAGCCACAGATTACTTCCAAGTCCATGTGTGCTCTGCAAGGTGCAAACTAGGCAAATACAGATCAAACATGAACTGAAACAAATTTCTCATACAGCCCTAGCAGGGATGTCCGGATTTATTGAAATCCATCTATCCGTGTGTGTGTGGATTGTGCAGTGTCATTTGTTGCAGCGCCTTTTCAAAGACGGATTCGTTTTTTCTATTATTATACAGAAAAATACAGAAACAATTCTGTAAATTATTTAAAATAAATGTTATGTACTAGCATACATTATTTACATAATGCATGTTAGTATGTAACATTTAGCATATTGTCCCCCATTCCATTCAACTCCCCCCCCCACATATTTTCCAGTCTCAGCAGAAACATGTGTATTTTCCTATGAATAAATTTGTGTAAATGTTGGGAACGTTAAAAAGAAGAAGAAAGATCTGAAAGTCCACCATGCAGCCTGGGGATGTACGGACTGTGTAAAATCCACTCCATCTGTTTTTTGCAGATTGCCAGGCGCCTTTTGTTCTGTCATCTGCCCACAGGTGGATGCGAATGTGTGGTTTTTTCGTCATGCAGAAAAATATGCAAATAATTATGTAAGTATTTACATAAGTATTTACATAATTTACCTCAGTACTTAACATTTAATGCATTGTCCCCCATTCCATTCAGTGTTTCCTCAGCAGAAACTTCTGTATTTATCTACGAATGTATAAGTCTAAATTTTGGAAAAGTAAAAATAAGAAGAAAAAAACAGATCCAAAAGTCCATAGACTCCATGCAGCCTGAGGGTGTCACTCTGCAGCGGATTCCTCAGGTCGGGTTCTTAGAAATGAGGGAGAAAACCTCCCTCATCCATGACATGATCCTGGATGAGGGTGCAGACCTGGCATGTATTACGGAGACCTGGCTGGCCGAGGCTGCTGCTCCAACCCTTGCAGCCATGTGTCCAGCTGGATTTTCGTATGCACAGCAGCCGAGGGCTGGGGATCGGGGAGGGGGAGTGGCTGTTATCTACCGAGAGTCCTTGGTCTTCACCAGACCCCCTCTCCGGGAGACCAAGGTTGTTGAGTGCATGTACTGGAGGTTGGGCCCGAAGGGCAGTCTGGGGATTCTGCTCGTGTACCGTCCACCCCGCTGCATGACTGACTCCCTGGCCGAGGTGCTTGAGGTGGTCTCTGATGTGCGTGTACAGTCCCCTAACTTACTTGTGTTGGGGGACTTCAACGTACATTCGGAGGCCATCCTCACAGGAGCACCTCGGGACTTCATGGAGACCATGGCCTCCTGGGAGCTGCACCATATTCTAACTGGGCCCACCCATGTAGCCGGTCATGCACTAGACCTTGTGTTTGTTTCTGGAGAAGCGGGGAGTGATCTGGAAGTCGGGGGTATATCCACCACCCCCTTGTCATGGTCAGATCACTATCTGGTGATGTTGGACTTCTCGGTTCCACAACCCCTCCGCAGGGGTGGAGGACCCATTAAAATGGTCCGCCCCAGGCGTCTTATGGATCCAAATGGATTCCTGAACGCGCTTGGGGATTCTCTGGGGCATGCCAACGGCCACTCGGTCGAGACCCTGGTGGGTGGCTGGAATGCCGCAATCACCGGGGCATTAGATCGGGTGGCTCCGAAACGCCTTCTCCCCCTGAACAGGGCTCGGACTGCACCATGGTTCAATCCGCGGTTACGAGCTCTGAAACAGGAGGTGAGATGGCTAGAGCGCCGGTGGCGGAAGTCTCGCTCCAAAGACGATCAGACACGGGCTAGAGCTATATCTTCAGCCTATCACGTGGCGGTGAAGGCAGCAAAAAAGGAATATCATGCTGCCTCCATCGCGTCTGCAGAGTGCTGCCCCAGGAGGCTGTTCCAAGTGGTCCGGAGCCTGGTCGGTCCTGTGGCTCCGGAACCACTGGAGCATTCTAAGGCCTCCTGTGAGGCTTTGGCAAGGCACTTTGCAGATAAAATTGATCAGATTAGGTGTGTTACTCTGCACACTGTGGATACAGTTAGTGAGCAAGAGGCGGCCTGTGGCAAACCGGTTTTGTGGGATCGGTTCCAGCTTCTTCCTCCTGATGAAGTGGACAAGGTGCTTTCATCTGTAAGGCCAACCACCTGCTTACTTGATCCTTGCCCATCTTGGCTCATTATGAGCTGCAGAGAGAGACTGGGTGAGGGGATCAAGGCGGTGGTGAACGCCTCCCTTGAGGAGGGAGTGATGCCATCAGCCCTCAAGGAGGCAGTGATAAGACCGCTCTTAAAGAAGCCCTCCTTGGATCCTCAAGTTCTGAACAACTTTCGCCCAGTCTCAAATCTGCCATTTTTGGGCAAGGTGATTGAGCGGGTGGTGGCGGTGCAGTTGAAGGCACACTTGGAAGAAACTGATTATCTAGACCCATTTCAGTCGGGCTTCAGGCCTGGGCATGGGACAGAAACGGCCTTGGTCGCCTTGGTGGATGATATGAGGAGGGCTCTGGATAGGGGTGAATGCTCCTTCCTTGTTCTCCTCGACCTCTCAGCGGCTTTTGATACCGTTGACCACGGTATCCTCCTGGACCGCCTGGAGGGGTTGGGCATTGGAAACACTGTATTGCGGTGGTTCCAGTCCTTCCTCTCTGGCAGGTACCAGAGGGTAGCACTGGGAGAGGAGGTTTCGGACCCGTGGCCACTTACTTGTGGGGTGCCACAGGGTTCCATCCTCTCCCCGATGCTATTTAACATCTATGTGAAGCCACTGGGGGCTATCATCAGGAGGTTTGGGGTGCAGTGTCATCAATATGCGGATGACACTCAGCTCTACCTCTCATTCAAATCTTCACCAAGGTTGGCCGTAGAATCCCTGTCCAAATGTCTGGAGACGGTGAGTGGCTGGATGGGGAGGAATAAGCTGAAGCTCAACCCTGACAAGACTGAGGTACTTTTGGTGGGAGACAAGAGGAGGCTGGGGGATGTTGACCTGGTGTTGAATGGGGTACAGCTACCCTTGAAAGACCAGGTCCGCAGCCTGGGGGTCATTTTGGACTCCCAGCTGTCCATGGAGGCTCAGGTGTCAGCTGTGAGCCGGACAGCGCTGTATCAACTCCATCTGATACGGCGGCTGCGCCCCTACCTTCCTGACCATCTGCTCCCATCGGTAGTACATGCCCTGGTCTCCTCTCGGTTAGACTACTGTAATGCGCTCTACGTGGGGTTACCCTTGAAGACGGTTCGGAAACTGCAGCTGGTACAGAACGCGGCGGCTCGCCTGATTAAAGGCAGCCGCCAGCGAGATCACATCACTCCAGTGCTGAAGGAGTTGCACTGGTTACCAGTTGTTTTCCGGGCCAAATTCAAGGTGTTGGTTTTGACCTTTAAAACCCTATATGGTTCCGGCCCAGCCTATCTTAAGGAGCGCCTCCAGCAACACCAGACAGGCCGCTTAACAAGATCAGCCTCGGATGGCCTTTTCTCTGTCCCATCAGCCAGGACAGCTAGACTGGTGGGGACGAGGGAGAGGGCCTTCTCTGTGGTGGCCCCCACTCTGTGGAACTCCCTCCCTAGGGAACTCCGTCATGCCCCCTCTTTAATGAGCTTCTGTCGTGCATTAAGAACGTGGTTGTTCAGGCAGGCATTTGGGGTGGGTTAGGGTATTTTTTTAAAAAAAATTATGGTAAAATTTTATTGTTTTAAATTGTTTATGGTGGGTTGTACATTGCCCAGAGTGGCTGGGTGACCAGTCAGATGGGCGATTAATAAATTTAATAAATAAATAAATAAATAAATAAATAAATAAATCTGAGCTCATTTTAGTACATCTCGAATTTCTCCATCATCCCGCATCCCTAGTGCTAAATGATCTTGAGTATGCAGTGTCATTGAAAGTTGCTTAGCAGCTGAGATCTAGGTTTCTGCGCTCCCAGATCTTTATTTAGTGGAGTTGGGCAGAAAACATGTACTTTTGAACTCATGAATTATGTATACAAGGTGATAAGTGGGAATGTAAATTCAGAGCCGTGAATTATCTCTCACAACACATCTTCCTGTTTAGCTACATTAATGTACACCCTTATCTCATCAATGGCTTTATATCTTACTTACATCAGCACTTTACCTTTGAAGTGTTTGAAAAGGAGGTGTTATGTGGATGATGAGAAATTCAAGGAAGTGATTGACTGATCCAGCTTCCCTCCACTGAAATTTTCGCTGAGTTCTCTTTTTGAGTGTCTGTCTTCTTCGGGTGTTTAATAAATGGCTGTTTACTGAAATCAAAGGCTTCAGAGCATCTTTTCTCAGCAATGAATACAAGGTAAAGAAGAGCCTTTCATACCCAGGAAAAACTGAAGCGACACACGGAGATGTTGAATTGCCCTCAAGCAGCTGTCGTGTGTGTGCATGAATGCTTTGAGGTTCAACAAAATATTTTTTTTTTAAAAATGCAGAGGTTACTATTGAAAAACCAGCATTTCTAAGGTGCCATATTTAGATAACTGTAGATTTCAATCTGTACCAATTCGTAGACTTATGGTCCTTTAAATGTGTTATCAGCTGCTTCAATATAAATATATACAGTTCATTATTAGGGATGCTTGAAAGATTTCATCTTTATGCATTTTAATACAAATTGGCTTGATCTGTACTTCCTGGACTAATGTGCAGATCAGAGCATAGTTATACTCCAGGTTTTGAACTTCCCAAACTTTTCAACACAGTTCTTCACAAAAAGAAGAAAAGAAAGCAGTATCAAAATGGATACTAAACTGTTCAGGGTGGGAGGGAATGTGTTGTTTAAAAATGCATATTTCCAGGACAGAACTATGCAGTTAAAACCCATATTTGTGATTTTAAATGGAATGTTTTATGCAGTTCACACACACACACACACATATATATATATATATATATATATATGCAGAAATAGAACAGACTTTACAATGAACACATGCAAAAGAGACACAGACTGGAAATAGACTGATTTGCCCATCCTATTCAAGATACTTACATTCTTATCCCACTTTTATTTCAAGGAAGATTTTTTAAATCTGGGACTCAACCATGTGATTTTGGCTTTGGCCTATGTGAGTAGGATTTTACCATCTGCATGTGGCTATGGGGATGGATGAATCTGTCATTTTTGTTGTTGTTGTTGTTGTTGTTGTTGTTATTTATCTCCATTTCTCATTGTGCATATCTTAAATTCAGCTCATATCAAACTTCGATAATTTATGCAGTGTTAAATTCAGTTTCTCCCCAAATCAGAATTAAAAAAAAATCCATGAAAATTCATAATGCATGCATTTTTTATCTAATAAGCACATTTTCTGCAAGCAATTTTCCTAATATAATGCATTTGTTAGCATTGGGTTCCCTAATATATGCATTTTATGAACCACCCAGAGAGTCTTGGCTATTGGGCAGTATAGAAACATAATAAATAAATAAGAGTTTTGACTGGATGTTTTGATTGGAAAACCCCATTGCAAAATTTGGAACAGTGCAAAATTTCAAAGGATAGCCAAATTGTGGTTGTTGGTTAAAAAATGCAAAATTAGGTAAGTTTGCATTAAAACATGAACTGAACAGATTTCTCCAGCTTCTTTATATGGGCATGTGGGGACAATGCCCTGGGCCTGCCTACAGGGCCAGAATAAACTTGTAAGATATTGTTCAAACTCGCTGCTGTTTGTAGGGGTGGACGAAAGTCACTTACCTGTCCTCGAAGGACATTCGCGGTGGGGGGGGAGGCGCTTCGCTGGTCCCCCCGCGAAGTTCAGGCCGGGGGGGAGGCTTCCCGCCTCGGCCCGGCCGAAATTCAGGCCGGGGAGGAGGCTTCCCGCCTCGCCCGGCCACGAACGCGAACGTTTAAAAAAAAAAAACGCCCCCTGATAGGCTACATGACGATTCACGTAGCCTATCACGGCTAGATCTGCAAAGTCAGCCGTGATAGGCTACGTCAATCGTCACGTAGCCTATCACGGGTGACTTTAAAAAAAAAAAAAAGCGCGTACGCTAATGGCGGCCCCCATAGGGAGCCGCCATTCGCGTTCCTTATTTAGTCGCTGTAGTCTATGTAAATGTTTACGTAGACTATGGCGAAAATAAGGGCAACGCAAATAGCATTGCCCTTATTTTTGCCCTTATTTTCGCCGTAGTCTAGGTAAATCTTTACGTAGACTACAGCGACCAAATAAGGAACAGGAATGGCGGCTCCCTATGGGGGCTGCCATTATCCGTACACACTTTTTTTTTTTTTTAAAGTCACCCGTGATAGGCTACGTGACGATTGATGTAGCCTATCATGGCTGACTTTGCAAATCTAGCCGTGATAGGCTACGTGAATCGTCACGTAGCCTATCAGGGGGCGTTTTTTTTTTCTTTCATTGCAATGGCGGCGGCGGCAGCCAGTCGAAAGACCGGCTGCCACTCCCGTCCCGCTCGAACACCCGCCGAACTGCCGGCCGGACCCGCCGCCGGGAGGGACATTCGGCGAAGGTAAGTCCCGTCCCGTGGGGGGTGCGGGGTGCGGGGGGGTGCAGAGGATTTCTCCCCGAAACTTGTTCGGGGGGCCGAACACGTTGGCGCTTGGCCCCCCGAAGTTTCGGGGAGAAATTCTCCGCCACCCCTAGCTGTTTGTCTGTAATTAACCACAGAGCTAGCTGGGCTGTATCATAGTTGCATCTCTAGGAACCACTTAAGCTTTCAGACAGGAGGTGAGGAAGTTCTCTCTGATGTTAATTAAGTTTAAAAGTTGGACTGACTGTGCTTAAGAAAGGCACAATAAAGTGTTTGCTGCTGGCAGCCTGGAATGGAACAGGGAGATCTGCAAAGTTTCTAACTAATTAAGAGAGACAACATCTATATGTGTGAATCCAGTGAGTTGGGTAAATTTGACTTGAAAGTCGGGTCAAGACGTGATGCTGAGATGCATGATTCTCTCCTAGTGATGTTGTGAGCGCAGTTCGGAGTTCAGGAATTTGTCAAGCAACGCCCACCCACAACCCCCAAACTGTGCCCGTCGAGACGCTGTCCCTGTTCACCCCCCACTTGTGCCCACTCGCACACCAAAGTACTCACTGCGAACCTGTTCAGTGAGCACCGCCATTTCCACACATTTGCTTTCTAGGAAAAACTGGAAGTTTAAAAAATGTGAATATTCGAATATGCACAGTTTGGAGCAGAGCACAAACTCTACCTCATCCCTGGAGCTGGCCACAACACTCCCCCACTTGGATTGCAGTGAATGCAAATGGGGGGGGGGACAGCCAGCCAAGGCAATTGATGCTGTTGCACCCGAAAACCCTTAGCAGAAAGGAAAGAAGCTGCGCTACAGGCCCTGCCAATGAGGAGCCCTAGCTGGGAGAAACGGCTGAGAATTTCTCCTTGCCCTGGAGAAATGTGGTGAAATGGTCTCCCCAATTTCTCTGCCCACAAATATGGTGGAGAATTACAAGGGTCCATTTGTGCATGGCTTGAGTGTAGATTGATCCGTATATCATCTGCTTTGCTCGCAAACTAAAGATACATGTAGGGATGTCAGAGAATTCCGCCACGGATCTCAGTGAGGCTGAATGCCAGTGCATTCAGTCCCTCAAAATCTGGGGCGGAACGGCCTGCCACCCCCAGCCTCCTCGCGGATCCCCCCCGGGATGAGACTTACCTGGGGTGGATGTTCCGGGTGGCGGTGGCGGCGGCAGTGGTGGCTGCAGCGGCTGGTCTTCCGACCGGCCGCTGCCGCCACCATATGCAGTCTGGACTGGAGGTTGTTGTTTTGGTTTTTTTGGTCTGACCAAGCACAGGTAAGAGACTACTATCAAGCCTACTCTGTGGTGGTGAGGGTGGCAAAGAGACAGTTCTTTTCCACCACCATTGCATCTTCTCAGTGTCATCCAGCGGAGCTTTTCCGAGGGGTTCGCGGCCTGTTACATTCTGGGCCAGGGACAGAGACGGTGGAACCCTCGGTAGCATGCTGTGACGAGTTTGCACAGCACGTTGAGGATAAAGTAGCTCAGATTCATCATGAATTGGACACCACCATTAAATTTAGGGATGGGGGAGAACTTACCTTTCACGAATGTCCCTCCTGGCGACGGGTCCCGGCGGCAGTTCGGCCGGTCTTTGTCAGGGGCGGGGGCGGCATCTGGTCTTTCGACTGGCTGCCGCCACCGCCATTACAAGAAAAGTAAAAAAAACCAAAATGCCCCCGTGATAGGCTACGTAATGATTAACATAGCCTATCACAGCTAGATTTGCAAAGTCAGCCGTGATAGGCTACGTTAATCGTCACGTAGCCTATCACGGGTGACTTTTTTTTTAAAAAAAGCGCGTACGGCTAATGGCGGCCCCCATAGGGAACCGCCATTCACGTTCCTTATTTAGTCCCTGTAGTCTACGTAAAGATTTACGTAGACTACGGCGAAAATAAGGGCAACACTATTTGCGTTGTCCTTATTTTCGCCGTAGTCTACGTAAATCTTTACATAGACTACAGGGACCAAATAAGGAACACGAATGGCGGCTCCCTATGGGGGCTGCCATTTGCGTAAGTGCTTTTTTTTTTTCAAAGTCACCCGTGATAGGCTACATGATGATTAACGTAGCCTATCATGGCTGACTTTGCAGATCTAGGCGTGATAGGCTACGTTAATCGTTACGTAGCCTATCACAGGGGCATTTTTTTTTTTCTTTTGAAGTCCGTGGCCGGGGAGACGGGGCGCTTCTCCCCGGCCTGAATTTCAGCCGGGCAAGGAGGGAAGCCTCCCCCCCCAGCCTGAACTTCGGGGGGAGCAGCGAAGCGCCTCCCCCCCACCGCTAAGCAAGCTGTGAGACCAGGTAAGTGACTTTCATGCATCCCTACCATTAATGCAGTTCCATTGGTAGAGGCGTTCAGAGCACCGTCTGGTCCAGTTTTATTGGATGAGTTTCAGTTACTGAGGCCTGAGGATGCGGACAAGGTGCTTGGCCAAGTCCGATCGACCACTTGTGTGCTTGACCCTTGCCCTTCATGGCTTATTAAATCAAACAAGGAGGAGATGTCTGGCTGGGTCCAGGAGGTTGTAAATTCCTCCTTGAGAGAGGGAGTGGTGCCTGCCACTTTAAAAGAGGTGGTAATTAGACCACTCCCGAAAAAGCCTAACCTGGACCCAGAGGATGTTAACAATTATAGGCCAGTGGCCAACATCCCCTTCCTGGGCAAGGTGCTTGAGCGGGTGGTTGTAGGACAGCTCCAGGCACTGTTGAATGAAATGGATTATCTAGATCCATTTTAATCAGGCTTCAGGCCTGGTTTTGGAACAGAAACTGCCTTGGTCGCCCTGTGGGATGACCTCTGCTGGGAGAGGGACAGGGGGAGTGTGACCTTGTTGATTCTCCTGGACCTCTCAGCAGCTTTCGATACCATCAACCATGGTATCCTTCTGGATAGGTTGTCTGGGTTGGGAGTTGGAGGCACTGCACTACAGTGGTTCTGCTCCTACTTGGATGGCTGATTCCAGAAGGTGGTGCTGGGGGATTATTGCTCTGTGCCATGGCAATTGTGCCACAGGGTTCCACAGGGTTCTATTTTATCCCCCATGCTGTTTAACATCTACATGAAACCGCTGGGGGAGGTTATCCGGAGGTGTGGGCTGAGGGGCCATCAATATGCAGATGACACCCAGCTCTACCTCTCTTTCTCATCAAAACCAGGTGAGGCAGGGGCTGTTCTGAATCAGTGCCTGGGCACGGTAATGGACTGGATGAGGGCCAATAAACTGAAACTCAATCCAGACAAGACGGAGGTACTGTTAGTGGGTGGTTCGTCTGCCCGGCTAGGTGATATTCAACCTGTTCTGGAGGGGGTTGCACTCCCCCTAAAGGGTCAGGTTCATAGTTTAGGGGTGCTCTTGGATCCAGAACTGTCACTTGAGGCACAGGTGAACTCAGTGGCACAGAGCACTTTTTATCAGCTTAGGCTGGTATACCAAGTACGCCCTTATCTGGACAGAGATAGCCTAGCTACAGTTATCCATGCTCTGATAACTTCTCATCTGGATTACTGCAATGCGTTATACATGGGGCTGCCTTTGAAAACGGTCCAGAAACTTCAGCTGGTCCAAAGTAGGGCAGCAAGATTGTTAACAGGGACTGGCCCGCGAGCTCATATTATGCCAGTACTTTTCCAGCTGCACTGGCTGCCAGTCCATTTCCAGGCACGATTCAAAGTGCTGGTGTTAACATTCAAAGCCCTTAACGGCTTGGGGCCAGGTTACCTGAAGGATCGCTTCCTCCCATATGTGCCTGCCTGGACCTTAAGATCATCGTCAGCGGCCCTTCTCCGTGAGCCCTTGCCAAAGGAAGTGAGGTGGGTGGCTACTAGGAGGAGGGCTTTTTCTGCTGTGGCACCCCAGCTCTGGAATGAGCTCCCTAGTGAGGTTCGCCTGGCACCTACATTATATTCCTTTCGGTGCCAGGTGAAGACTAGGGATGCACGAAAGCCACTTACCTGGTCTCGCAGCTTGCTTCGCAGTGGGGGGGAGGCGCTTTGCTGCTCCCCCTGAAGTTCAGGCTGGGGGGGAGGCTTCCCGCCTCGCCCGGCCGAAATTCAGGCCAGGGGGGAGGCTTCCCGCCTCGCCTGGCCGAAATTCAGGCTGGGGAGAAGCACCCTGTCTCCCCGGCCGCGAACTTCAAAAGAAAAGAAAAAAAACACGCCCCTGTGATAGGCTACATAATGATTAATGTAGCCTATCATGGCTAGATAGGCAGGTAGGGAATCCACCCATCCCTACGAGGAAGACATCACGAGGCAATTCCTCCCATGGGCCTTTATCAATTCAGAAAGTGCAGGTGGTCAGGGAGGCTGCAGAGCAATGGAAAAATGCACAACACAGAGAGAAAACACCCACAGCACCCTCAGCCACCTCACAGTAGGGATGGCGGAGAATTCTGCCACGGATTCCAGTAAGGCTGAATTCACTGGTATTTGGCCCCCAGGAATCCGTGGCGGAATGGCCTCCTGCCCCCCCGCCCACCGCACGGACCCCCCAGGATGAAGCTTACCTGTGGCAGATGCGGTGGATGCGGCGGCGGCTTTGGCAGTGGTGCGGCGGCGGTGCGGAAGCTGCGGCGGCAGGGGCGGTGGAAGGTGCAGCAGCAGAAATTGTGGCAGCAGGTGCAGCGGCAGGGGCAGCAGGGGTGGCAGTGGGGGCAGCAGGTGTGGGGGCAGTGGGGGCAGCAGGTACGGCGGCGGGGGCAGCAGGGGCAGCTGCAGTGGGGGCAGTGGCGGTGGAGGAAGGTGTGGCAGCGGGGGCAGCCACTGCTGGGCGCAGCAAACACAAATGGCAGAGGCTACGGCGGCCACCATTTGCGTTCACTATTTTTAGCCGTTCTAGCCTATGTAAATATTTACGTAGGCTAGAATGGCTAAAAATAGTAAATACAAATGGCAGCTGCCATAGCCGCCGCCATTTGCATACACTTTTTTTTTTACTTTGCTGTGATAGGCTATGTAAATATTTATGTAGCTATCACGGTTAAGTACAGGGTAGGAGTGCACAAAAGCCACTTACCTGGTCTCGCAGCTTCCTTCGCGGTGGGGGGGAGGCTCTTCTCTGCTCCCCCCGAAGTTCAGGCCGGGGAGGAGGCTTCCCGCCTCGCCTGGCCGAAATTCAGGCCGGGGAGGAGGCGCCTCGCCTCGCCCAGCCGCGAAATAAAAAGTTAAAAAAAAATGCCCCCGTGATAGGCTACGTGACGATTAACGTAGCCTATCACGGCTAGATCTGCAAAGTCAGCCATGATAGGCTACGTTAATCGTCATGTAGCCTATCACGGGTGACTTTAAAAAAGAAAAGAAAAAGTGCGTACGCAAATGGCGGCCCCCATAGGGAGCCGCCATTCGCGTTCCTTATTTGGTCGCTGTAGTCTACGTAAATCTTTACGTAGACTACAGTGACCAAATAAGGAACGTGAATGGCAGCTCCCTATGGGGGCCGCCATTAGCCATACGGGGTTTTTTTTTTTTTAAAGTCACCCGTGATAGGCTACGTGATGATTTACGTAGCCTATCACGGCTGACTTTGCAGATCTAGCCGTGATAGGCTACGTTAATCGTCACGTAGCCTATCACGGGGGCCTTTTTTTTTTTTTACTTTTATTGGAATGGAGGCGGCGGCAGCCAGTCGAAAGACTGGCTGCCGCCTCTGCCCCTGTCGAAGACCTGCCGAACCGCCGGCGGGACCCACCGCCGGGAGGGACATTCGGAAAAGGTAAGTCCCGTCCTGGGGGGGTGCACGGGGGAGGGGGGTGCGGAAAATTTCTCCCCGAAACTACTTCGGGGGGCCGAATACGTTGGCACTCAGCCCCCCGAAGTTTCGGGGAGAAATTCTCCCCCATCCCTAGTACAGGGACACAAACGGCAGTGACTACGGCCACCACCATTTGCGTCCCTGCTGCCCAGCAGCTGGATGTCCAGCTGCGGGCAGAGCCGGCCGGCGGCTCCGCGGAATCCCCACAAAGCAGAGCCAGCTGGGTAGGATTCCGGGGGGAGGGCCAGAGCTCCTCCCCCCCACCGCGAAGCAGATCCGCAAAACGGTAAGTGACTTTCGTACATCCCTACGTCACAGTGATTAATTAGGCAAGCTCCAAATTACAACCAAAAAAATTCAAAATTTTGCCTCAGAAAAATGGAAGCCTCAATTCAGTTGATGCTGTTGCCACCTACAGAAGCAGTGCAATAAACCAAACCCCCCCCGGGGGGGGGGGAACCCGTGCTACAGCACCTGCCAATATTCAGCCATATCTGTGAGAACCTGATGGAGAATTCATTTTCCCCTAGGAGAATTCAAAGTTCTCTTTCCACAAATAGGCTGGGGAATTTTGAGCGGCCACCATTTGTACACATCTCTCTCAGTCTCTATCTCCCACCCACCCACTCTCTCTATATATACATTGCCTGCGTATGTGTTGGTGATCTCACAAAATTTAAATGGACAATTAGGATCTTATTGAGAGAAAACCAAAATTAATGAGTTAATCATTTAGCAGTTAAAAAATTAATAACAGTAACGTTTCCTACATTTTTCCTCATACAGCCTTAATCAACAAAATAAAAACAAAGTTATCTTTTTTTATTGCCCCCCACCCTGGTTACTTAGTTGTACCTTTCTAAGCAGTAGGTATGTGCAGGGACATAACAGCAAGTAATTAAAGACAGATATAAAGCAATACAAGTCAAACCTGCAGTATAATTGCCTCATAAAATTGCCGAAGTTTTATATATACATGGGCCCATTTTTCACAGCATAAATGAATACAACTTCCACAGAGTTCATGAATTTCCGGGATTCATAGATCTTTACTAGACTGAGAAAAGTTCAAGAAATATATATCCACTTCAGGGAATGCTGTATAAAGAGAGAAGTGTGGCATAAATCTGTAGCATCAGGATTTTCAGAAGGTGCTGATATACAAGCTGGGATAAAGACACCATGCTACGTATATGCATCTCTTTTCTTTCTTTATAATTAGTGATGATGTGTAAAACAGCAAAATTTGAGCTTCCCAAAGTTCTCTGAATTCCATCTTCAAGCTTGTTCCAACTTGGATCCATAGCTGATTGTGTGCTTTATTTTTTCTTCCCATTTTGCATGAAAACCCATGTGCATTTTTATGCACATTTCCCAAATGTACATTAACTGTGTGCATTTTCAAAATGTATGTATTCTTCTCCCAATGATTAAAGTGCATTCATGCACATTTTTCTTTTTCTTTTTTTAATTTTCTTTTTATCTTTATAAATGAAGTAAACAGTACCAACAACTTAATTGGTAGCTACAGTTTCCCAACAATACTGTATTCTTAGGAGGACACAGCAATAACAAAAAGGAGAAGAAAAGAAATATATATATATATTAAGGATTAAATTTAGACTCCAGTACACACGGGCTTCAAACCCCATTCTACTTTAAAAAATATACCTATAACATTGGCAATATTACAATTCAATACAGCATAGATAATCATATCGTGTCATCAGTCTTATTAGCAAGGCAGCAGGCCTACAATTCATTTCCAGTAACCATATATTGCCCTTCAGTTAACATATAATAGGTAAAAAGGTAAAGGTATCCCCAACCAGTCGTGTCCGACTCTAGGGTGCGGTGCTCATCCCTGTTTCTAAGCCGAAGAGCCAGCGCTGTCCGAAGACGTTTCCGTGGTCATGTGGCCGGCATGACTGAACACCGAGGTGCACGGAATGCTGTTACCTTTCCCGCCGAGGCGGTACCTATTTATCTAGTTGCAATTTCTTGCTTTCGAACTGCTAGGTTGGCAGGAGCTGGGACTGAAGACGGGAGCTCACTCCGGCACGCAGCACTCTGGTCTCGAACTGCTGACCTGCCGACCTTCCAGTCTGCAGTTCAGTGTCTTAACCACTAAGCTACCACGGCCCTAACGTATAATAGTAAAGCTTAACAATTTATCCAGCCAAAAATTTTACTAACCAGTCTCATAATAATGATAATAATGATGATAATAATAATAAGGAAGGAGATTAAAAAAGATAAATAATAATAGTAACAACTCACTAATAAATTATATAATGTTATATAACAAGCTTAAAAACAACCTTACAACTATCAGTAGTATATTTTGAACTACATATATAAATGAGCGTGCACATTTCTATACACCCTCAAACAGTATATTTAAGTACAGTATGTCATATCCATTTTAAAGAGAAAGGATTAGAGAGAGAGAGAGAGAGAGAGAGAGAGAGAAATGAGAGAAAGCAGACAGATATATGTATAAGCAACTATCTGTGGCCTAGCCTGAATCATTCAGACTAAACATAGCCAGTTAACAAAACCTGTTTGTAGATTCCAGTTCATGGGGCTGGAACAGAAACCTCATGCGTTTTTGCATTTAGCCACGCCTCTGCCATTTCATGATTTAGGAAATCATCTGACTTTCAGAAACAATGCAAAATGTAGCAGGATATTTTAAGTGATATTGTAAGTTCAATTGTTTTGCCAGATTTTTCACCTTGATGAATTTAGGGATGGCGGAGAAATCTGCCACAGACTCCAGTGAGGCCAGATTCTAAAGAATCTGGCCCCCTGGAGTCTGTGGTGGAACGGACTACCCCCTGACACCCTGAAATCCTGCAGGAATGGACCTACATTGTGTCAGCCATCCGGTCCATCCATTGCTGTGCTGCTGCGGCCACAAATGGTGGCTGGCGTAGCGGCCGCTATTTACGTCCCTATGCTAGGCCATGATAGGCTACATATATATTTACGTAGCCTATCACGGCTAAAGCAGGGACGCAAATGGTGTAGGGGATGCCATTTGTGTCCCTGCTTTAGCTGTGATAGGCTACATAAATATATATGTAGCCTATCATGGCCTAGCATAGGGATGCAAATGGCATCCCTTATGCAGGACATAGGGGTGTACGAAACTCCACTTACCTGGCTCCGCCGGGTTCCGCTGGGGTGGGGAGACACTCTGTCCCTCCTCCCAGAATCCTCGCCGGGGGGGAGGCACTCCGTCCCTCCACCCAGAATCCTTGCCAGGGGGGAGGTGTTCCATCCCTCCCCCCGCAATCCTGGCCGGCTGGCTCCGCTCCGCGGGAATTCCGCAGAGCCACCGGCTAGCTCCACCAGCAGCCGGACAACCAGCCACTGGCTAGCAGGGATGCAAATGGTGGCAGCCGTAGCCGCCGCCGTTTCCGTCCCTGTATTCAGCCATCATAGGCTATGTAAAGACTTACGTAGCCTATCACGTCTGGGTTAAAAAAAAAAAAAGCGTACGCAAATGGTGGCGGCTACGGCCGCTGCCATTTCCATTCCTTATTTTTGGCCGTCTTAGTCTACGTAAATATTTACGTAGACTAAGACGATGAAACTAAGGGGGAATGCAAATAGCGTAGCGGACGCTATTTGCGTTCCCCCTTATTTTCGCTGTCTTAGTCTACGTAAATATTTATGTAGACTAAGGTGGCCAAAAATAAGGAACGCAAATGGTGGCAGCCGTAGCCGCCACCATTTGCGTACACGTTGTTTTTTTTTTAACCCAGATGTGATAGGCTATGTAAGGCTTTACTGCTGGAGCCGCCGCTGTCCGGAACATCCGCCCCAGGTAAGTCTCATTCCAGTGGGGATCCGCGGGGGGCGGGGGGGTGGCAGCCCATTCCGCCACGGAGTTCGGGGGTCCGAAAGCACTGGCATTCGGCCTCATCAAGATCCGTGGCGGAATTCTCTGACATCCCTAGCAGGACACCATTTGCAACTGCAGTAGCCCGGCAGTGGATGGAGGCCATGCTGCGGATCGGCCCGGCCAGTGGCTCTGCAGACTGGCTGCGGAGCGGAGCCGGCTGGGTAGGATTCCAGGGGGGAGGATCACCTCCCCCCCATAGAGGATTCCAGGGGGAGGAACAGATCACCCTCCCCCCGTAGAGGATTCCAGGGGGAGGAACAGATCACCTTCCCCCCCATGGGACCCCCCAGCGGACCCAGGTAAGTTGGGGTTCGTAAACCCTTAGATGAATTGCCATCTTTTATCAGCAACTTCTTTGGTGTTGTCTGGAAAGAACATAACTTTATCTTGTTTCTGGAAAAGATTTCCACCCCATCTTGCCAACTGCAGGATATAATTTTTTGTGGAAATTCTTGCAAATTGGACTATAATCATATAACCAAATCCTTTTGGCATTTGGCACACATCCTTGCTGTAGCCATGTTTCTCTTCAAACAGATCTTGCAAGTCCTTAAATATCCCCAAATATTGTTAATATTGTTAAACCATTCTTCAGATATTGTTGCTATTTCTTAATCCATAAATTACAATGGAGCACGTCAGCCCTGATTTCTCCTAGTTAGATAGGAGTTTCAAAACAACTTTTGGTGATGATTAAGCTCTGGGAGGGTAGTCTTGGAATCCAGCCCTGCTGCTGCTCCGCAGAGAGGACTATTCTTCCAAGACTCCATCCATATGCTGCCTTGCCATTATAGGGATGTCAGAGAATTCCACCACAGATCTTGGTGAGGCCAAATGCCAGTGCATTTGGCCCCCCGAACTCCGTGGCGGATTGGCCTGCCACCTTCTGCCCCCCCGCAGATCCCCCTGGGATGAGACTTACCTGGGGCGGATCTTCTGGGCGGCGGCTTCAGCGGCGGCTTCGGTGGCGTCAGCGGCTGGTCTTCTGACTGGCTGCTGCCGCCACCATTTGCAGTCTTGTAAAAAAAAAAAAAAAACATGACGTGATAGGCTATGTAAAGATTAACATAGCCTATCATGGATGGGTTTTTTTTAAAAAACACACACAAAACAACATGATAGGCTACGGAAAGATTTACGTAGCCTATCATGGCTGGGTTTAAAAAACAAAAAACCGCGTACGCAAATGGCGGCGGCTACAGCTGCCGCCATTTGCGTTCCTTATTTTTGGCCATCTTAGTCTAAATAAATATTTACGTAGACTATGATGGCGAAAATAAAGGGTAACGCAAATAGCGTAGCGGGCGCTATTTGCGTCCCTTTTTGATTCGCCATTTTAGCCTATGTAAATATTTACGTAGGCTAAAACGGTGAATCAAAAAGGGACGCAAATAGCTCCCACTACGTTATTTGCATTCCCCTTAGGGATGTCAGAGAATTCCGCCACGGATCTCAGTGAGGCCGAATGCCAGTGCATTCGGCCCCCCAAAATCTATGGTGGAATGGCCTGCCACCCCCTGGCCCCCCGCGGATCCCCCCCGGGATGAGACTTACCTGGGGTTGATCTTCCGGGTGGCGGCGACTCCGGTGGCAACTCCGGTGGTGGCTTCAGCCACAGCGGCGGCGGCGGGCGGTCTTCCGACTGGCTGCCGCCACCGCCATTTCCAGGCTTGTGAAGAAAAAAAAAGATGTGATAGGCTACGTAAAGATTTACATAGCCTATCATGGCTAGGTTTTTTTAAAAAATAGACGTGATACGGTACGTAAATCTTTACGTAACCTATCATGGTTGGGGGTGGGTTTAAAAAAACAACAACGCATACACAAAATTTGCATTCCTTCTTTTTACCATCTTAATCTACGTAAATATTTACATAGACTATGATGGCAAAAATCAAG
This sequence comes from Heloderma suspectum, assembly GCF_057233095.1. Lineage (NCBI taxonomy): Eukaryota > Metazoa > Chordata > Lepidosauria > Squamata > Helodermatidae > Heloderma > Heloderma suspectum. The sequence continues at coordinate 26,281,397 of NC_139467.1, forward strand.
GGGAACGCAAATAGCGTAGCGGGCACTATTTGCGTCCCCTTTTGATTAGCTGTTTTAGCCTACGTAAAGATTTATGTAGGCTAAAACAGTGAATGAAAAAGGGACGCAAATAGTGCCCGCTACGCTATTTGTGTTCCCCTTGATTTTCGCCATCATAGTCGACATAAATATTTACGTAGATTAAGACGGTCAAAATGAAGGAATGCAAATGGCGGCGGCCGTAGCTGCCGCCATTTGCGTATGCGGTTGTTGTTGTTGTTGTTTTTCCCCAGAGCCCTCTGTGGCCGGAAATCCAGCTGCGGACGGATTTCTGGCCTGGCTGGGCCGAGCCTGGCCGGCGGCTCCGCGGAGCTGCCGTGGAGCACTGCCGGCCATTCGATGATTCCGGGGGGAGGAACGGAGCGCCTCCCCCCTGGCCAGGATTCCAGGGGGAGGGATGGAATGCCTCCCCCCCACCATCAACATAATCCGCAAAAGGTAAGTCACTTTCGTACCTCCCTAGTTCCCCTTTATTTTCGCCATCATAGTCTATGTAAATATTTACGTAGATTAAGACGGCCAAAAATAAGGAACGCAAATCGCGGTGGCCATAGCTGCTGCCATTTGTGTACGTGGTTTCCCCCCCTCCCAGAGCCCTCCACGGCCTGAAATCCGCACAGCCGGCCGTGAAGGATTCCGGGGGGCAGATCGCCTCCCCCACCGTTGAGGATTCTGGGGGGAGGGATGGAATGCCTACCCCCCCCACCATCAAAATAATCCGCGGAAAGTTAAGTGACTTTCGTACATCCCTACTTGCCAACCTTTTTCATTCCAGGGGAGAGATGAAAAGGTTTTTTAACCTTTTAAAAAGCTGTTTGAGATAGCATCCTGTGGAGAGTCCGCGGAATGCTGCCAGGATGACACTGGCTCTGACCGGAACATTCATGCGCATTTATCAAATCTGCAATTTTTTTTCATGTACTTTTTTCAAATGTGCACATGCTGGCACTTGCATTTTTTTCCCCCCACAATTCATATTGCAAGCTTGGAAATGTACGGACATTGACCTTGCATTGTACCCAAGTCCATGTTTGGTCTGGAACGTGTGAATTGAGTAGATCCTGATCAAACAATGAACTGAAATGGATGTCTCATACATCCCTATATATAATTCTCTCTGTTTTCCACACTGTGTCTTTGAGGACATTATGGGCAATATGTATTGATTGAATGTATAAATTGCCAATTTGGCTGCCTTTCTTATTTCCAGATACAACTTTGAGGTTCCATACTTGAACATCAGGTTTAGGGTTCATCAATGTTTCCCTATTCCATTTCTTTATTCTTCCTTTGGTTTGGTGTTCCTGCTAACCCACCCCACCCACCCCCATCTGAATTCCAATTTAACTGAAGGAATCTCTGAAATGAATTGCACAATTGGAGCATTCACAATTTGCCCCACCTTTCAGCTTCTTCATTTAATTTGAAACTCCTACCCTCTGCATTACTAATATGTGTATAAATGCATTGATAAAACACTTCAAAATGTGTATGCATGTTCAGATCACAATTATATTTGTGCTGTGTTTTACTCTTGCAGAAACAAAAGTACTATTGGTCTGTACATAAAGTCAAATCAAGGTTGCTTTTTGGGGATGGGGGGCAGTGTTTTATTAATGCACAAAAGCACATATGCTCATCAATGTTTTATTAATGTGCATTGCTCAGGTCAGGTGAGGGGGGAGGGATAGGAGAAAACTGAAGAAACCAAAACTTGGAAACTGTGCATGTATAGCACTTTGTACAAAATTTGGAAATCGGAAAGACAGAGGGAACTTGACTAGGTAATTTGAAACTCCAGCACCTGGGGAGAAATTCAGCTGAGGAGAATTTCACACACACCACTTATGAGAATATTAGAGGAAGGAAAGCAAAAGCAATAAATAGTGAGTGACAGGTTCAATGACAAAAAGAAAATGTAGAAAGGGAAGGAGTGAAGAAAAAAAAACATGAGGAAGACAATATATGAAAGAGGAAAAACATCATGGGGAAAATGTAATGTTACCACTACATTTGTATTTCTATACAGAAACTGATCGTTGAGGTGGTGAGTGTTCCCTTATCTCTGCCCCCAGCTCCAGCTTCCTCAATGGGTGGCAGTGGCTTGAGGAAATCGGTGGCGGAACGGCCTTCCACCCCCCACCCCCCCCGGGACAAGACTTACCTTGGGCGGATCTTCCTGGCAGTGGCAGCTCGGGCGGCGGTGGTGGCAGTGGCGGTGGGGGGGGCGGCGGCGGCCGGTCTTCCGACCGGCAGCCCCCGCCACCATTTCCAGTTAAAAACAAAACAAAACATGATAGGCTACGTAAAGATTTACGTAGCCTATCACGGCTAGGTTTTTTTTTAAAAGAAGTTATAGGCTACGTAAATGTTTATGTAGCCTATCATGGCTGACTTAAAAAAAAACCCCAAAAAAGCACGTACGCAAATGGAGGCCATGGCCGCCGCCATTTGCGTTCCTTATTTTGGCACGTCTTAGTCTATGTAAACATTTACGTAGACTAAGACAGTGAAAATAAGGGGAATGCAAATAGCAGAGACGCAAATGTTTACATAGACTAAGACGTGCCAAAATAAGGAACTCAAATGGCGGCGGCCATGGCCGCCGCCATTTGCGTACGTGCATTTTTGTTTTGTTTTTAAGTCAGTCATTATAGGCTGCGTAAACATTTACGTAGCCTATCATGGCTGACTGCAGGGACGCAAACGGCGGCGGCTATGTCCGCCGCCATTTGCGTCCCTGCTAGCCAGCAGCCGGATGTCCGGCTGCTGGCGGAGCCGGCTGGTGGCTCCGCAGAATCGCTGTGGAGCACAGCCGGCTGGCCAGGATTCCGGGGGGGGGGGAGGAACGGAGTGCCTCCCCCCCATCCAGGATTCTGGGGGGAGGGACGGAGCGCCTCCCCCCCACCATCAGCATAATCCGCGAAAGGTAAGTGATTTTCGTACATCCCTAATGAGGCCTAACCAAGGCTGAGTAGATGGGAACTAGTACTTTCTGAGATTTGGAAGCTATGCTTGTATTAATGCAGCCCAAGATAGCATTTGCCTTTTTTGCAGCCACATCACATTGTTGGCTCATCTTCAGCTTGTGATCTACAACAATGCCAAGATCCTTCTCGCTTGTAGTGTTGTTGAGCCATGTATCCCCCATCTTGTAACTGTGCACTTGGTTTCTTTTTCCTAGGTGCAGAACTTGGCATTTATCCCCATTAAATGTCATTCTGTTGTTTTCTGCCCAGCGCTCCAGTCTATCAAGATCACTTTGAATTTTGTTTCTGTCTTCCAAGGTATTAGCTGTCCCACCCAATTTTGTGTCATCTGCAAATTTGATCAGCATTCCCTGCACCTCCTCCTCCAAGTCATTAATAAAAATGTTGAAGAGCACTGGGCCCAGGACTGAGCCCTGCAGTACCCCACTCGTTATCTCTCCCAGTTTCAGAAGATCCTACTAATAAGCACTCTTTGAATCCATTTCTGTAGCCAACTGTGGATCCACCGGATCGTTGTTTCATCTAGCCCACTTCGAGCTAGTTTGCTCATCAGGATATCATTGGGCACTTTGTCGAAAGCTTTGCTGAAGTCGAGGTATATTATGTCCACAGCATTCCCACAGTCCATAAGGGAGGTTACCTGATCAAAAAATGAGATCAGATTTGTCTGGCAGGATTTGTTCTTGACAAATCCATGTTGGCTTCGACTAATCACTGCATTGTTTTCAAGGTGCTTCCAGATGGATTGCTTTATCATCTGCTCCAGAATTTTCCCAGCCATTGATGTCAGACTGACTGGTCTGTAATTCCCAGGTTCCTCCTTTTTACCCTTTGTGAAGATAGGGACAACATTAGCCCTCCTTCAGTCATCTGGCACTTCACCCGTCCTCCATGATTTCTCAAAGAGAATAGACAGCGGTTCTGAGAGTTCTTCTGCCAGTTCCTTTATTACTCTAGGATGCAGTTCATCTGGTCCTGGAGAGTTGAACTCATTCAAAGTCATTAGGTGTTCGTTGACCATATGCCTATCGATCTCAAGCTGCAATCCTGCCCCTTCAGCCTGTACTTCGCCTTTGCCAGGGGGATCTTAGACCCTCTTTTGGGAGAAGACTGAGCCAAAGTAGGAATTGAGCACCTCTGCCTTTTCTTTGTCCCCTGTTATCATTTTGCCATCCTTATTTAATAGCTGAACAACTATTTATTTCCTCTGTCTTTACCATGCATGTAGCTGAAGAAAGCCTTTTTGTTGCCTTCAGGATCCCTCACTAACATCAGCTTATCCTCAGCTTTAGCCTTCCTGATGCTATCCCTGCAATTCTGTGCTACCTGCCTGTACACTTCCTTTGTAGCTTGTCCTTCTCTCCACTTCCTATATGTGTCTTTTTTGTTGTTTTCAGGTCATCTCTAAGCTTTTTAAGTAGCCACATTGGCTTCTTCTGTTGTCTTTCACCTTCTTCCCTTGTTGGAATTGTTTGCAATTGTGCCTTGAGAACTTCCTTTTTTAAAAACTCCCACCCATCTTGGACTCCTTTTCTCCTTAGAGTCACTTGCCATGGGACCTTAACGTATCATTGTTCTGAGTTTATTAAAATCAGCTTTCTCCAAATCCAGGGTACCAGTTTGGCTACACTTGGCTTCTGCTTCCTTTAGAACCATGAACTCAAGCATAACATTGTTGCTTTCCCCCAGAGTTCCTGTAACTGCTACTTTACCCACTAAGTCATCTCTGTTGGTTAGGATCAAGTCAAGGATAGCCAATCCTCTAGTTCCTTCCTCTGCTTTCTGTAGGAGGAAGTTATCCACCACATGAGTCAGGAATTTCCTGGAGTGAAAGTCCCCAAGAGTTTATTTGAAATTGAATTTGGCCCTCTGGCTGAAAGAGGTTCAACATCCCTGATTTCAGGAGTGGCTAGGGATGTCAGAGAATTCCGTGACAGATCTTGGTGAGGCCGAATGTCAGTGCATTCGGCCCCCCAAAATCCATTGCAGAACAGCCTGCCACCCCCTCTGTCCCCCGCGGATCCCCCCAGGACGAGACTTACCTGGGGTGGATGTTCCGGACAGCAGCAGCTCCAGCGGTGGCTTCGGCAGTGGAGGCAGCGGCGGCTGGTCTTCCGAACGGCTGCCGCCACCACCATTTGCAGTCTGTGTCTTTTCTTTTTTTTCCCATAGATGTGATAGGCTACATAAAGACTTACGTAGCCCATCACATCTGGGTTTTTTTTTTTTTTTTAAAAAAAAAATGCATATGCAAATGCATTTACGCAAATGTAGCGTAGCCCACTACGCTATTTGCGTTCCCCTTTCTTTTCTTCATCTTAGTCTACGTAAATATTGACGTAGACTAAGACGGCGAAAAGTAAGGAACGCAAATGGCGGCAGCCATAGCTGCCGCCATTTGCGTACGCGTGTTTTGTTTTGTTTTTACCCAGAGCCCTCCGCGGCTGGAAATCCGGCTGTGGATGGCTCTGGCCTGGGCCTGGCCGGCCGCTCCGCAGAGCCACCACAGAGCACAGCCGGCCGTCGAGGATTCCGGGGGGGAGGAACGGATCGTCTCCTCCCCCGTTGAGGATTCCAGGGGGAGGGACGGAACGCCTCCCCACCCACCATGAACATAATCCGCGGAAAGGTAAGTGACTTTCGTACATCCCTAGGAGTGGCATCAATAAATAGGTTCGTCATGTTGGCAGGAAAGTGCAGGAAGGAAGAGAACTTTGGAGTCAATGGGGTGCACCCTGTGACCCATTTTGGGTGAATAGGAATTCCCTTTTTTGGAAAAGTATCCATTTTTATGTATATGCTGCCTTGCCTTTTCCATTAAAAAAAGCCTATCCACATGGCCTCTCATATATGGATAAATGAAGGAAGGAAGGAATACAACCATAGCAAAAAAAGAAAAGAAAAAAAGTATAAATGGCACAGCATCTAAGCAGAACAATAAACTGTAGGCTTAAAAAACAAACCATAGAGAGTAAACCATCAATCATTTTGCCTCCTCAAAAGATAAATTAAAAGATAATTTTAACCTGGTGCCTAAAATTTCAAAAGGGAAGGAGACAGTTGGGTCTCCTGAGGAGTTCCAAAGCCTGTGAGCTTCTAGAAGGCCCTATCTTGTAATCACCTACCACACCTAAAGGCTAGTAATCCTTCTGAAATTCTGTTCATCCAAATTTCTCCCCAGATTCCCAGGTTTCAAACAATCTGGTCATTTCATTTCTGTACCCCCTTTCCCCCAGTACATTATCAAAGCATATGTGTGAATTGATAACACACTGCAATAAAAGTTATCTTGATGTAATCATGTACATGATGGCATCAAGGTTCTTGTTATGCAGTGTTTCCCTGATATGTCTGTGCATTGATTAAAGATCATAAAGAAGGGCAGACTTGGCGTGATAGTACACAAAGATACATCAAGATCATTCTGTGTTATGTTTCCCCAATTCACAAGAAGGCATTTGTGCATCGGTAGAACACCACACAAAATGAATCTTGATACAACTGCATGTATGATTGCACCAACTTTGCTTTTTCTGAAGTGTTTTATTCAATGCACATGTGGGGTTGTGTCAAATGCAATGTCAAGAGAAAAAGCGCAAGAGGTGGCATTGTTCCGCTTGCTGTTGCATGTTTTATTAAAGGCAGAATATTCCATTGCTGGTTGCACAAGCACTAACAGAACAACTAGCACAATTAGTGCAAAAACCTAGAGTAGTAAAGTCATACCGAGTCATGAAAGTGCTTGTGCAACACGTTTGTGCAAGTGGAATGAAAGTATTGGATTTGACACTTGGGCAAGCATAAAATGGGGTTTCTGCAAGAGGTAGAAGCCTTGCACAACCATCATGAGTCCATTGGTTACAACACGTGAACATTAAAAGTAACATATAGGTTTTTAGAAGTTGCAAATGAAAAGAAAGAACTGAAACTTGCAGTCAACTCCAATTCTGGGATGACTTTCTCCCAGGTAAAGCAGAATTCAGCAGGAGTGAAATGCAAAGAAGAATAAACCAGAGGGGAAAAAAATAAAGGATGAGAACTGGAAGACTCCTCTTATCCTTAGAACAGGTCCCTAAGGGCTCCATAGGTTGAGGGAGAATGGAAGAAGGGTTCCCCCCTACATGGAGTAAATTAGAACTTCCAAACAAACATGCACACGATTCGGCTGAGCCTCTATGTATACTGGGTAAGAGATAAGGTAACTAGATCATCCCTTCAGTTGGACCAATAAATTGTTAGCTTCTTTCAGTCCTTCAAATCTGCCCAATAGCATTTAGGGTTGACACATTTATTTGGGGAGACACCTAGTGGTGAAAAAAGGGAATGGCTACAGTTGAACAAAGAAGCATTTTTGTTGTTCAGTCATTCAGTCGTGTCCGACTCTTCGTGACCCCATGGACCATAGCACTCCAGGCCTTCCTGTCCTGCGCTCTCTCCCGGAGTGTGCTCAAGTCCATATTCATTGCATCGGTGATGCTATCTAGCCATCTCATCCTCTGCCGTCCCCTTCTCCTTTTGCCTTCAGTTTTTCCCAGCATCAGGTAGGGTTGGCAGAGAATTTCTCCCTGAAACTTTGGGGGGCTGAGCGCCAACGTGTTCGGCCCCCCGAAGAAGTTTCGGGGAGAAATTCTCCGCACCCCCCCACACCCCGCACCCCCCCCGGGACAGGACTTACCTTTCCCGAATGTCCCTCCTGGCGGCGGGTCCCGGCGGCGGTTCTTTTTTTTTACTTTTTATTTCGCGGCCGGGCAAGGCGAGGCGCCTCCCCCCCGGCCTGAACTTCGGGGGGAGAGCAGCGAAGCGCCTCCCCCCCACCGCGAAAAGCTGCGAGACCAGGTAAGTGGCTTTCGTGCACCCCTAGCATCAGGGTCTTTTCCAGAGAGTTTTCTCTTCGCACAAAGGAGCGTAACCCAGAGCCATTAGTGCCTCCCCACTCTCTCCACCCCATTTGCAGGCTGCAAAAACGGGAAAGCATTTTGTTCCATTTGGAGAGGTTGGTAAATTCTCAGCACTTTCAAGGTCCATGGGAGACAAACAGTGGTGGAGAGATTAATGTTATTCCCTTCTCTTTTTAAAGTTCTGCCGTGCTCCCTCTGGAGGACTCTTCTTCAGACGGTGACCTGGAACTCCCTGAGCCAAACGTCACAGAGGAGCTGCCTATGCTGAGGGAACTTGAGGCTGATCAGGGGGATCCTGGGCCTTCAGGGAAGATGGCTGCTGTAACCCCCCCTCTTAGCCCCCTCTCGGACTCTGAGGCCATTGCTGAATAGCTGCCTAGTCACAGGAAGTGAAGGTGCCTAAAGCTGCAGGCCTGGTTGAGTACAAGACCCGGAACTGCCCACCTCAGAGATATTTCTCCTCGTGAGTAAAGGTGTGCTCATGAGCAAGACTACACACATGAATAGACCATGAATACTGGCACTGATTGCCTTCAGCTGTGCTCTGGGTGGGGCTCTGAAGGTTTAAAAGCCTTCAGCTCTAGGCACAGGGTGCTGGGACAACATCTGTGCACTAGCTCCCAGATTCAGTGTTCCCTGTTAACCTGGCTCTTCTCTGGACTTCAGACTACCCACTGACCTTGCCTTTGGTACTGACCTCGGCTAAAACCCTGGAGCTCTGTCTCTGTACCACTGTAAGCAGGGCAAGTCCATTATTCCACCACCAGAAATGGTGTCACAGATTGTGGTGAAAATCAAATATATATGTTGGCCCTCAGCCAGGGTGCCAATGTAATGAAACAATATAATGATGTTGTTTCAAAGAAACACAGGTATCATGGGCAAGCATGGTGACCCACAGGGCTGCCAGTCACACCTCTGTCATCCATTGCAGCAGCAGCGGGGGGGGGGGAAATCTGCAACCTTCCTTTGTGTCCCAATACCCAATACCCACTACAGCCATGTCCTGAGAGTTTTTAGCATTTACTATCCATTCTGCTGCTTGCCCTTTCACCCTACTGCACCACCATCACCTTTCTGACAAAGGGGTGTTGTTGGAAGCTTTGGTTCAGCTGTAATTAAACATTACTAATCAAACTACTTTTTTGGGGGGGGGGATATGCTCCCAGATGGAGGTGTCACACTGGCCTCTATCTTTAAAATCATCCATACAGGAACTTGGCATGGTAAGCAGGAGTAACCAATGCATTGAGGAGGAAACGGGGGCACATGAAATCACAGAGGCATTAAAAGTGGTCCTGAACCTTACAATGAATTGGTTGAAGGCCAGGCATTTAATGTATAGGGAAACAAAAAGTGGGATGGAGTAGATGAAGAGGGACAACAATAAAGGGCAATGGAGTAAATTAACCTGAGCCATCATTGATCATTGGTTATTCTGAAACTTAAGGGTCTAGGGAATGCAATATTGATTCCATTATAATTCATTTGACCCTACTGGTATACCAATTACAAGTGTTGGCAAAGGTGCGAAACAAGCTGCAACTCTTGAATTAGGGAACACTGTCATTCCATTCCATTATCACAGTGAATGCTGGTAAAACAGGAAGATTATAGGTTTTGTCTCCCTATAAACTTGTTGTTGTTTATTCGCTCAGTTGCTTCCGATTCTTCGTGACTTCATGGACCAGCCCACGCCAGAGGGTGTGTCGTGGGCTGGAGCTGGGGGTGGCGATAGTTCCTGTTGGCTGTCGCCACCCCCAGCTCCCCCAAGGTCGAGTCCATCACCTCCAGAATATCATCCATCCATCTTGCCCTTGGTTGGCCCCTCTTCCTTTTGCCTTCCACTTTCCCTAGCATCAGCATCTTCTCCAGGGTGTCCTGTCTTCTCATGATGTGGCCAAAGTACTTCAGTTTTGCCTTTAATATCATTCCCTCAAGTGAGCAGTCTGGCTTTATTTCCTGGAGTATGGACTGGTTTGTTCTTCTTACAGTCCAAGGCACTCTCAGAATTTTCCTCCAATGCCACAGTTCAAAAGCATCTATCTTCCTTCGCTCAGCCTTCCTTATGGTCCAGCTCTCACAGCCATAGGTTGTTGTTCAGTCGTGAAGTCGTCTCTGACTCTTCCTGACCCCATGGACCATAGTACGCCAGGCCTTCCTGTTCTCCACTCTCTCCCGGAGCATGCTCAAGTTCATATTCATTGCATCAGTGATGATATCTAGCCATCTCATCCTCTGCCATCCCCTTCTCCATTTGCCTTCAGTCTTTCCCAGCATCAGGGTCTTTTCCAGTGAGTTTTCTCTTCGCACTAGGTGGCCAAAATATTTGAGCTTCAGCTTCAGTATCTGTCCTTCCGATGAGCACTCAGGGTTGATTTCCTTTAGGATGGATTGATTTGACCTCCTTGCAGTCCAGGGGACTTGTAAGAGTCTTCTCCAGCACCACAGTTCGAAACCATCAATTCTTCGGCACTCAGCCTTCCTTACAGTCCAGCTCTCACAGCCATACATTACTACTGGGAAAACCATAGCTTTGATTAGACAGACCTTTGTCGGCAAGGTGATGTCTCTGCTTCTTACTATGCTGTCTAGGTGTGCCATAGCTTTCCTCCCAAGGAGCAAGCGTCTTTTAATTTCATGGCTACAGTCACCATCTGCGGTGATCTTGGAGCCCAAGAAAATAAAATCTGTCACTGCTTCCATTTCTTCCCCTTCTATATGCCAGGAAGTGAAGGGGCCAGATGCCATGATCTTAGTTTTGTTAATGTTGAGTTTCAAACCAGCTTTTGCACTGTCCACTTTCACCCTCAACAAGAGGCTCTTTAGGTCCTCTTCACTTTCTGCCATTAGGGTGGTATCGTCTGCATATCGGAGGTTGTTGATAATTCTCCCAGCAATCTTAATTCCGACCTGTGATTCATCCAACCCAGCATTTCTCATGATGTACTCTGCATATAAGTTAAATTAGCAGGGCAACAATATGCAGCCTTGTCGTACTCCTTTCCCAATTTTGAACCACTCGGTTGTTCCATGTCTGGTTCTTACTGTTGCTTCTTGACCCTCGTACGGGTTTCCAGTTTCCTGGATAAATATGAATTAATTGGAGAGCCAGTGTGGTGTGGTGGCTAGAGTGTTGGACTGGGAGTCAGGAGTTCTGGGTTCTAGTCCCCACTCCTGGAAGTTCCTAGAATTTGCCATTTTAAAAATGTCAACTCCCTGCAGTAAGAGTCAGCGTGTGCTTCCATGCCTCAGGAGTTGGTGGTGGTGGAGAAGGCTGCGGAGAAGGTGGCAAGGGTGCAGGCAGAGGCAGTAGCGGTTGTGAGGACAGTGACGGCGGTGGCAGCAGCAAGGTAAGGGGGTTTACGTGGGGGCGTTGGGGGGGACACTAAGCAGGGTTCGATATCTGAATCCCACTTCAGATTCAGGGCTGAGTCGGGTCGGGGAGGGCAAATCTGCCCAAGCCGAATCAGGCCCACCTCCGAAGCCACAAAGTGGCTTCCAAGTCAGATCGGGGGGTCCCTGCACAGCCCTAACATAAATGTAATAAATGAATGAATAAATAAATACATTATTTCACTTCTCAGGTTTCCCAAATTTAGAGATGTTTCTGAACTTGTCCAAAAGGCTGACCTTCTTTCCAAAATAGGACCAATGTAGTAGGAAATCTCTAGTAGTAGTAGTAGTAGGAGGAGGAGGAGGAGCGGGGTGGTTGTGGTTGTTTTAATTTCCAGATTTTTACAAAGCTTTGTGTACTTCCAAAAACTGTTTCAGTTGTAATTAGGGATGGATGAAATTCACTTACCTGATCCCGAAGCTTGCTTCACGGTGGGGGGGAGGTGCTCCATCCCTCCCCCCGAAATTCTGGCCGGGGGGGAGCGCCCCGCCTCTCCGGCCATGAAACGTCTTCTCCTGCCAGGACCCAAGTGGCGGCGGCCATAGCCGCCGCCGTTTGTGTCCCTGGCCTGCAGTCAGCCGTGATAGGCTACGTAAATGTTTACGTAGCCTATCACTCACAGCTGACTTTGAAAAAAAAAAGTGTGTACACAAATGGCAGCGCCCATGGGCGCCGCCATTTGCATTCCTTACTTTGGCACGGGTAGTCTACGTAAATATTTACGTAGACTACAGCGAAAATAAGGGCAACGCAAATATTTACGTAGACTACCCGTGCCAAAATAAGGAACGCAAATGGCGACGCTCATGGGCGCCGCCATTTGCGTATGCACTTTTTTTTTCTCAATGTCAGCCGTGATAGGCTACATAAACATTTACGTAGCCTATCACGGTGTTTTTTGAAAATCTAGCCGTGATAGGCTATGTAAATCTTTACATAGCCTATCACGTTTGGTGTTTGTTTGTTTTTTACTTGGAAATGGCGGCAGCGGCAGCCGGTCGGAAGACCGGCCACCGCCGTTGCCACTGAACCGCCACTGAACTGCCGCCGGGAGCCGCCGCCGCCAGGGGCATTTGCACAAGGTAAGTCCCATCCTGGGGGGGTGTGGCGGACCGTTTCTCCACCAATTTCGGGGGGCCGAATGCATTGGCATTCAGCCTCCCAGAGATTCGTGGAGAAATTCTCTGACATCCCTAGTTGTAATGACATAAGATTGTGACTCTACCAGAAAGAAAGAGGCATGACTGAGGTTTTTCTTGGCCTACATCTTTAGTAATTTCTTGCACAAGAGATCTGCAAAGTAGCATCAGTTGTGCTGCTTGAAAACCTCCCCCCTCGTATGAAACCTTGAGTGGGTGAGCCTGTCCTGCCCCAAGCTTGGTGTCAGGGTATTTATGGCTCCAGGCCTGCTAGCCACACTATTGGTGTTATTGTACCAATTTATTACCCCTTCCCAAACCCCAAAACTTTAAGTGTGTGATCTGGTGAACCCCAAAAGGGGGTCCTTTTCTTGCCATTAAAGTACCACAGCCCCAAAAGGAACAAACTAGGGAATTCCTGTTCATCCAAAATGTGCCACAGGGTGTACCCCATTGACTCCAAAGTGTTTGTCAGGGTGGATAGTGAGCCCATAGAGCCCCAGAGTAGTTCTGATTCTAAGGAGGACCAACCACCCATGGGAGAGGAGCTCGCTCATCCCTCACAAGTGCAGCAGCTGGCAGAGATTCCTCCTGCTAGCATTCCTGGGATAGATAGTGACCCTAGCAGTGAGAGAGCAGGGGATGGGATCTTGCTGGATGCTCAGAGGAGATGGAGGGAGTGGCACCAGATGGAGGGCGACGAGAGGCGGTGCTCTGCCCGCTTGGCACTAAAACAACGGTCGCGTCCCGAGGATCCCAGGGTAATAGGGAGGACCTCTCCATAGCCCATAGGTTCAGAGTTTTCCCGCTCTTCCCCTTCAAACGGGGATCAACTGCCTTACCCGGAGCTTAGGCTACTCTGCTAACTACCCCAGTGCATTTCCTTGTTTAGTTGCTGGTGATTAGTCTCTGAAAGAGTCATTAAGTTGTAAAGGAATAAAGCCTTGGAAAGAATCCCTTTCATCTGTGTCATGAGTTGGCTATTGGAGGTAGGGATGTACGAAAGTGACTTACCTTTCACAGATTATGTTGATGGTGGGGGGGGAGGCATTCCGTCCCTCCCCCCGGAATCCTCAACAGGGGGGAGGCAATCTGTTCCTCCCCCCTGGAATCCTCGATGGCCGGCTATGCTCCGCGGCAGCTCCATGGAGCAGCTGGCCAGGCCCAGCCCAGCCCAGAGCCATCAGCAGCTGGATTTCCGGACATGGAGGGCTCTGGGGGGGGGGAAACCGCGTATGCAAATGGCGGCGGCTACGGCCGTCACCATTTGCGTTCCTTATTTTTGGCCGTCTGAATCTACGTAAATATTTATGTAGACTATGACGGTAAAAATAAAGGAGAACGCAAATAGCGTAGCAGGCGCTATTTGCATCCATTTTTGATTCACCGTTTTAGCCTACATAAATATTTACGTAGATTCACATGGCCAAAAATAAGGAATGCAAATGGCGGCGGCTGTAGCCGCTGTCGTTTATAGGGATGGTGGAGAATTTCTCCCCGAATCTTCGGGGGGCTGAGTGCCAACGCATTTGGCCCCCCGAAATAGGCGGTGAAATTCTCCGCCACACCCCGCCACACCCCCGGGACAGGACTTACCTTTGGCGAATGTCCCTCCCGGTGGCGGTTCATCGTGGGCGGGGATGGCGGCCGGTCTCCCGACCAGCTGCCGCCGCCGCCATTGCAAAAAAAAAAAAACTAAAGTAAAAAAAAAACAACACACCCGTGATAGGCTACGTGACGATTTACGTAGCCTATCATGGCTAGATTTCCAATGGGTGCCGCCATTTGCGTTCCTTATTTTGGCACGTCTAGTCTATGTAAAGATTTACATAGACTACTTTCATGCACCCCTAGATTTACGTAGCCTATCACGGCTGACTTTGGAAATCTAGCCATGATAGGCTACGTAAATCGTCACATAGACTATCACGGGGTCTTTTTTTTTTTTTTTTACTTTTTGTTTCGCGGCTGGGGAGACGGGACGCTTCTCCCCAGCCTGAATTTCGGCGGGGCGAGGCGGGAAGCCTGCCCCCCGGCCTGAACTTCGGGGGGAGAAGCAAAGCGCCTCCCCCCCACCGCGAAGCAAGCTGCGAGACCAGGTAAGTGACTTTTGCACATCCCTAGAGAGAGTGTCTTCTTGTTGGTAACCTCACACATTTGAAACTCTCTCTCTCCAGAGAGACACATTCGGCTTCATCACTGTTGGCTTACAAATAAATTTAAAAATCCCAGAAGACTGATTTTTTCCAGTCTGCATTTCACGCTTTAAAATCATGCTTTTGTAGTACTGTGCGGTGCCTTCTGAGAGCAGTGCACCCAGAAAAGTGGGTTTAAAATGTCATTCATAAATAAATCAATAAAATGTTGGTGTAGCTATGAGTAGTGGGTGGTACCACAGCTCTTAGGCTTGAGAGTGAGGTGAGAAAAAACGGAACTACATTCAGATTTATATAGGGATGGCAGAGAATTCCGCCACGGGTCTCAGGGAGGCCGAATGCCAGTGCATTCGGCCCCCCGAAATCTGTGGCAGAATGGCCTGCCACCCCCTCGCCCCCCCGCGGATCCCCCCAGGACGAGACTTACCTGGGGCGGATCCTCCGGGTGGCGGTGGCGGCTGCGGCGGCTGCGGCGGCTGGTCTTCCGACCGGCTGCCACCGCCACCATTTCCAGTGTTGAAAAAAAAAATTGCCATTTGCAGGTTTTGTTTTGTTTTTTTACACCCACGTGGTAGGCCATGTAAGTTTTTACGTAGCCTAAAACAGCTGGGTAAAAAGAAAAGAAAAAAGGCGTATGCAAATGGCTGCGGCTATGGCTGCCATCATTTGCGTATGCCTTTTTTTTAACCCAGATGTTTTAGGCTATGGAAAAACTTACGTAGCCTAAAACGACTGGGTTAAAAAAAAAAAGGCGTACGCAAATGGCGGCGGCTATGGCCGCCACCATTTATGTTCCTTATTTTGGGTCATCTTAGTCTACATAAATAATTACGTAGACTAAGACAGCGAAAATAAGGGAAACGCAAATAGCATCCACTACGCTATTTGCGTTCCCCTTATTTTCGCCGTCTTAGTCTACATAAATATTTACATAGATTAAGGCATCAAAAATAAGAAACGCAAATGGCGGCGGCCATAGCCGCCATTTGCATATGCATTTCCCCCCCCCCCAGAGCCCTCCACGGCCGGAAATCCAGCTGCGGGTGGCTCTGGCCTGGCTGGCTGCTCTGCGGAGCCGCCGCGGAGCACAGCCAGCCAAGGAGGATTCCGGGGGGGAGGAACGGAGCACCTCCCCCCCATCCAGGATTCCAGAGGGAGGGATGGAGTGCCTCCCCCCCCATCCAGGATTCTGGGGGGAGGGCGGAATGCTTCCCCCCCCTACCATCAGCATAATCCGCGAACATGTAAGTGATTTTCGTATATCCCTAGATTTATTTAGTTGATCTCTTTGTGGAACCTCTAGCACGATTAGAAGCATGAGTAAGGATGGGTGAACATAAGATATTTGGGCTCATTGAGGCTCTCCAAATTTCTCCTTGAAGCTCAAATGCAACCAGGGTTTGTTTGTTTTTCCAGTTGAGAAAAATGCACATTTTAAAAAGTGCACACCCAAAATACCCCCCACACACACATAGGCTGAAGTGTGAAAATTCAAATTGGGGGTGGAAGAACTTGTGCAAATGTGCAGTTTGGAATGCAAATGCAAGTTGAGGAAATTATAAACCTTTCTCAAGAATTGCCCTCCTGCTCACATTCATGTTCAGGGTTGTGAACGGGACATGACTGCATGACTTGCGAAGAGGAACAACATTCTTATAGATCCCTAACTCTGAGAAGCCCTACAGAACCTAATCCCTACCATTGCACTGTGTGAACATCTAAGAGTTTGCAGGACAGCCCTAGCAGTTATTTTCCTTCTACACATGATTCTTTCAGTCCAACCCTATAGCTTGGGTCCTAATACTTCATTGTCATTGTATGATCTAACCTTCCTAGTAGGATATGCAGTCATGCTGATGAGAACTCTTCATATCGTTATCTCCACTAAGCAGAAGGAGTAAGTAAATCTCCATTAAGCATCCAACATTACTACTTTCAGAGATCATACATCTTCAGTACTGGCTGGGTTGCCTGAGCAGAAATGAGCTGTAACATCCCCTATAAAACTCATTGCAAGCTGATATATAATAAACCAGCGTGCCCTCATCCCTTACTTCCTGAGGTATCTTCTGCAACACAGAAGGTGCTGTTTTAGTCAAGTGAGGGTCTTCTAGGAATGGTGCGGGTGCTCAGTCGGGGCTCAAAAATTGGCAAGGAATCACCGGCTCAGCCCCCTGAATACCAGTCCATGGGCCCCAGCCCCTGGCCGGCTTGGTGCATGCCAAGCTGAGCAAGAATGCAGGTGTCCACTCCCCCCGAGCACCATTTTCCATTCAAATGGCTGATGGTTCTTATCCGTAAGTATCCCATCTACACAAAAGGAGACCTTAAAAGGGCAATGCCTGCAATATTGCAGGCATGTTGTAGACATTGCCCCTTTAAGGCCCTTTAATGGTGCTCGACGAGGGAGCAGATTCTGTGTGCCACTGCCAAGGACCCTGCAAGCAGCCTGGCAGCTCACCCTGTGCTGCTCACCTGGGTTGGGCAAGTGCTGGGGGTTCTGCAAGTGCTGTGCAGGGTGGGGGCAGGGTGGTCTGTCCATCCCTAGGGTCTTCCTCACACAAACACTAAGGCTGCACTCCTAAATATACCTACCTGGGAGTAAGCCCACTGAACTCAGTGGGACATACTTCTGAATAGGGATGTCAGAGAATTCCGCCACAGATCTCGGGGAGGCCGAAAGCCAGTGCATTTGGCCCCCCGAAATCGGTGGTGGAACGGTCTGCCCCCCCGCCCCCCCCGGGCCGAGACTTACCTGGGGCGGATCATCCTGGCGGTGGCGGCTCCGGTGGTGGCTTTGGCGGCGGTTCGGCAGCAGCGGCTGCCGCCACCGCCATTTCCAGTTAAAACACACACACACACACAAAAACATGATAGGCTACGTAAAGATTTACGTAGCCTATCATGGCTAGATTTTTTTAAAAAAACACTGTGATAGGCTATGTAAATGTTTACGTAGCCTATCATGGCTGACATTTAAAAAACAACACCAACGCGAGTACGCAAATGGCGACGGCTAAGATGTGCGTTTCTTATTTTGGCACATCTTAGTCTACGTAAACATTTACGTAGCCTAAGACGGCAAAAATAAGGGGAACGCAAATAGCGTAGACGCTACGCTATTTGCATTCCCCTTATTTTCGCCATCTTAGTCTACGTAAATGTTTACGTAGACTAAGACATGCCAAAATAAAGAATGCAAATGGCGGCGGCCATGGCCGCCGCCATTTGCGTACGCGCATTGTTTTTTTTTTAAATATATATCAGCCGTGATAGGCTACGTAAACATTTACGTAGCCTATCATGGCTGACTGCAGGGACACAAACATCGGCGGCTACGGCCGCCGCCATTTGCGTCCCTGCTAGCCAGCGGCCAGATGTCCAGCTGCTGGCTGAGCCAGCCGGCGGCGCCGCAGAATCCCTGCGGAGCGGCGCAGGCCGGCCAGGATTCCAGGGGGGAGGGACGGAACGCCTCCCCCCCAAGCATCAGCATAATCCGCGGAAAGGTAAGTCACTTTCATACATCCCTACTTCTGAATAGGATGTATCGCAGGGGTGAAGAATGCCTTGCCGGCTATCTAATCCACCCCACCGGGTTCCCCAATCTGGTGGAGCATACTGGAGTTCCTCAAGAGGTTAGGGCTTGGCTTCCAATCCCCACCCTCTGGAAGAATCTCTCCCCCCCAGGGCATCCTCACTGTCATCTCTGAACGGACCCCCTTTCTCCATGATGGGAGAGGCCTGGAACTCCATGCCACTCCCAGTGTGTGTGTGGAGGGAGGGGGCAATTACACCAGGGGGCATGTCCATGCCCACTGCCATCATCTGGCCCACAGAGGGCCAGGTGTGAGGCAAATTGTACCCCCATTTTAAAATGGTCCTGTGTCCTGGTTGTATAGAACTGCACAGTAAAAATGCATGGCTCCTTTTACTCTGCCTGGAACCAGGAGTTCTACATGCCAACGTAACATAAGAAAATAAGAAGAGCCATGCTGGATCAGACCAAGGGTCCATCTACTCCAGCATTCTCTTCACACAGTGGCCAACCAGCTATCAACCAGGGACCCACAAGCAGGGCATGGGCACAACAGCACCCTCTCACCCATGTTCCCCAGCAACTGGTGTACATAGGCTCACTGCCTCTGGCACTGGAAGTAGCACATAGCCATCAAGACTAGTAGCCATTGATAGCCTTGTCCTCCAGGAATTTGTCTAACCCTCTTTTAAAGCCATTCAAACTGGTGGCCATCACTACTTCCTGTGGAAGTGAACTCCATAGTTTAACTATGTGCTGTGTGAAGAAGTCCTTCCTTTTATCTGTCCTGAATCTCCCACCACTCAGCTTCATGGGATGACCCCAGGACCAGGTTCTAGTATTTTTTGAGAAGGAGAAAAATGTCTCCCTATCCACATTCTTGACAACATGCATAATTTTGTAGACCTCTATCATGTTTCCCCTTACCCAGGAATCTAAGAATCTGTGGCGGAACGGCCTCCTGCCCCCCCCACAGAATCCCTCTGGGACAGAACTTACCTGGGGCGGCAGCGGCGCTTCCGGCGGCGGCGGCTGCAGCAGCAGTGGCTCTGGCGGCTGACCTCCTGGCCAGCCGCGGCCGGGCTGCTGCAGACGCCATTGGTGTCCTTGCAGCTGTGATAGGCTACATAAGTATTTACATAGCCTATCATGGCTAACCCCCCCAAAAAAAAACAGCGTACGCAAATGGCAGCAGCTACGGCAGCAGCCATTTGCATTCCCTATTTTTCGCCATTCTAGCCTACGTAAATATTAATGTAGGCTATTATGGCGAAAAATGGAGAACGCAAATGGCAGCTGCCGTAGCCGCTGGCATTTGCGTACGCAGTTTTTTTGGAGGGGGGGTGCTGTGATAGGCTATGTAAATACTCACGTAGCCTATAATGGCAGCCTGGCAGGACGCAAATGGCGGCTGCTACGGTGGCTGCCATTTGCATCCTCAGCAGCTCGTCCGCAGCCAGAAATCCGGCTGCAGACATCCCTGGCCGGCTGCTCCGCGGAGCCACCACAGAGCGGAGCCGGCCAGGCAGGATTCTGGGGGACAGGACCGGATCACTTCCCCCCCATCGAGGATTCCGGGAGGAGGGACGGAACGCCTCCCCACCACCACAAAAAAATCTGCGAAAAGGTGAGTTTCGTACATCCCTACCATTTATTCCGACTGTCTGCTTTCTGTTCTTTAACCAGTTGTTGTTGTTCAGTTGTTAAGTCATGTCCGACTCTTCGTGACCCCATGGACCCCACGCACACCATGTCTTCCTGTCCTCCGCTCTCTCCCGGAGTGTGCTCAAGTTCATATTCATTGCATCGCTGATGCTATCTAGCCATCTCATCCTCTCCCATCCCCTTTTCCTTTTGCCTTCGATCTTTCCCAGCATCAGGGTCTTTTCCAGTGACTTTTCTCTTCACATTAGGTGGCCAAAATATTTGAGCTTCAGCTTCAGTCAGGGTTGATTTCCTTTAGGATGGACGGATTTCACCTCCTTGCAGTCCAGGGGACTCGTAAGAGTCTTCTCCAGCACCACAGTTCAAAGGCATCAATTATTCGGCACTCAGCCTTCCTTACAGTCCAGCTCTCACAGCCATACATTACTACTGGGAAAATCATAGCTTTGATTAGACGGACCTTTGTTAGCAAGGTGATGTCTCTGCTATGCTGTCTGGGTGTGCCATAGCTTTCCTCCCAAAGAGCAGGCGTCTTTTAATTTCATGGATACAGTCACTGTCTGCGGAGCCCAAGAAAATAAAACCTGTCACTGCTTCCATTTCTTCCCCTTCTATATGCCAGCAAGTGATGGGGCCAGATGCCATGATCTTAGTTTTTTTAATGTTGAGTTTAGGGATGTACGAAAGTCACCTTTTCGCAGGGGTGCTTCGCGGGGGGGGGAGGTGCTTCGCTTCTCCCCCCGAAGTTCAGGTGAGGGGGGGAGGCGTCCCGGCTCGCCCGGCCGAAATTCAGGCCGTGGGGGGAGGTGCCCCACCTCGTCCGGTCGAAATTCAGGCCGGGGAGAAGCACCCCATCTCCCCGGCCGCGAAACAAAAAGTAAAAAAAATAAATTAAAAAAAAAAACCCGTGATAGGCTACGTAACGATTAACGTAGCCTGTCACGGCTAGATTTCCAAAGTCAGCCATGATAGGCTACATAAATCGTTACGTAGCCTATCACGGGTGACTTTGAAAAAAAAAATCAAAAAGCACGTACGCAAATGGCGGCGCCCTATGGGAGCCGCCATTTGCGTTCCTTATTTGGTCCCAGTAGTCTACGTAAAGACTACGTGTCCATTTGCATACGCGCTTTTTTTTTTTTTCAAAGTCACCCGTGATAGGCTACGTAACGATTTACGTAGCCTATCACGGCTGACTTTGGAAATCTAGACATGATAGGCTACGTTAATCGTTACGTAGCCTATTACAGGGTTTGTTTGTTTTTTACACTTTACTTGGTAATGGTGGCTGCCACCCCTGCCCCCGACGAAAGGCCGACGAACTGCCGCCAGGACCTGCCGCCGGGAGGGACATTCGCCAAAGGTAAGTCCCATCCTGGGGGGGGGGTGGAAAATTTCACCACCGATTTCAGGGGGCCGAATGCATTGGTGCTCTGTCCCCCGAAGATTCGGGGAGAAAGTCTCCGCCATCCCTAGTTGAGTTTCAAACCAGCTTTTGCACTCTCCACTTTCACTCTCAACAAAAGGCTCTTTAGGTCTTCTTCGCTTTCTGCCATTAGGGTGGTATCATCTGCGTACCTGAGGGTGTTGATAATTCTCCCGGCAATCTTAATTCCAACCTGCGATTGATCCAACCTGGCGTTTCTCATGATGTACTCTGCATATAAGTTAAATAAGCAGGGCGACAATATGCAGCCTTGTCGTACTCCTGTCCCAATTTTGAACCACTCAGTTGTTCCATGTCTGGCTCTTACTGTGCTTCTTGACCCTCGTACAGGTTTCTCAGGAGACAGGTAAGGTGGTCTGGTACTTCCATCTCGTTAAAACTTTGCCACAGTTTGTTGTGATCCACAGGATTTAGAGTAGTCAATGAAGCAGAAATAGACATTTTTCTGGAATTCTCTTGCTTTCTCCATGATCCAGTGAATGTTGGCAATTTGATCTCTAGTTCCTCTGCCTCTTTGAAACCCAGCTTGTACTTCCGGTAGTTCTCAGTTCACATGCTGCTGAAGTCTAGCTTGGAGGATTTTGAGCATCACCTTGCTGGCATGTGAAATGAATGCAATTGTACAGTAGTTTGAACAATCTTTGGCGTTGCTCTTCCTTGGAATTGGAATGTAAACTGAAATTTTCCAGTCTTGTGGCCACTGTTGAGTGTTCCAAATTTGTTGGCATATTGAGTGCAGCACTTTAACAGCATCATCTTTTAGGATTTTAAATAGCTCAGCTGGAATACTGTCATCTCCGCTAGTTTTGTTGTTAGTAATGCTTCCCAAGGCCCATTTGACTTCACTCTCTAGGATGTCTGGCTCAAGTTCAGTGACTGCACTATATTTTGGCTATCAGGGACATTGAGATCCTTTCTGTATAGTTCTTCTGTGTATTCTTTCCACCTCTTCTTAATCTCATCTGCTTCTTTTAGGTCCCTGCCTTTTTTGTCCTTTATCATGCCCGTCTTTGCACAAAACATTCCCTTGATATCTCTGATTTTCTTGAAGAGATCTCTAGTCTTTCCCATTCTATTGTTTTCCTCGATTTCTTTGCATTGTTCATTTAAGAAGACTTTCTTGTCTCTCCTTGATATTCTCTGGAACTCTGTGTTCAGTTGGATATATCTTCCCCTTTCTCCCTTGCTTTTCACTTCCCTTCTTTCCGCAGCTACTTGTAAAGCCTCATCGGACAGCCACTTGGCTTTCTTTTTCTTTGGGATGGATTTCGTTGCTACCTCCTGAACAATGTTACAGACCTCCGTCTATAGTTCCTCAGGCACTCTGTCTATCAGGTCTAATCCCTGAAATCTATTCCTCACCTCCACTGTATATTCATCAGGGATATGATTTAGGTCATATCTGAATGTTTTAGTGGTTTTCCCTACGTTCTTCAATTTAAGCCGAAATTTTGCAAGAAGCAGCTCATGATCTGAGCCACAGTCAGCTCCAGGTCTTGTTTTTACTGACTGTATAGAGCTTCTCCATCTTTGGCTGCGATGGACATAATCAATCTGATTTCGACATTGACCATCTGGTGATGTCCATGTGTAGATTCGCCTCTTGTGCTGTTGGAAAAGAGTGTTAGCTATGATCAGTGTGTTCTCTTGGCAAAACTCTATTAGCCTTTGTCCTGCTTCATTTTGTACACCAGGGCCATGCTTGCTGTTATCCCAGTGATTTCTTGACTTCCTGCTTTGGCATTCCAATCCCCTATGATGAAGAGGACATCTTTTTTTGGTGTTAGTTCTAGAAGGTGTTGTAGGTCTTCATAGAACTGATCAACCTCAGCTTCTTCGGCCTCAATGGTTGGGGCATAGACTTGAATTACTATGATGTTGAATGGTTTGCCTTGGATTCATACTGAGATCATTCTATCATTTTTGAGATTGTACCCCAGTACTGCTTTTCCCACGCTCTTGTTGACTATGAGTGCTACTCCATTTCTTCTAAGGGATTCTTGCCCACAGTAGCAGATATAATGGTCACCTGAATTAAATTCGCCCACGCTAGTAGGGATGGACGAAAGTCCCTTACCTGGTCCTGGAGCTTGCTTCACGGTGGGGTAGAGGTGCTCCTTTCCTCCCCCCGAAATTCTGGCCAGGGGGGAGGCGCCCCATCCCCCAGCCGAAATTCTGGCCATGGGGGAGGCACCCCGTCCCTCCGGCTGTGAATCCTGTTGTCCTGCCAGGTCGCAAATGGTGGCAGCCGTAGCTGCTGCCATTTGAGTCCCTGCAGTCAGCCGTGATAGGCTACGTAAATGTTTACGTAGCCTATCATGGCTGACTTTGGGGGGGGGAAGCGCATATGCAAATGGTGGCGCCCATGGGCACCGCCTTTTGCATACGCGCTTTTTTTTTTCCCCCAAAGTCAGCCGTGATAGGCTACGTGAAGATTTACGTAGCCTATCACGATGTTTTTTGGAAATCTAGCCGTGATAGGCTACATAAATCTTTATATAGCCTATCATGTTTGTTGTTGTTGTTGTTGTTGTTTTACACTCGGAAATGGTGGCGGCGGCAGCCGGTCAGAAGACCAGCTGCCGCCGCTGCCGAACCGCCGCCGAACCGCTGCTGAACCACCGCCGAACCACTGCTGGGAGCCGCTGTGGCCAGGGACATTTGACCAAGGTAAGTCCCATCCTGGGGGGGCGGCAGGGGGGGTGGACCGTTTCTCCACCACTTTCGGGGGGCCGAATGCGTTGGCGTTCGGCCTCCCGGAGATTTGTGGAGAAATTCTATGACATCCCTACAGGCTTGTCCATTTTATTTCGCTGATTCCCAAGATGTCAATGTTCAATCTTGCCATCACATGTTTGACCACCTCCAGCTTATCTTGATTCATTGACCTTACATTCCAGGTTCCTAAACAATATTGTTCTTTACAGCATCAGATTTTTTTTTCACCACCAGAGCTAGGGATGTACGAAAGTCCCTTACCTTGCGCGAAATTTGATTCGTGGTGGGGGGAGGGGCTCCATCCCCCCCCCAAATTCTGGCTGGGGGGGAGGCGCCCCATCCCCCAGCCGAAATTCTGGCCATGGGGGAGGCACCCCGTCCCTCCGGCTGTGAATCCTGTTGTCCTGCCCGGTCGCAAATGGTGGCGGCCGTAGCTGCCGCCGTTTGAGTCCCTGCAGTCAGCCGTGATAGGCTGCGTAAATGTTTAGGTAGCCTATCATGGCTGACTTTGGGGGGGGAAGCGCATACGCAAAGGCGGCGCCCATGGGCACCGCCTTTTGCGTACGCGCTTTTTTTTTCCCCCAAAGTCAGCCATGATAGGCTACGTAAAGATTTACGTAGCCTATCACTGTGTTTTTTGGAAATCTAGCCGTGATAGGCTACGTAAATCTTTACATAGCCTATCATGTTTGTTGTTGTTGTTGTTGTTGTTTTACACTTGGAAATGGCGGCGGTGACAGCTGGTCGGAAGACCAGCCGCCGCCGCACCACCACCGAACCGCTGCTGAACCGCTGCCGAACCGCTGCCGAACCGCTGCTGAACGGCTGCCGAACCACCGCTGGGAGCGGCTGTGACCAGGGACATTCGACCAAGGTAAGTCCCATCCCGGGGGGGTGGCAGGGGGGGGGTGGACCATTTCTCCACCAATTTCAGGGGGCCGAATGCGTTGGCATTCGGCCTCCCGGAGATTTGTGGAGAAATTCTACGACATCCCTACAGGCTTGTCCATTTTATTTCACTGATTCCCAAGATGTCAATGTTCAATCTTGCCATCACATGTTTGACCACCTCCAGCTTACCTTGATTCATTGACCTTACATTCCAGGTTCCTAAACAATATTGTTCTTTACAGCATCAGATTTTTTTTTCACCACCAGAGCTAGGGATGTACGAAAGTCCCTTACCTTGTGCGAAATTTGATTCGCGGTGGGGGGGAGGCACTCCATCCCTCCCCCCGAAATTCTGGCTGGGGGGGAGGCGCCCCATCCCTCCCGCCGCGAATCCTGCCGGCCAGGAACGCAAATGGCAGCAGCTGTAGCCGCCGCCATTTGTATCCCTGCAGTCAGCCGTGATAGGCTACATAAATGTTTACATAGCCTATCACGGCTGAGTGGGGAAAAAACAACAACACCGCGCGTATGCTATTTGCGTTCCCCTTATTTTCGCTGTCGTCTACATAAATGTTTACATAGACCACACGTGCCAAAATAAGGAACGCAAATGGCGGCGCCTATGGGCTCCGCCATTTGCGTACGCACGGTTGTTATTGTTTTTTCCACTCAGCCGTGATAGGCTACGTAAACATTTACGTAGCCTATCACGGTATTTTTTGAAAATCTAGCCGTGATAGGCTACATAAATCTTTACGTAGCCTATAACTTTTTTTTTTTAACTTGGAAATGGCGGCGGCGGCAGCTGGTCGGAAGACCGGCCGCCGCAGCTGCTGCCGCTGAACCGCCACCAAACCGCCGCTGCAGCCGCCACCGCCAGGGACATTCGCACAATGTAGGTCCCATCCCGGGGGGGCGGGAGGGGGCAGACCATTTTGCCACAGATTTCGGGGGGCCGAATGCACTGGCATTCGGCCTCCCCGAGATTCGTGGCAAAATTCTCTGACATCCCTATACCAGACACATCCACAGCTGAGTGTCCTTTCGCCTTTGGCCCAGCCGCTTCACTCTTTCTGGCGCTACTTGGAAATACCCTGTGCTCTTCCCCAGTAGTATATTGGACATCTTCCAACCTGAGAGGCTCATCTTCCGGCCTCATATATTTTAGCCTTGTGATACGTTCCATGGGGTTTTCTTGGCAAAAATACTGGAGTGGATTGCCATTTCCTTCTCCCGTAGAACAAATTTTGTCAGAACTCTCGGCCATGACCTGTCCGTCTTGGGTGGCCCTGCACAGCATAGCTTATGGCTTCACTGAGTTACGCAAGCCCCTTCACCACAACAAGGCAGTGATCCATGAAGGGGCTTTAACCAGTTACTGATCCATAAAAGGACCTGTGCTCTTATTCCCTGACTGCTAAGTTTGCTCAGGAGTCTTTGGTGAAGGACTTTTTCAAACGCCTTTTTGAAGTGCAAGCAAACAATCTCTACCAAATCACCTCTGTCTACATGTTTATTGACACTCTCATTGAACTCTCAAAGTCACCAAAGAGATGACTTCTCTGTGTCCCTCTCTAACCATTTATTTGGAAGTATGTTATGGGTATTTTCCTCTCTTTACATTTGATGTCATCTCTAAGAGTGTTTCTTTCTCTTTGAGTCAGTCCCCCCCCCATTGAGAATTAAGGAGAGATTATGGGTCCATTTGCATTTCAAAAGCCAATCAGAGACTGATGTCTTGAATCAAAGTTGAGATAGGTTTCTTGGTTATTGATCGCACACCTTACACCCTGTTCCCCCTGCCCCTTCCTTGCACAGCAAGGGATTTAAAACAAAACAAACAAAAAACAAAAAACAGAGTCAACTGTGAACTGAAAAAAGCAGCATGGTAAAAGAAACCACTCCTGTAATCTGGGATGCATAAAGCTGCTCAACTTAAAGAGAAGTTCTTTCTGAGCTGCCATTTCTTATTATAGAATGACTGTCTGACATTATAGGCCTGCTTCTGACCTTAAAGGAAAATAAGCCCTTCCATTCCTTGTGTGTCAGGATTTGAGCCCTCAGTGGGTTCTTCTGAATCGAAGGTCTAAAAGAGATGCAATATCGTCCAACATGTCACACATTAAAGATGTCTGTAACACTCCATTGCTTTCCCACCAGGGAAAAAAAATGACATGAGATGTAAATTGGACATGAATGGGCAGCAATTCTATTAATTTAACCTAATCTACAATGCACGAAGCAGTTTGCTGGCAAGCTAACATCCTTCTTTGGGAGGGCTGTTGTACTCCAGGTGAGAGCTGGGAGAGGCAGTCTTCTACTGTCAGTCTAATATGACCAATTCCATCCTGGCTGAAAGCATGAGGTCAGTGACCTAAGTGATCTGAGCTTCTCCTCACCTGCTCACCAAATGATGTGCTGACAGGGCCCTGATGGTCTCATGTCACCATGACTGCAAAGACCCCAGATGTTATGAGACCAGCAGAAATGAAGGATATCCCCCTCCCCTTCCTTAATTACTCTTGTTGAATCACTGGGAGGAGTCTATGGGGGAAATTAGCACAAATTACATAATTTCTGTAAATGTAGGCCATTTGCATAAATTTAGCACATTCAGCAATTCGATGGACATGCACTCACTCACAACCACATTCAAAGTTTGCATGTTTTCATTTGACGTTTGCAAGGGCATGCTTGCATATTTTATGAGCAAAAATGAACTGCTCCTACACCGATAGGAAAAAAGCCCTTTCATATGCCCAATACTGAAGGTATCCCCAAAATTATCTAGGAGGAAATCTTTTCCCAGTCCTCCTGTAAAGCTGCTGCCAGTCAGAGTATCCAGACTAGGCTACGTGGAATATGAGAGTCTGACTTCGAGTAAACTAGTGCTGTGCCGAAAATTTCTTCCCCATTTATTTTTTTCGACCATTCTCATTCAATTTGATAGAAAAGAAATTGCATTCAAAAAGAAATTCAAAGGAGGAAAATTTTTGGAGAAATTCTCATGGGTTCGGTTTGGGGTTCTTGTGCTTACCTTACTCACGAGGAGTGTGTATGAGTGTCTTGTCATTGTACAGTAATACAATGTGGGGGCCTGTAGCCTCCTCAGCTTCCCGTACTTCCGTTAAAACCATCGTGAGGAAGACATCATGAGTCTATTCCTCCCATGGGGCTTTTTCAGTTCAGAAAGTACAGGTGGCCTGGGAGGCTGCAGAGCAATGGAAAGATGTGTAACAGAGAGAGAAAACACACCCAGCCCCCTCAGCCACCTCACAGTGATTAGGTAAGCTCAAAAATATTACCAAAAGTCAAAATTCTGCCTCAAAAAAGTGGAAGCCTCAACACAGCTGATGGTGTTGCCACCTACAGAAGCAGTGCAGTGAACCAAAAACCCTGAGGACAAAAGAAAAAACTTGTGCTACAACCCCTGCCAATGATGAGCCCTGTCTATGAGAAACTATTGGATAATTTCTCCTCCCCATAAATTTGGTGAAATTGTCCCCCCCCCCATTTCTTTGCCCGCCACAAATAGGCTGGAGAATTTTGAGAGGCCATTTGTGCACAGCTCTAGTGTAAACTACCCTCATAGGTTAAAAATCACTAGCAAGTGTGTGTGTGTTTTTCTGCCTTTCTCTAAGCTTCTGTCCATGAATGGGTGGGGCTCGGTATGTATAAACAACAGCTGGAAAATTAGGTATTAGCCATGGTAGTGCTTAGTTACACACTTCTTACGCTTCACATCTGTTTAATCCTTATGAACCACAGACTCCTTTCCATGGAAAAGCATAAATGGTGTGCATCCACTCCTTCCCACAGATTGACGGGATGATTGCATCTCAGAGCCATTTCTCCCATTGCTGAAAGAGATCTCCTGCTTACGATGGCAGCATTTAGTCCCCCCTAGGAATTGTACCTCCATCGGTTAATTACAGTCGCAAATTATAGGAATTAGCTATCTGGTTGCATCTGTAAATGGCGCAGTGAGGTAGCTCAATCCTGTCATTTGCAGCTTCAAGTTAATTGTAGTTACAAAAATGTAGACACAGTTAATTGCAGGTGTAAATGTACTAGGAAAGATAGAGGCTGTGTATGGAGCCTGTTTACGGACTCAAAGCACACGATCCTTGAGAATTAAGGTACGCTTTCAATTACACCATCCTTACAAAAAACACAGGACTTGTTTCAGGGAATGAAATGCTTCTTTGGTGAATGCATTTGCTCATGGCACTAGGAAAAGTTCATGTTTCCTGGGACAATTCATTGTCACCCATCCATGGTGGGCCTTTGAAGTTAACCTGCTGTGTAATTCTCACATTGCCTAGGCAAGAGTCACCAATGGGGCACCGGGGAGGATATTAATCATGATGTCTGCCCTCTGCAATTTCACCTCCTGGTTGGAGGGTCAGTTTGCCTGGTTTTTAGCTGCAGTCCTTCTGTCGCTTCTATGCTGAGAAGATACAGAGACAGGAAAGCAAAGGAGGGATTGTTTGTAAGAAAACTGCATGGGGTGTTTTGTTTTGTTTTGTTTTCAAGGAGAGCAAAGCCCAGTTCTCACATTCATTTTTAGGCATCTTTTCCCACAAGAAACTATTCCTGGGTATATGATCACACATGAAATATGGGTGAGCAGAAGACTGCTTGTCCTGAGAATGAATCCCCCCACCCTTCATGTTGAACATCAACCCCCCCCCGGGGGGGGGGGTCCTGAGCATTCAAAAGAATGTTCCAATAGGCTTGATTTTCCCCATGCTACTCTCAAAAGGAAAAACTCTTGGGGACAGGATGAAATAACAGGCAGCTGTGGCTCCAGCAGTGACAAGACACTGCCAGTTTTGTGAAACTGGAAGCATCGCTTTCCCACTGAGGGTCATACGGGCTGGTCCTCAGGGGAAGATGACACTGGCTCTGTCAATTGCACCAGTTACATAAAGCTGAACCAATCCCGTGAGTATGAGTGGCAACAAAAGGTTGCTACATGAGAACTTACTCTGACGTATGAACTAGCTGACATCTTCTGGACTGTTAGGAGCTATGGAACTTGGTGCTTGATGCTCATGTTTTTCAGTCAGTGAACTTACTTTCTGATCTCCTTTGGGGTTGGGATGAGTCAACTCTGGTCTTGGTGAAATGTATATGATTACATTTAGAATTCCTTCCCCCTATCCCATCTTGAGAATATAAGAACATAGGAAGAAACATGCTGGATCAGACCTCTAATTAGACCATTTATGCCTTCAATTTTGCACAAATTGTGATTTCCATAAATATTTACACCTGCAATTTTTTCATAAATCACAACTCACAGATTGATTTATTTTTTTAAAGGGCAGCAAAGTTCCCGAGTTTCAGGACCTGGCCTGCTACTTGGCTCACAAATGGACACCGAGTTGGGGGCATGCATCACAGGGATCTGTCAAGCCAAAAATGAACAGGATTTCCCAGTGATGGACAACCCTATCCCAGATGTCATCAAGCCATGGAGGGCTGAGCCTGAATGCAATCTGGCTTCAGGAACAAAACAGTTACCCACAACTGCCATAAAATGACTGGCTACTGCTACAGATCTGATAATTATTATTGTTTTTCATTTCCAAATGTGGTTTTCTTCTTCTTCTTCTTCTTCTTCTTCTTCTTCTTCTTCTTCTTCTTCTTCTTCTTCTTCCTCTTCTTCAGTATACTTAGCAGCTTGGTTTCTCCCTTTTGCACTCCTCTAAAACTCCAGAGTGTTGATCTTATTCTCATTCTCATCCATTTCCTATGGTATAATGTTACACACTGCTTTGGGATTGTATTATATTGAGCAGTGAATAAGTATGACATTTTTGTTAAAGATCCTATTCTTGATTTAGGTCAAACCTATTCAAGCATTTTTCCTCAATTGTCTATAACAGCCATCTTTCCTACCCTAGATCTTTTCCTATTGCTACATTTTATATAACTGAATGTTCTCAAAGTGGCAATATATTTATTTTTATTCTTCACCTTCCTTCAGACAGCAAAGTCCCACCCTTTACCAAACCAGATAAGCAGTAACTTCAGATTCCCTTATACCCCAGCTTAAGCTCAGTCCCTGTAAGTGCCCATGCAGCTTATTTCTAAGTGTTCTTTGGTTTCTCAGTGTTGGCTTTACTTATTTATTTATTTACTTATTTATTTATTAGCTGCCCATCTGGCCAGCTCCCCAGCCACTCTAGGTGGCATACAATACTATAACACATTTACATAATCATTTTATCAAAATGTGTTTTGTCTTAGTGTTTCAGTATGGAAGGGTAAACCAGTCTATATCAGGTCCATGCCAATTCTACATGTACTCAGTCATAAGTGTATCCTGTCCAATTTCTATACTGTTCTGCTTTAAAAAAATTTTTTTTTAAAAAATCACTTTATTTTCATATGCAAGTCATCCCAAAGTATGAGCATTGTATGCATCTTTTACACATATTTATGCACAATCCAAAGCACTCCTGTGGTCTGATCCGCATATCAGTCCGGGAAATGTGAATTAGGGTATCTTGCTTAAAAATCAAGACAAAACAAATGTTTCCCAGTTTCATCTTCTTTTTTCTTTCTTGGTATAACTGTTTGTATCCCTGTTGACTACAAAGAATGAAAGACTGGCACATCTTTGTAGCCATCTTGACTGTAAAGGTGAAAAGAATTCAGCCTTCCAAATCCTGTCATCCTTTGTTCACAACTATGTAAGTATAGGAAAAGTTCTCACCTTTTATCTTTTCTTTCTGAAGAAGCTGGTCAATCCTGTTAGAAACCTCTGTGCTAATAAGCAAGACATGACAGTATCTAATTATGTTAACATGAGTATTAATAGGTAATGTCCCTTTCTCAATACTTGGTGTTTAACTCCACTGCAAATGAGTCCCTTGTTAGTAGGGATTTCAAAAAGATTTTAGAGATAGTTTCCCCCACTGGAGTGTGATGTTACTCCAAGCACTTCAAGGAATTCTTCCTTTGACAGAAGACCTGGCCGGATGATAAGTCAAGCAGTGCCCTAAAATAGGGCTGTGCACAGACCCCGACTTCACTTTGGATGCTGCTTCAGACCTTCTGAAGCAGCCCTGCTTTGCTTCGGAGTGATTCGGACCCCATCTGCTTCAACTCCGATCTAAATCCAAAGTGAGATTCAGACATCTGAATCACTTGTTTTTGGTGTTTTCCCATTGACTTGCATGGGAAAACACAAAAGGCTGTAACTTTTTCAATTTTCGTGATATATACATGTAATTTAGAGAACTCTCAGTTCCCTGGAGGGGCGTCCACCTGCCAAATTTAACGCCATTTGACCCAGTAGTTTTTGTGGCAGGTGCAGGTGAAATTTCATTTTTTTCAAGGAAATCTCTCAAAGCGAAGTGCTATAACTTTTCACTGCCTGCACAGAAGTGCATGGAATTGGAAGAATCTACAGCCCTCCTGGAGGGCATCCCATGGTGCCAAATCTCAGACAGTTTAGCCCACTAGGTTCTGTGCAAGGTGCGGGTAAAATGTGCTGTTCTCAGAAACTCAAACCAAGTTCACATGGGATATGGGGATAATCAAGTTAGGGGTTGAAGTGGTGAGGAGGTCACCCTGGCTGGTAGTCAGGAAGCAAACAAAGGCAGCAACCCTGCCAGGTGGGCTCATTGACTTGAACGAAGAGCAAAGACAGTTGACTGCTGGACTGATAGAGGCAGGAAGCAACACAGCAACCCTGCCAGGTGGGCACACTGACTTGAACGAAGAGCAACGACAGTTGTCTGCTGGACTGACAGAGGCAGGAAGCAACACAGCAACCCTGCCAGGAGGGCACAGCAGCATCTTGCCCACCCCTGTCCCGTCAAGACCCCGAAGATCCCTCATACTGGCCTTGCTTGCTTTGCAACACACAGTGTAGTGTCATCTTTCTATAATAGCTGTTAATGTGTGTAGTGCTTTGCCCACTGTTTTTGGAAACGTGGACTGTGTGTACTCCTTTGACACACACTGTTTGCTTGTCCGCACAGCACAAGCACACACACACGCACACACATGAGCAAAAGGAAAGCAGCCACCAAACTACAAGCAGGGGGGAGGGGGACTGTACTCCTAACAGAAGAGAAATGGGGGTTGTTCATTCATTTGTTTGTTTATGGGGGGAGATCAAAAATGGGAAGAGAAGGAACTGAGAAGGTGAGGTGGAGGGGAGTCAAGAACAAAGAAAGGAAAGATAGATAGATAGATAGATAGATAGATAGATAGATAGATAGATGGATGAGGAGGAGGAGGAGGAGGAGGAGGAAGATAGATAGATAGATAGATAGATAGATAGAGGAGGAAGATATAGATAGATAGATAGATAGATAGATAGATAGATAGATAGATAGATAGAGGAGGAAGATAGATAGATAGATAGATAGATAGATAGATAGAGGAGGAAGATAGATAGATAGAGGAGGAAGATAGATAGATAGAGGAGGAAGATAGATAGATAGATAGATAGATAGATAGATAGATAGAGGAGGAAGATAGATAGATAGATAGATAGACAGAGGAGGAAGATAGATAGATGGATAGATAGATAGATAGATAGATAGATAGATAGAGGAGGAAGATAGATAGATAGAGGAGGAAGATTGATAGATAGATAGATAGATAGATAGATAGATAGATAGGTAGATAGAGGAGGAAGATAGATAGATGGATAGATAGATAGATAGATAGATAGATAGATAGATAGATAGATAGATAGATAGATGATAGATGATAGATGATAGATGATAGATGATAGATGATAGATGATAGATAGATAGATAGATAGATAGAGGAGGAGGAGGAGGAGGAGGAGGAAGATAGATAGATAGATAGATAGATAGATGATAGATAGATAGATAGAGGAGGAGGAGGAAGATAGATAGGTAGGTAGGTAGATAGATAGATAGATAGATAGATAGATAGATAGATAGATAGATAAGATAAATAGATGATAGACAGACAGACAGATACAGAATCAAAGTAAGGGCAAACTAATGGGTGAGAGAGAATTGAAAATCAGGGTGGGTGGGAGAGATAAACAACTACAGTGACATATTCTGGATTTTTAAATAAACAAGAACAATGAACTGTAAACTTCTTACAGAAGGGTGAGGTTGGGTGCGGAGACATTAACACAGCTGTCATAGCACACTCTTTCATCTCGGCTTCATTCTGCCAAAGGAGAGTGGGAAGTGTTAATCTCCTTCCTGCTCTCCTTCAGCAGGATGGCAGCTTCTCTGGTGCTGTGGCTTCCTCTGCCATGCCTGGCAGAGACTGGCACAGTTGCTGTTGGTGGCCGCAGCAGAGGCAGGATAGGACTGGAGCTGAGAGAGAAATGCCATGGAGCTTCCCTCACGGCTCCCATCCCATCCTGCTGCCGCCACCATCATTGCACACAATGGCAGCTCGTCAGGGCGGTGGGAGGCTGGTCAATTATCAGGCAGCTCATGCACCCAAATGGATCATCTTGTGCCCCCACGGGCTGCATTTACCCCAGTTTGGAGACCCCCGCTCTAGCTTCTAGTCCCTCCTCTGCAGTAATACGACCTCTCTCACAATGAGCAAATGGAGGCTGACTCACTTGGCAAAGCTCCCTCCTCCTCCTCCTCCTCCTCGGCTCCTTCTCCTGGTGTCCATATCTCTCTCAAATTGATACATTTGGTGCCTCCGCCTCCTCTCCCCTTCACCCCTCCCTCCTGCTCCTCACCCTCCACATGATCTTTCACAAGTTGATATATTCTGGAGACAGCCTGTCTCCAGGGTTGCTCAGAAGGCATAAGAGCTACAAATCTCCAACGCAGATGAGGTGCTTCATCGATGAGCTGCTTCGCTTTGGGGTGCCTCGTTGCTATTCTAATCTGCTTCTGATCATGATGAGGCTCCTCCAAATTAGCTTGCTTCACCTCGTTATTTAGGCTTCAGACCAAAGTGGTGCACAGCCCTACCCAAAAACACATCGATCCCCATGATTGCTTTTCAGGAAACTTAACATGGTGATTGAAATTGAAAAGAATAACATTTTGCATTTGTCACTTGAGCATTAGTGGCTTAATATTACAAGCACCAGCAAGTGCCATCAATGAGGTGTCGAAAAGGAGCATGTGATAATGGATAATGATGTATAAGTTGACTTCCTACCATGAGACTTTGAGAAGGGTCCAAAACTAATTCAATTAACAAAAATGATCCAAATATGCTGGGAAATTACAGCTGTGAATGGACATGCCTTTAACAGACACTTTATTTAGGCAATATGCATAGCGTATGGCATCTTATGCTGTGGTTAGTTCACCAGTACCTTGTGAGCTGAATGGCTATCGGTGGTGGACCTAATTTGAAGATGTGTCTGTTCACTGGAATATAGACATGGAGTCTATGCAATGGAAGCTATCATGATGTAACTGAAGCTAGCATTCCACATTACAAGTACCCTAATGGCAACTAATTCCATCCAAGTAGAATGATAGAGTTTGAAAGGGCCTTGAAGGTCACCTGCTCTTAGGAACACAAGAACATAAGAGCCATATGGGATCAAACCAAGAGTCCATCTAGTCCAGCATTCTGTTCACACAGCAGCCAACTAGCTGCCTACAGGTAACCCACAGCCAGGACATGAGTCCTGCCACCCGTATTCCCTAGCCACTGGTGTACATAGACATACTGCCTCTGATACTGGAGGTAGCATATAGCCTTCAGGACTAGTAGCCATTAAACCCCTGCCAGGCAAAGTGTTTTAAAGTATCTTTCCTTTTAGTTAATTAAGTGAGAGAATGGACAGGGGAAGACTAACATTGCACATGGTGGGAGCACAATGTTGTGCACACCATATTAAGAGCATCCTTATGGCAATCATTTTCTGTGCTATGGCCTAGCAGTGTGATACAAAACAGAGGTGTCCACCATCTCCCTGCTTCAACTCGGACCTTGGTTTGGGGCTTTGAAAAACAACGTGCTTCTCCTTCAACTGATTCAGAGTCAGTCCACTTCAATTTGGTGCCAAACCTGAGTCAAGGCTCAGAAAACCAGTGCTTCATATTTCCCACTGACTATCCTGGGAAACAAAATGAAAAATGGCTATAACTCAGCGGCCCCTTCCCTCTGTGGGACTGAAGGTTGGAAAGTCGATAAAAGCTGAACAGCTTCACTGAGGCGGCGAGGCCTAGCAATTTTTGAGGTTAAAATGAAGCCAAATGAAGAAGGAGAGCATTTGCAGATAGTCAACTGCAGTGCTATAATATAATACACAAGCAGACAAAGACAGAGAGAAAATAGATTGAGGATGGTCAATGTCTAAAAAGACCTTAATGTCTTTAAAGTAGGATTAACACTGCAACACCTATTTTTCCCCAGCCCCAAACTTCATCAGCTTCTCCCAACTGCCTAAAACCTTAACTTACATAGTAACTCCCTCCTCTCCTGCTCCCCAATTCCTCCCCCCACTTCTATTCTGTCTCCTTGGTAACCAGTCACACTCACTTGCATCATACCCCCCCCCTTTGCAGGATTGTGCTAGGCATGGCCACAGACAGACTTCCTTAGGATATGATAGGATTATGAACTTCCTTAGGATATAATAGGCCGGGCGGGAGGGGTGACATTTTTAAGAAGAACTCCAAACATGCCATGCTACTACTAAGGCATAACATGTACGAGACGTTCCCTAACACAACAATGTCCCAGGTCGTAATCTGAAGGCACTTGAGGCAGCTACCTTGCTGAAGCTAAGCAGGTCTGGGTCTAGTCAGTGCTTCAAGGGGAGACTACCTGGAACCACATGTAGCCACCTTGAGTTCCACAATGGAAGAAAGGTGGGAAATAAATGTGATAAAGTGATTTCCTCAAAGGTGCTGCAAAAATGGAGAAACTGGCTCATACAGTTTAACTCCAGTCTATGAAAGGAAAACAAAGAACATCTGACAAATTGCTAGAAGTCACTCATCAAATTGTAAACCCCTATTTGTTAACCTTTCTCCCACAAAGTCAGCATACACCATCCTAAAACTGACCTCTCCTAAACTGCCAAGTTTCAGAACAATTATCTGAGCCATTTTCAGAGTATAAGCTATAGAACCCTCCTAATTTCTGCTTATAATGGTGGGAGGTGATATATCCAACTTACCCTGAATATAAGGCCTGTGGCCGTGAAAGAAGTATTTCTGTAATGCTGGTATAGGTTCATACATTATTGGAATAAGAAGAACCACTATGAAAATGTTAAGTGAGACATATTGCATTAAATTTAAGCATCATAAGATGAACTAGGAAATGTAAATTATTTTTAAACCATAATGTTTCAGACTTTTGACTTCAGGATATTGACATGGCTTCATACTTTTCCTGCTGTTTGCTTTTCTTAATTATAGTAGAGCTCTTTAATGTTAAACTTTCTTATGGTTGTATATCTTTATCAGGTTACACATTCATGTTGGTAGATGGATTGGGTGGGTGGGTGTCCTTTTGTTTTTGATTTTATACAATCAAAATAATACCGACACAGATCTAGAGTACAGGTCCCATCCACATTCAAACCTTCACAATCTAACCTTCTGGAAGAGAATCTGCAACCAAGTCCTAGAAAAAAAAACAATAATAAGAATCAACCTTAGAGACTAGAACATGGGGTGCAAAAAGTGCCCATGGGTCACAGTCAGCACCCCAAGCTCTGTATGGCAATCCCCAGGGCCCCCATAAAATGGGGAAATGCTCTAGAACTAGGAGAAATGCATCTCCTGGAGGAGAAGGCTATCAGAGGCCGCTAGTCCTGATGGCTATATGCTACCTCCAGTATCAGGGACAATGTGCCTATGTAGAGCAGTTGCTGGGGAACATGAGCGGGAGGGTGCTGTTGCACTCATGTCCTGCTTGTGGGCTTCCCATGGGCAGCTGGTTGGCCATTGTGTGAACAGAATGCTGGACTAGATGGACCCTTGGTCTGATCCAGCTGGGCTCTTCTGATGTTCTTATGGAGGCTCTGTGGTTCCTTCCATAGAAGCCTTATTCCTAGAGCATCCTCAGAGCTAGAGATGGATGGACCTATTCCCCCATCCAATTTCAGTGGGTGCCCGCTGAAATGCTGCCCCCACTTTACCCCCCCAACCCATGCTGGAGCCCTCATGAGCTTGATGAGCTGCCTGCACTCACCCTGGATCCCGTCCATGAGTGCCCGCCATTTTGCCAAGCTTGTTTTTATGAAAAAAAGGAGGTCTTTAAAAATGTGCTTATTTCAATATGCACAAATTTGGATTGGGAAAGGTTGACATACACAATATTAGAGGCGTAAACAGGCCATCCCTACTCAGAGCAACCTAGGAAGCAGTGCTCAGAGGCTGTTGTTTGCTTCGTAGGACACTTGAAGCATCTGCCTGCTTCTATGGCAGAGAAACCTGTCCCTAGAACATTTCTTTTCTTCTTTTTTTCTAAAAAACATCCCAGGTAACAGAGTATGGGATGTCAGAATCCTTCAGCAAGAGAGCGTATTAAAGGAGAGAGAATGGCTAGGAGCCAGGATTCCTGGATGGCTGGGCAGTTTGAGAACTTTAGTTTCTGGGTGGTAGTGTGGGGATTATTGGTTTTATCCAATCGAAGCAGCCACTGAAACTCACATGGGAAAGAGTTGGATAGGGGTGAGTGATGTGTGTGTGTGTGTGATGGGGGAGAGTGAAGTGTATATGAGGTGTGTGTGAATGAGCATCTTTGTACACATGTGTGGTGCCTGATGTTGCCCCGAGGTCTGAAAGGGTTGTTCACCCCTGGTCTAAAGGTTGCTGTAACTGTTCAATTATGTGTGTGTATGTGTGTTTTTTCCCCAAGAAGGCTACAGGGCTCCCCCTCCTTGGTATAAAGATTTCTAAATGTGTGTGTGTGTGCGTGCACGCACACACACACACGAGAGAGAGAGAGAGACACGAGAGAGAGAGAGAATTTGCCAAAGGAAAATATATTTTTCTATTGTTTTTGTGTGCCTTAAATTCTCTCTGTTTTGTTTTGTTTTTTTCTGAACCAATGCATTACCCGCCCCCCTTTATTTTCCTTTCTTGTGTTTGCTTGCTTTTATGAGACACTGGCTGAAATCTTCTTCTGAGTGAAAATAAAAGGTCACCCCAGAGTGATTCTGAGAGTGGCAAGCATGGAAAGTCAGTTCCTGCTCCTGCCAAAATATATTCACATCGTTTGAGTAACACAAGTTTCCATTTCTTATGTCAGTGTCATATCAAAACTATTTCCCTCCAATATTTGTCCTTCAAGGGATGCATTGTTTCTGCAGTTCTTTGGAACCCAGCATCTATTTTCCATTATTCGTTGTTACTCTTTTTCCCCCTCTTCAGCATTATTCATCTTTATCTGCCTTATCAATAAATCTACCACAATAATTAAAATACAATTTGTACCAGAGTATAATCCATGACAGAAGACTGTGCTCAACACCTGAACAAGAAGAGTATCTGTCACACTAGCATTTTTTTTAAAATATTATTTCATTGGCTACAATACAAAAGAAAAAGAAAAAAGGGGGAAATGCTTCCTTCATTTCCATTAATATCTTTCTTGGGCACATTTAGTACAGTCGGTGCATATAATGTGATCACATTTTTTTATTAGTATGATTTGGGGTATGATCGCATTCTACAACTGTGCTTAATAATTTATACATGTCTGTGTTTCTGATTAATGAAGACATTTACCAAAAAATATTAAGGATTACAGCAAGATGAAATATTTCAAGTGAGAAATGTGGCTTTATTTTATCCAAGATAAAAGTGTCTGCTCTCCATTTTCACACACACCCCCGCAACTGGCCAGTGTCTGCCTCAGCACAAAACTGGGCCAAATTAGGCATGATAATACTGATGTGATTGGCTATGATGTCCTTTTGTGTGTATATTTTTCTTTCTCTATTAAATAGATTTATTCAATTACCAAAATTAAGTTCTGCTTACCAAAAGATAATAACTAGGCATGATATAAAATATGTGATTGGCCATTGTGTCCTTGTTTTATTTGTCCTTGGGGAATTAAGTTATGCTTTCCAAAATGTATTAGTTAGTTTGAAGGTTTGAGGCCTACAGAGGCAAATGGGAAAATAGGTCACACTTAGAGGCCTGGGTTTTTCATTGGGAGGGGATATCCCAGAGATGAATAGTTTTATTTCCTTGGTTAAGTTTCAGTTTCTTTTCCCCAATTAAGTTTTATTTCTTCAGGTTTGAAGCAGTACTTTCAGTTTTGAGGAAAGTGGGTATATAGAGAGACAGAGAGAGCCAGTAAGAGCAGAGTCAAGGAGACCAAAGCCTGAAGAGGGAGCAGGAAGAAACAGTCTGGAGAAGTGTAAGTACAGCTAGGGTAAAGGAACTTGCATTTTGCAACTTTTATTTTCTCTTAATGCCTTTTATATCACTCAGCTCTATTGTGTAAATACCTTTAGTTGTGATTTGCTTCCTGGAGGGAGCAATCCTATGGCCGCTAGTCAGCAGCTAGATGGCCATAGGATATCTTGTTTTCTGGGAACTGACCTTGGATCCCGTGCTCTGAAGTCAGTTCCCAGAGAACTGACCTCCCCCACCTTCCATTCTGCTTCACAGGCAGCGTGGAGAAGCCCTGTGCTCTGCGCTCACAAGAGGAGTGTGGAGTGGCCAAAACGGGGCATTCTGGGGGAGCATTCCAGGGGGCTGTTCTGGGGTGGGGAGGGTGGAAATGCCTATATTACATATCCTATGTGTCATACGGCAGCATCCTCCCCTGCTCTGCTCTCCCGCAGCTAGACAGCTGAAAGTGGCTGTCTAGCTGAAAATGATCCCCTCTGTGGAGGAGATGATCCCCTCTGTGTTTCTCTTGCCCTGCATTGGATAGAAGGTCACCTCCGAGTTCATAGGCGACTGCCTATCTGCATAGGATTGCGCCATTAATTTACCAGTAACCTGTTTTGGTTAAATCCTGTGTCTAGAGTGTCAGTCACTCCATGCCTATGCAGAAGCTCCCAGGTTTGATCCCTGGCATCTCCAGGTAGGGCTGGAAAAACTCCTGCCCGAAACCCTGGAGAGCTGTGGCCAGTCACTGTCAACAAATCTGGACTAGATGGATCAATGGCTTGACACAATATAAGGCAGCTTCCTACGTCCTATATTCTGCATAGGGCAGGTCAGTGAGCTGTGTGGGGTATGGCCCAAGTTCTCTCTTCTTCTTTTTCTTTCTTTCTCTCCGTCCTTCCCCAAGTCTGTCTTCTGTGATTTCACTGAGCATTTCCCATAAACATTTGAGCCCATTTTCTGTTTTTTTTCCTGTTTTTGTTTGTTTGTTTGTTTTTGTATCCATGCAGGCTAGAAATGTGGTGTGTGTGTGTGTTTTAAATGAAAGCTGAGATTGTCAGGATGCTGAGTTGTGTATCCAGTATTCCAGGATTGCACAGAACAGATGCAGGATTTTGCAGAATCCCATTTCATATCTATCAGGGGTTGGGATGTGCAAAACCCCCTTACCTGGCATCCAAGGGAGTCCGCGGAGGGGGAAGCGATCCGTCCCTCCCCCCCAGAATCCTTGCCGGCCGGCTCCGCTCTGTGGCGAGTCTGCGAAGCTGCTGGCTGGCTCCAAAGTGCCAGCAATACAGCCGCCATTGCCGTATCGCTGGCTGGGCAGATTGACTGTGCCCGCAAATGGTGTCTAAGATGCCATTTGCAGCCATAAAGGCCTTAGCTGAAGATAAATGCAGCCAGGTCAGGTCAGGTGAGGTGAGGTCAAGTGACCGGAAGTTACATGGGGAATTCCCGCGAAGGGCTTTACCCTTTTTACAAAAATAAATAGGCATTTTCCCTATGACCCGAGGCTTACAGAGACCAGCGGCGGACACGTGAAAATGATTTTTTGGTGGTACTTACGGAATTATTTACGTAAATTCGGGGAGCTGGAAAAAAATGGGGGGATCCAGGGCATGCGGACGGTGGAACAGGGTGGCCCTTGGCTCTGTGGAATCCTCATGGAGTGGAGCCATTCTGCGAGGATTCTGGGGGGAGGAACGGATTGCTCCCCCCCCCTGTGGATTCCCCACCGGAATGGATGGTGGGGAATCCATACATCCCTAGTGTGTAGGAAGTGTGAATTTGGCAAGTTCACACTGAAATGCAAATCAAACAAATTTCTAGGGATGTTAGAGAATTCTGCCACGGACTCCAGTGAGGCTGGATTCTTTAGAATCTGGCGCCCTGGAGCCTGTGGCGGAATGGAGCAATCCCCCTGCCACCCCGCGGAATCCTCCCGGGATGGAGCCTACCTTTGTTGGCCGTCTGCTGCCCCGCGAATGGCTGCCCCGGTCTGCGGCCGCCATTTCCATTCTACTTTAACCGTGATAGGCTACGTAAGTATTTACGTAGCCTATCATGGCTACCGCAGGGATGCCATTTGCATCCCTGCGGTAGCTGTGATAGGCTACATATATATTTACGTAGCCTATCATGGCAAAAGGCAGGGATGCAAATGGCGTAGCAGCCGCCATTTGCATTCCTGCCTTTTGCCATGATAGGCTATATAAATATATATGTAGCCTATCATGGCTACCACAGGGACGCAAATGGCGGCTGCTATGGCGGCCGCCATTTGCGGCCGCAGCCCAGCAGTGGACAGAAGTCCAGCTGCAGGCAGCCCCAGCCGGCAGCTCCGCAGGCTCCCCATGGAGCGGAGCTGGCCGGGGAGGATTCTGGGGGGGAGGGACAGATCGCCTCCCCCCCCCAACGGACAGCCCCAGCAGAACAGGGTAAGTAATCCATACACCCCTACAAATTTCTCACCCATCCATAAAGGGAGGAGAGGGCTTGTGGGATTTTCTGCCTGAGATGCAAAAAAAACTTGACTGGACTTGGGTGCTATGCACCTTGACTTAGGTAGGGTGTGCCATTTGCTGCTTTGCGTCAGGCAGCAGCGGCCTAGAATTTATGACCACTTGGGGAAATATGGAGTAAGTAACAGCATTTCCTCAAACATGTGTTAGGTAGTGATGCTATTTTAGTTTTGCCTACAGGGAAAATAAAAGAAAAAGTTGGAGAAATTATGGTTCTCCTTCCACCCAAAACTAATCACGTTTATGTAAG
This sequence comes from Heloderma suspectum, assembly GCF_057233095.1. Lineage (NCBI taxonomy): Eukaryota > Metazoa > Chordata > Lepidosauria > Squamata > Helodermatidae > Heloderma > Heloderma suspectum. The sequence goes on from NC_139467.1 coordinate 26,324,352, forward strand.
TAGTGGACTGGATTTTTTTAAGCTTTTCCATTAATATTTTTGAATTCAATTTAACTGGCTGAGGAAGTTTGATTACCTCAATTTTAAACAAAGCCAGAAAGTATGCATTTGATTAGTTCATTTAGCTGGCAAACAACTGGTCTCATCAAACATAGTTTCAGTCTTTTTCCTGGGAAGTTGCAGGCATCTGGCTGGGGCTTGAGACCCAGCGAGAAATAGCTGGCTCAGTCCTCCAGACAGCAGTCTGTGGATTGCCATGCTTCCCGGCTTGGTGTGCTCCACCTCTGAGCTGGACAAGCATGGTGATCCCTGATCCCACGCTGAGCGACAGAATGGCGGCTTGGCCTTTTTCATAAATGTCCATTTGTGCAAATGGTGGCCATAAAGCAGCTGTTTATGCAAGATTGCAGGGGTAAATGTTCCATTTTGTACCTGTAATCTTGCGTAAATGGCAGTTTTACAGCTGCCATTTGTTCAAATGAGGATTCATGAAAATGGCCAAGACACCATTTTTATGTAAAATGGCAGCTCAGCGAAAGATTGGGAGGCTGTGTGCTGCTCGTTCGGTGCCCATGGACTGCCCAGTGGCTCGCCACAGGTGGCCAGTGGGGGTCCATTGAGCAGCATGTGGCATGGGACCCAATGAGTTTGTCCATCCCCTCTTTGTTTTTGTTTTTGTTTTTCCTTTTAAAGTATCCATCCAGAAAACTACACCTCTTTTCATCTTGTGATTTGGCAGCACCATTAAAATGAATAAGATGCTGCAAACCTGTTTTCTTCTTTTTAATGAAGTTGCTTCTTTTTAAATAGAGTTCAACTATAGCAGTTTAATAAATCAGTATCTAAGAAGGTAACAAATTCTTTATGGTTCATATTATTAGGGGTTAATAAACCAACCTGTGGTTCATTGCAAGTCTATTAGCTGTTCCATGTCTACTCTTCCACTTCTTTCCAATGCCCAGTCTCACTCCTTTCTTCTATTGTTTCCCCCTACTTCCTCGTCTTCCTAATATCTTTCTTTCCATCAGTCTCCACCCCTCCCTCAACTTACCCTGCATTCTATGACTTCATAGTAAGGATGTACGAAAGTCACTTACCTTTTCGCAGCTTGGATTCGTGGAGGGGGGAGGCACCCCGTCCCTCCCCCGGGAATCCTCGCTGGGATGGCTCTGCTTCGTGGTGGCTCTGCAGAGCTGCCGGCCAAGGCTGTCCGCAGCCAGAGTTCCGGCCACAGCCAGCTGCTGCGGACGCAAATGGCGGCCGCCATAGCAGCCTCCATTTGCATCCAGCCAGGCTGCTGTGATAGGCTATGTAAGTATTTACATAGCCTATCACGGAAAGAGCAGCTGTGCAATTGGCGTAGCGGCGGCCATTTGCGCCCCTGCTCTTTGCCGTGATAGGCTACATAAATACTTACATAGCCTATCATGGCAGCCTGGCTGGACGCAAATGGCAGCCGCTACGGCAGCCGCCATTTGCGTCTGCAGCAGCTGGCCGAGAGACCAGCTGCTGCCGCTGGAGCCGCGACCCGAGCCGCTGCCGGAGCCGCTGCCACCGGGACATCTGCCCCAGGTAAGCTTTGTCCCAGGGGGGCAGGGGGTGGGAGGCCGTTCCGCCATGGGTTTTGGGGGGCCAAATGCCAGTGCATTCAGCCTCACTGAAATCCGTGCTGGAATTCTCCGCCATCCCTACTTCATGGATGCACAGTTACACATGATGTGCATTGGCATTCTCTGAGTGAAAGTATCATGTATGAATAGGTATATAAATGGGCCATCATACATACATACATTCACATATATAGATGTATGTATACACCCCCCCCCCTTCATGGATCACTGCCGTGTTGTGGCGAAGGGGCTTGTGTAACTCAGTGAAGCCATAAGCTATACTGTGCAGGGCCACCCAAGACGGACAGGTCATGGCAGAGAGTTCTGACAAAATGTGTTCCACTGGAGAAGGAAATGGCAACCTACTCCAGTATTCTTGCCAAGAAAACCCCATGGAACGTATCACAAGGCTAAAGGATATGACGCTGGAAGATGAGCCCCTCAGGTCGGAAGGTGTCCAATATCCTACTGGGGAAGAGCAGAGGGAATTTCCAAGTAGCACCAGAAAGAGTGAAGCGGCTGGGCCAAAGCCGAAAGGACACTCAGCTGTTGATGTGTCTGGTGGTGAAAAGAAAGTCAGATGCTGTAAAGAACAATATTGTTTAGGAACCTGGAATGTAAGATCAATGAATCGAGGTAAGCTGGAGGTGGTCAAACATGAGATGGCAAGATCGAACATTGACATCTTGGGAATCAGCGAACTAAAATGGGCAGGCATGGGCGAATTTAATTCAAGTGACCATTATATCTACTACTGTGGGCAAGAATCCCTTAGAAGAAATGGAGTAGCACTCATAGTCAACAAGAGGGTGGGAAAAGCAGTACTGGGGTACAATCTCAAAAATGATAGAATGATCTCAGTATGAATCCAAGGCAAACCATTCAACATCACATTAATTCAAGTCTATGCCCCAACCACTGAGGCCGAAGAAGCTGAGGTTGATCGGTTCTATGAATACCTACAACACCTTCTAGAACTGACACCAAAAAAAGATGTCCTCTTCATCATAGGGGATTGGAATGCTAAAGTAGGAAGTCAAGAAATAACTGGGATAATAGGCAAGCATGGCCTTAGTGTACAAAATGAAGCAAGACAAAGGCTAATAGAGTTTTGCCAAGAGAACACACTGATCATAGCTAACACTCTTTTCCAACAGCACAAGAGGCGACTCTACACATGGACATTACCAGATGGTCAATATCGAAATCAGATTGATTATGTCCATCGCAGCCAAAGATGGAGAAGCTCCATACAGTCAGTCAAAACAAGACCTGGAGCTGACTGGCTCAGATCATGAGCTTCTTATTGCAAAATTCTGGCTTAAATTGAAGAACGTAGGGAAAACCACTAAACCATTCAAGTATGACCTAAATCATATCCCTCATGAATATACAGTGGAGGTAAGGAATAGATTTCAGGGATTAGACTTGATAGACAGAGTGCCTGAGGAACTATGGATGGAGGTCCGTAACATTGTTCAGGAGGCAGCAACTAATCCATCCCAAAGAGAAAGAAATGTAAGAAAGCCAAGTGGCTGTCTGATGAGGCTTTACAAGTAGCTGAGAAAAGAAGGGAAGAGAAAAGCAAGGGAGAAAGGGGAAGATCTATCCAACTGAATGCAGAGTTCCAGAGAATAGCAAGGTGAGACAAGAAGGCCTTCTTAAATGAACAATGCAAAGAAATCGAGGAAAACAATAGAATGGGAAAGACTAGAGATCTTTTCAAGAAAATTGGAGATCTCAAGGGAACATTTTGTGCAAAGTTGCCGGGCATGATAAAGGACAAAGAAGGCAGGGACGTAACAGAAGCAGATGAGATTAAGAAGAGGTGGAAAGAATACACAGAAGAACTATACAGGAAAGATCTTAATGTTCCTTATGGCCATGATAGTGCGGTTCCTGAGCTTGAGCCGGACATCCTAGAGAGCTATTTACAATCCTAAAAGATGATGCTGTTAAAGTGCTGCACTCAATATGCCAACAAATTTGGAATACTCAACACAAGACTGGAAAAGGTCAGTTTGCCAAAGAGTGTTCAAACTACTGTACAATTGTGCTCATTTCACATGCCAGCAAGGTTATGCTCAAAATCCTACAAGCTAGGCTTCAGCAGCATGTGAACCGAGAACTACCGGAAGTACAAGTGGGGTTTCGAAGAGGCAGAGGAACTAGAGATCAAATCGCCAACATTCGCCGGATCATGGGAAAAGGAAGAGAATTCCAGAAAAAAATCTATTTCTGCTTCATTGACTACTCCAAAGCCTTTGATTGTGTGGATCACAACAAAGTGTGGCAAATTCTTAAAGAGATGGGAGTACCAGACCACCTTACCTGTCTCCTGAGAAACCTGTATGAGGGCCAAGAAGCAACAGTAAGAACCGGACATGGAACAACCAAATGGTTCAAAATTGGGAAAGGAGTATGACAAGGCTGCATATTGTCACCCTGTTTATTTAATTTATATGCAGAGTACATCATGAGGAACGCCGGGTTGGATGAATCATAGGTCGGAATTAAGATTGCCGGGAGCATTATCAACAACCTCAGATACGTAGACGATACCATCCTAATGGCAGAAAGTGAAGAGGAACTAAAGAGCCTCTTGTTGAGGGTGAAAGTGGACAGTGCAAAAGCTGGTTTGAAACTCAACATAAAAAAATGTTGGCATCTGGCCCCATCACTTCCTGGCATATAGAAGGGGAAGAAATGGCAGCAGTGACAGATTTTACTTTCTTGGGCTCCAAGATCACCGCAGACGGTGACTGTAGCCATGAAATTAAAAGATGCTTGCTCCTTGGGAGGAAAGCTATGGCACACCTAGACAGCATAGTAAGAAGCAGAGACATCACCTTGCCGACAAAGATTTGTATAATCAAAGCTATGGTTTTCCCAGTAGCAACGCATGGCTGTGAGAGCTGGACTATAAGGAAGACTGAGTGCCGAATACTTGATGCTTTCAAACTGTGGTGCTGTAGAAGACTCTTACAAGTCCCCTGGACTGCAAGGAGGTCAAATCAGTCCATCCTAAAGGAAATCAACCCTGACTGCTCATTGGAAGGACAGATACTGAAGCTGAAGCCCAAATATTTTGGCCACCTAACGCGAAGAGAAAACTCCCTGGAAAAGACCCTGATGCTGGGAAAGATTGAAGGCAAAAGGAGAAGGGGATGGCAGAGGATGAGATGGCTAGATAGCATCACCGATGCAGTGAATATGAACTTGAGCACAGTCTGGGACAGAGCGGAGGACAGGAAGGGCTGGCGTGTTAGGGTCCATGGGGTCACGAAGAGTCAGACATGACTTAATGACTGAACAACAACAACTCTCAGAACCACTGTCTATTCTCTTTGAGAAATCATGAAGGACGGGGGAAGTGCCAGATGACTGGAGGAGGGCTAACGTTGTCCCTATCTTCAAAAAGGGTAAAAAGGAGGAACCTAGGAACTACAGAGCAGTCAGTCTGACATCAATCCCTGGGAAAATTCTAGGGATGGACGAAAGTCCCTTACCTGTTCTCGAAGCTTGCTTCGCGGTGGGGGGGAGGCGCTTCGGTTCTCCCCCCGAAGTTCATGCGAGGGGGGGAGGCGCCCCGCCTCGCCCGGCCGTAATTCAGGCCAGGGGGGGAGGCACCCCATCCCTCGCCGGCAAAATTCAGGCTGGGCAGAAGCGCCCTGTCTACCCGGCCGCGAAAAAATAAGTAAACATAAAAACACCCGTGATAGGCTACGTAACGATTTACGTAGCCTATCACGGCTAGATTTCCAAAGTCAGCCGTGGTAGGCTATGTTAATCGTCACGTAGCCTATCACGGGTTTGTTTGTTTTTTTACTTTCCTTGTAATGGCGGCGGCGGCAGCTGGTCGAAAGACCGGCTGCCGCCCCCGTCCCTGACAAAGACCCGCCGAACAGCCGCCGGGACCCACCACCGGGAGGGACATTAGTCAAAGGTAAGTCCCATCCCGGGGGGGCGGGGGGCGGAGAATTTCACCGCCAATTTCGGGGGGCCAAATGCATTGGCACTCAGCCCCCCGAAGTTTTGGGGAGAAATTCTCCCCCATCCCTAGAAAATTCTGGAGCAGATGATAAAGGAAGCACCTTGACGACAATGGAAGCACCTTGACGACAATGCCGTGATTACTCGAAGCCAACATGGATTTGTCAAAAACAAGTCCTGCCAGACAAATCTGATCTCATTTTTTGATCAAGTAACCTCCCTTGTGGACTGTGGGAATGCTGTAGACATCATATACCTCGACTTCAGCAAAGCTTTTGACAAAGTGCCCCATGATCTCCTGATGAGCAAACTAGCTCAAAGTGGGCTAGATGAAACAACGATCCAGTGGATCCACAGTTGGCTACAGAATCAGACTCAAAGAGTGCTTATCAGTGGGACCTTCTCAAACTGGGGAGAGGTAACGAGTGCGGTTCCGCAGGGCTCAGTCCTGGGCCCAGTGCTCTTCAACATTTTTATGAATGACTTGGAGGAGGAGGTGCAGGGAATGCTGATCAAATTTGCAGATGACACCAAATTGGGCGGGATAACTAATACTTTGGATGACAGAAACAAAATTCAAAGTGATCTAGATAGACTGGAGCGCTGGGCAGAAAACAACAGAATGACATTTAATAGGGATAAATGCCAAGTTCTGAACCTAGGAATAGGGATGGACAAAAGTGGGGTGAGTGGGGGGGAGGTGCTCCGTCCCTCCCCCCAAAATTCTGGCTGGGGGGAAGGACCTCCGTCCCTCCCCCCGAAATTCTGGCCGGGGGGGAGGTGCCCCGTCCCTCCAGCCGCAAAACCTCCTCTCCTGCCGGGACACACATGGTGGCGGCCGTAGCCGCTGCCGTTTGCATCCCTGCAGTCAGCCATGATAGGCTACATAAATGTTTACGTAGCCTATCACTGCTGACTTAAAAAAAAAAAAGCGCGTATGCAAATGGCGGCGCCCATGGGCACCGCCATTTGCATACGCGCTTTTTTTTCCCCCCTGAAGTCAGCCGTGATAAGCTATGTAAATATTTATGTAGCCTATCACGGTGTTTTTTAAAAATCTAGCTGTGATAAGCTATGTAAATCTTTACGTAGCCTATCACGTTTGTTTTTGTTTTTTGTTTTACTTGGAAATGGCAGCGGCAGGAGCCGGTTGGAAGACCAGCCACTGCCGCCGCCCCGCCGCCATAGACGCCGCCATGAGGGACATTCAAACAAGGTAAGTCCCGTCCCGGGGGGGCGGGGGAGCAGACCGTTTTTCCACCAATTTCGGGGGGCAGAATGCGCTGGCATTCGGCCTCCCCGAGATTCATGGAGAAATTCTCTGACATCCCTACCTAGGAAAAAGAAACCAAATGCACATTTACAAGATGGGGGATATGTGGCTCAATCACACTACAAGCGAGAAGGATCTTGGAATTGTTGTCGATCACAAGCTGAAGATGAGCCAACAATGCGATGTGGCTGCAAAAAAGGCAAATTCTATTTTGGGCTGCATTAATAGAAGCATAGCTTCCAAATCCCGGTACTAGTTCCCCTCTACTCAGCACTGGTTAGGCCTCATCTGGGGTACTGTGTCACCTTAGGCCTCATCTGGAGTACTGTGTCATCTGTACTCAGCACTGGCTAGGCCTCATCTGGAGTACTGTGTCCAGTTCTGGGCACCACACTTTAAGAAGAATGCAGACAAGCTGGAGAGGGTTCAAAGGAGGGCAACAAAGATGATCAGAGGACTGGAAACAAAGCCCTATGAAGAGAGACTGAAAGAACTGGACATGTTTAGCCTTGAGAAGAGAAGACTGAGGGGAGATATGCTAGCACTCTTCAAGTACTTGAAAGGTTTTCACAGACAAGAAGGCCAGGATCTCTTCTTGATCATCATCATCAATTGATGATGATCAATGATCATTCTTGATCATCCCAGAATGCAGGACACAGAATAATGGGCTCAAGTGACAGAAAGCCAGATTCCAGCTGTATATCAGGAAAAACTTCCTGACTGTAAGAGCAATACGACAATGGAACCAATTACCTGGGGAGGTGGTGGGCTCTCCCACACTGGAGGTGTTCAAGATGAGGCTCGACAGCCATCTGTCAGGGATGCTCTGACTTGGATTCCTGCATTGAGCAGGGGGTTGGATTCGATGGCCTTGTAGGCCCCTTCCAACCCTACTATTCTATGATTCTATGATTCTATGAACAATTAATACACACACACGATTACAGAAAAACAGGAAAACATACAGAATACTTCAGGAAATGGAGGCTTCTCAGAACAGTTATTCAAAAACTTCAGTACCGTGGGTTAGCAGCCTGGCAAGGGACCATGCATAAAGTAGATCATGCATCAAGGTGGAAGGAAGGGCAGTTGCTAATACGGTACATACAGTGGCATGAAATAAGAGGCTGAGCAATCCCTTCACACCCCATCACTCTACTCAGGCCCCAAAGGGGATTCTTTCCTTGCCTGGGGCCCCTCAACCCTGGCTGGCATGTCATGGCAACCACATTTGCATGTTTTAAATCTCAAATTCTTTCCATCTCAAATATTAATTCTGTGAATTTTGGCAAATTAGTATCAAAACCTAAATGAAACAAAATTCTCACTCAGCCTTCTACAGATGTCTGTTCCTGGGAAATTTCTTTTTAGGCTCGTTAGAGTTCTGTGGCAGTGCTGACTCAGTTAGCATTCGTGGGCCAAGCTGCAGTTTTCCCCCTGAACTCTGGGAACTTTTTGCTTATTTATTTTGCGTGTTTTGTGTAGGGATGTCAGAGAATTCCGCCACGGATGTGGGTGAGGCCGAATGCCAGTGCATTCAGCCCCCTGAACTCCATGGCAGAACAGCCTGCCCCCCCGCCCCCTCCCGCGGATCCCCCCTGGGACGAGACACACCTGGGGCGGATCTTCTGGGAGGCGGTGGCTCTGGCAGCGTCTGTGGCTGTGGCCACTGCGATGGCTGGTCTTCCGACTGGCTGCCGCCACCGCCATTTGCAGTCTTGTAAAAAAACAAACAAACAAAAAAATGACATGATAGGCTACGTAAATATTTATGTAGCCTATCATGGCTGGGTTTAGAAAAAAAAAACCCGATGTGATAGGCTACATAAAGATTTACGTAGCCTATCATGGCTGGGTTTAAAAACAAAACAAAACTGCGTACGCAAATGGCGGCGGCTACGGCCACTGCCATTTGCATTCCTTATTTTTGGTCGTCTTAGTCTACATAAAGATTTACGTAGACTATGATGGCGAAAATAAAGGGGAATGCAAATAGCGTAGCGGGCGCTATTTGCGTCCCTTTTTGATTTGTCGTTTCAGCCTACATAAATATTTACGTAGGCTAAAACGGTGAATCAAAAAGGGACGCAAATAGCGCCCGCTACGCTATTTGCGTTCCCCTTGATTTTCACCATCATAGTCTACGTAAATATTTACATAGATTAAGATGGCCAAAAATAAGGAACACAAATGGTGGCGGCCGTAGCCGCTGCCATTTGCATACGCAGTTTTGTTTTGTTTTTTCTCCAGAGCCCTCTGCGGCCGGAAATCTGGCTGCAGACAGCTCTGGCCTGGCTGGGCCTGGCTGGCTGCTCCGCGGAGCTGCTGCGGAGCACAGCCAGCCATGGAGGATTCCGGGGGGGAGGAACGGATCGCCTCCCCCCCATCAAGGATTCCGGGTGGAGGGACGGAATGCCTCCCCCCACCACCATCAACATAATCCGTGGAAGGGTAAGTGACTTTCGTACATCCCTAGTTTTGTGTCGAGCCAAAATGTGCCTCAGCCAGCTGCCATTTTGCATAAAAATGACAGCACGTTGTTTTACGTAAAAGGCATTTTATACACATGGCAGCTGTGAAGCAGCCATTTATGCAAGGTTACAGGTGTGAATGGACAATCGCAGCTTGGTTACCTCTGCATACCCCTGTGCCTGCCAAACTGCACTGCATCTATGGCTTTCTTGAAGGGACAATGGCTCTAGATTATAGGTGTAAAGGGCCCTTTATGCTGTAATCTTGAGTCATTGCCTCTTCAAGGCAGCCATAGACACAACTTTAGATAAGTAGAAGTAACTGAGCCCCAATTTTACACACAATTGCAGCTCAGTAAGGGGACGGATGGCCTCTCAGCACTTCTCAGGTGGTCACCAAGCCATCTCAGGTGGTCGCCAAGCCATCTCAGGTGGTCGCTGAGCCATCCTTTAGCTCCCACAGCATGACTCGCATGGGCAGGCAGTGACAGCGCCTCAGCAATAGCCCAAAGGGACTGGATGGAGGTGAGTCCATCTATCCCTACTTTGTACCGTCAGCTTTTGCCTTTGATCCTGGTCTCTCCTCAGTTTTATTTATTTTATTTAAAATATTTCTTGGCCACCTTTCAGGGCAGAAACTCTCCCAAGGCTGCTTAAAACAATAAAATAGATAAAAACAGTTAACATATTAACAAAGTTAAAAATATAAAAAGAATAAAAAGAATAAAAGGCAACAATAAAAACAATTAAAACCTACAATAAAACCAACAATGATGTTAACAGCAGCAACTGTAGCAGTCATATCTAGGGATGTACGAAAGTTCCGCCACGGATCTCGGGGAGGCCGAATGCCAGCACATTTGGCCCCCAGAAATCAGTGGCGGAACGGCCCCCCGCCTCCCCGGGACGGGACTTACCTTAGGCAGATCTTCCTGGCGGCGGCGGCTCCGGCGGTGGCTCCAGTGGCGGTTCGGCAGCGGCAGCTACGGCAGCGGGTCTTCCGACTGGCTGCTGCTGCCGCCATTTCCAGGTAAAAAAACAAAAAAATCAAAAAAATGTGATAGGCTACGTAAAGATTTACGTAGCCTATCACGGCTAGATTTTTAAAAAACACCGTGATAGGCTACGTAAATGTTTACGTAGCCTATCACGGCTGATTTAAAAAAAAAAAAGTGCGTACGCAAATGGCGGCGCCCATGGGTGGCGCCATTTGCGTTCCTTATTTTGGCACGTCTTAGTCTACGTAAATTTACATAGACTAAGACGGCGAAAATAAGGGGAACGCAAATATCGGCTTTTTTTGTTTTTGTTTTAAATCAGCCATGATGGGCTATGTGAGCGTTTACGTGGCCTGTCACGGCTGACTGCAGGGACGCAAACGGCAGCGGCTACGGCTGCCGCCATTTGTGTCCCTGCTAGCCTGCGGCCGGATGTCCGGCTGCTGGCGGAGCCAGCCGGCGGCTCCGCAGAATCCCTGTGGAGCGGAGCTGGCCGGCCAGGAATCCGGGGGGGGAGGAATGGAGCGCCTCCCCCCCCTGGCCAGGATTCCGGAGGGAGGGACGGAACGCCTCCCCCCCAGCATCAGCATAATCTGCGGAAAGGTAAGTACCTTTCGTACATCCCTAGTCATATCAAGAGAAGGCCAAGGGAAAATAATATGTTTTCAAGGCCTGCTTAAAAGTCTGCAATGATGGAGCTTGGCGGACCTCCGATGGCAGCTTGTTCCGAAGGTGTGGGGCCACTGCAGAGAAGGCCCTCTCACGTGTGTTCACCCACCTGACTGCTCTCATGGGTGGGCAAATGAGAAGGGCATCTCTTTCTGATCTTAAAGTGTGGGCAGGCTGATGTGGGTGTAGGCGGTCCTTCAAGTAATTTGGTCCCAAACCATTTAAGGCTTTAAAGGTCAAAACCAGCACTTTGAATTGGGCTTGGAAACGCACCAGTAACCAGTGCAGCTGGCACAGTATAGGCGTTATATGATCGAATGGCCTTGCCCCCACCAATACTCAGGCTGCCGCATTCTGCACAAGCTGGAGTTTCTGAACCATCTTCAAAGGCAGCCCCATGTATAGTGCATTGCAGTAGTCTGGCCTGGACGTGACTAGTGCATGGATAACTGAGGCAAGGTCTGTCCTCTCCAGGTAGGTCTGCAGTTGGTGTACCAGCCTAAGCTGGTAAAAAGCACTACTGGACACCACAGCCACCTGGGCTTCCCAAGTTAGCTCAGAGTCCAGGAGGACTCCCAGACTGTGCACTTGGTCTTTCAGGGGGAGTGCAACCCCATCTCAGACCAGTTGTAAACCTCCATCCCAAGCAGTTGGTTTCCCAACCCACAGTAAATTTGTCTTGTCTGGATTATGTTTCCATTGAATAGCAGTCTCCCTCTTCGTGTTGACATCAGTAGGTTGCCTTGCAGATGCAACACACCATGATGAGCCATTAGCATCAGATTATTTTGGAAGGAACAGCAACCTATCGATGACCTCTCCGATTTCTTCAGCTCATTAATCTAAAGTGCCTTTTTAGTGAACTTTTAACATTATGTCCACACACACACACACACACACACATGGATCAGGGGAAAGCATATTATTACTAACCCTCTGCCAACTCAAATACTGCAGACTTGAGTGCTCTCTTGCCAACAGTACAGCTGGCTATTGCCATGGAGCATATGGAAGCAAGGAGTCTGTATCCTGTCTCTGTCTAACCTTCATGTAGGGATGTACGAAAGTCACTTTTCTGTACTGAAATTTGATTCGCGGTGGGGGGGAGCCACTCCTGTCCCTACCCCCAAAAAAATTCTGGCCGGGGGGAAGGCGCCCCGTCCCTCCCGCCACGAATCCTGGCTGGCCGGGAACGCAAATGGCGGTGGCCATAGCCACCACCGTTTGCGTCCCTGCAGTCAGCCTGATAGGCTACGTAAATGTTTACGTAGCCTATCACGGCTGAGTAAAAAAACAACAACATGCGCATACGCAAATGGCAGCGCCCATGGGCACCGCCATTTGCGTTCCTTATTTTGGCACGTCTGGTCTACATAAACATTTACGTAGACTACGGCGAAAATAAGGGGAACGCAAATAGTGTAAACGCTATGCTATTTGCATTTCCCTTATTTTCGCCGTAGTCTACGTAGACTAGATGTGTGGAAAATGTTTACATAGACTAGACGTGCCAAAATAAGGAACGCAAATGGCGGCGCCCATGGGCGCCGCCATTTGCATACATGCTGTTTGTTTGTTTTTTTACTCAGCCATGATAGGCTACGTAAACATTTACATAGCCTATCATGATATTTTTTAAAAATCTAGCCATGATAGGCTCTGTAAATCTTTACGTAGCCTATCACGTTTTTGGGGGTATTTTTTTTTCTGGAAATGGTGGTGGTGGCAGCTGGTCAGAAGCCTGGCCGCCGCCGCTGAACCACTGCTGAACCACTGCCCGAGCTGCCGCCGCCAGGGAGATTCGCCCAAGGTAAGTCCTGTCCTGGGGGTGGCGGGGGAGCAGACCGTTTCGCCACCGATTTCAGGGGGCCGAATGTGCTGGCATTCGGCCTCCCTGAGATTCGTGGTGAAATTCTCTGACATCCCTACCTTCATGCTGGGATTGCACGAGAGAGAGAGAGAGAGAGAGAGAAATCATTGGCCAGTAGTAAAACTTGACATGATTGTTCTGCCTCCATCTGTATGGTAGGTTGCTGAACATTAAATGTCTAAAACAACAGCACAAGGAGTTCGTGTGGCAAGTGACAGAGAAGGGCCTTCAGAAACTGCACTCACCAGCTCATAGGTCATCCACGAAAATATGTACCTTGCCTATGTAAGATAGTCACCTAGCATCATGCGGGCAATAGATACTCTGTCAAGGACCTTACAGACTAATCAGATCTGGCCATGTGATGGATGCTTAGTCACTTCCTGTTTAGACTACTGCAATGCATTCTGCATGGGCCTGCCATTGAAGAAGTGTTTGGAAACTGCAAGTCGTACAAAATGCTGCCGGTGGATTGTTTTCTGGGTTGCACTTGATAGACCATATTACACTGGCCCTGTGTCAATTGTACTGGCTTCTGATTTGTTCCCAGGCCCAATTCAAGGTGGTGTTTTGTTTTGTTTTTAACCTATCAATCCCCGCATCCCTTGTGGACAGGTTATCTGAAAGATTGGCTCCTTCTGTATGAATCTCCCCATAGCTTGCCACAGGGGCAGGCAACATGTGGCCTGCAGGCCTCAAGTACCACCAGCCTTTTTGGTGGTGCAGCAACAATGTGGTGCAGCGAACAAGCCACTTTTTCACATTAAAACAATCCACACACTCCTTATGCGCCTTGTTTGAAGGAAAATCCGCATTCCTGTTTTAGCTGTCAGAGGCTACGTAAATATTTATGTAGCCTATCACAGAGAAAATGGGAATGCAAATGGCATAGGGGACGCCATTTGCGTTCCCGCTTTAGCCATCATAAGCTAAACCTACGTAAGTATTTTACGTAGTGGTAGGCTACATAAGTATTTACATAGCCTATCATGGCAAAACTAAGGGAACGCAAATGGTGGCGGCTATGGTGGCCACCATTTGCATTCCCTTTTTTTGCTATGTGATAGGCTATGTAAATATTTACGTAGCCTATTACAACGAAAGACAGGGGTGTAAATGGCATAGTGGTGTAGTGGCCGCCATTTGCGTTCCCTTTTTTTTGTTTGCCGTAATAGTCTACGTAAATATTTATGTAGCCTATTATGGCAAAAAAAAAAAGGAACGCAAATGGCGGCCACCATAGCCCCCGCCATTTGCGTTTGCTGTTCTTTTTTTTTTTTTGCCATGATAGGCTACATAAATATTTATGTAGCCTATCATGGCAAAATACAGGGACTCAAATGGCGGTGGCTATGGCAGCCTCCATTAGCGTCCCTGTGCAGGCTGCCCAGCAGCTGGATGTCCAGCTGCCGGCAGCCCCAGCCAGTGGCTCTGCAGAATCTCCATGGAGCGGAGCCAGCCAGAGAGAATTTCGGGGGAGGGATGGAGCGCCTCCCCCCCACCGCAAATGTCACCCTTCGAAAAGGTGAGTATGCCCACCCCTGGCTTATTATCTTAATTGCAGGCCCTGTTGTATGTCTCACCAACAAAACCATTTACGTTTAGGGAGTTTTTTTTCGCTGTAAATTTCCTATGTAAATATTTACGTAGGCTAAAACAGGGGGGGAGGAACATAAATGGCGCCCACTATGCTATTTGCGTTCCCCTTGTTTTTCTCTGTAAAAGCCTACATAAATATTTACGTAGGCTAAAACGGCTAAAAATAGGGAACGCAAATGGCGGCGGCCGTAGCCGCCGCCATTTGCGTATGCTGTTTTTTTTGTTTTTGGCTTGCCATCATAGGCTATGTAAATACTTATGTAGCCTATCATGGCAGTTTTGGAGGACGCAAATGACAGCCACTACGGCGGCCACCATTTGCGTCCATAGCAGCCCATCCGCAGCTGGAACTCCGGCTGTGGATGGCCCTGGCCGGCAGCTCCATGGAGCTGCCACAGAGTGGAGCCGGCCCAGGGAGGATTCCGGAGGGAGGGATGGAGCACCTCTCCCCCACCCCGAATCCAAGCTCCGCAAAGGTAAGTGACTTTCGTACATCCCTAGAAATAACATCCCCTTCATTTGCTTTTGGAGGTAGTTAAGGACTGGCTTTCAGAGGGGTAGGGCAATTGGGCTCTAGCCTGGGTGGTGAGCAGATTCCCCTGGGGGGAGGTATATCACCCTGAAGAGAGATATATTTCTTCAAGATTAATACTGTAATGTTATTAAGGGATTGATAGATAAGGAAATAATACAAACCTGAAACCTCAATGTCACAATAAGGAACTCGAGCAATATTGAATCCTCACAAACCTTGTAAATGAAGTGTTGTTTGGTTTGGTTCTTCCAAACTGCACCTTTCTCAGCCTCATTGAAATTACAGATGAAATAAACTTTATACTAGAAATGTACACACCCCCGCACTAGGGATGGCGGAGAATTTCTCCACGAATCTCCAGGAGGCCGAATGCCAACGCATTCGGCCCCCCGAAATTGGTGGTGAAATTCTCCGCCGGCCCCCCGCCCCCCTCCAGGATGGGACTTACCTCGTGCAAATGTCCCTCTCGGCGGTGTGTCCCGGCGGCGTTGTGGCGGTGTTGCGGCAGCATTGCGACGGCATTGCAGCGGCGGCCAGTCTTCTGACCGGCTGCTGCCGCCGCCATTGCAAAATAAAAAAGGAAAGTAAAAAACAACAACACACACCCGTGATAGGCTACGTAACGATTTACGTAGCCTACCACGGCTAGATTTCCAAAGTCAGCTGTGATAGGCTACGTAAATCGTCACATAGCCTATCATGGGTGAGTTTGAAAAAAAAAAAGCGCGTACGCAAATGGCGGTGCTATTTGCATTCCTTATTTTAGCACGTCTAGTCTACGTAAAGATTTACATAGACTACGGCAAAAATAAGGGCAATGCAAATAGCGTGCCAAAATAGATGTGCCAAAATAAGGAACGCAAATGGCGGTCCCCATGGGAGCTGCCATTTGCGTAAGCACTTTTTTTTTTTTTTCAAAGTCACCCGTGATAGGCTACGTGACGATTTACGTAGCCTATCACGGCTGACTTTGGAAATCTAGCCGTGATAGGCTATGTAAATCATCACGTAGCCTATCACGGGGTCTTTTTTTTTTTTACTTTTTGTTTCATGGCCGGGGAGACGGGGTGCTTCTCCCCGGCCTGAATTTCGGCTGGGCGAAGCGGGAAGCCTCCCCCCTGGCCTGAATTTCAGCCGGGCGAGGCGGGAAGCCTCCCCCCCCTCGCCTGAACTTCGGGGGGAGAAGCGAAGTGCCTCCCCCCCACCGCGAAGCCAAGCTGCGAAAAGGTAAGTGACTTTTGTACATCCCTACTGACATCCCTATCTGGTATGAATTTCACCACTTGCAGAAAAATGAGCATAACTACCTTGTTTTGTGTTGTTCTTCACAGTATCACATCTACTCATTAGGGGTGAACGAAAGTCACTTACCTTTTCTCGCAGCTTTTTCGCGGTGGGGGGGAGTGCTTTGCTGCTCCCCCCGCGAAGTTCAGGCCGGGGGGGGAGGCTTCCCGCCTCGCCCGGCCGAAATTCAGGCTGGGGGGGGAGGCTTCCCGCCTCGCCCGGCCGCGAACACGAAAGTAAAAAAAAAAAAAAAAAAGTCCCCTGATAGGCTACGTGACGATTCACGTAGCCTATCACGGCTAGATCTGGAAAGTCAGCCGTGATAGGCTACGTGAATCGTCACGTAGCCTATCACGGGTGACTTTAAAAAAAAAAAAAAAGCGCGTACGCGAATGGCGGCCCCCATAGGGAGCCGCCATTCGCGTTCCTTATTTAGTTGCTGTAGTCTACGTCAATGTTTACATAGACTACGGCGAAAATAAGGGCAACGCAAATAGCGTTGCCCTTATTTTCGCCGTAGTCTATGTAAACATTGACGTAGACTACAGCGACCAAATAAGGAAGGGGAATGGTGGCTCCCTATGGGGGCCGCCATTATCCGTACACACTTTTTTTTTTTTAAGTCACCCGTGATAGGCTACGTGACGATTCACATAGCCTATCACGGCTGACTTTGCAAATCTTGCCGTGATAGGCTACGTGAATCGTCACGTAGCCTATCAGGGGACTTTTTTTCTTTTTCTTTCATTGCAATGGCGGGGGCGGCAGCCGGTCGAAAGACCGGCTGCCACTCCCGCCCCGCTCGAACACCGGACGAACCGCCAGCCGGACCCGCCGCCGGGAGGGACATTCAGGGAAGGTAAGTCCCATCCTGGGGGGGGCGGGGGGCGGGGGGGGCGGAGGATTTCTCCCCGAAACTTGTTCGGGGGGCCGAACACGTTGGCGCTCGGCCCCCCAAAGTTTCGGGGAGAAATTCTCCGCCATCCCTACTACTCATATATTTAAAACGCGGAATGCACCAAAAATTTACAGATGAGCAATTCCTACGGAAGATATATGCTGGGGCTGGAGTGTGTGTGTGTGTGGGGGAGACATAGAATGTTCCCAGAAAATCTCATTCACTTTGTTTGCTCTTGTCTCAATGCATTTGCAAATCCATTGGGGAACGCTTCAGTGTCATTTTTTTTTTTTAAGTCTTCCTCTTGGAGATAGTGATGTCATCAAATTTGGCTATGTGACAGAATCACTGAAGTTAAACCAAGCCAATTTGGAGCAAGAGCAATGCTTTCTGTATGACATTGCCCTCCCTCTGAATGTGCACTATTGAGCAATGTCAACCCACACCCTCAGAAAATTATCAGAAAGGAGGATGTTCATTTCACAGGGAGAAAAAGTGTTTGAGAAATGTTCCCTATGTGCTCTGCACTAATTTCAACCCTCTGCCTCACAAATACAAATATTGATTATATAGCCATGCTCATTCTGTGTTTCTATCCTCATTGTTCATTATCCTGTCTCCCCCTTTTAAAATAGACATCATGCAAGTAAAGTTGACAGCCTAGCAATGAGTTTTAAAATGCAATTTCTGTTAGATTACCCTGTCAAGTTGCTTTCATCATTGCAAAATAAAAATCATAGTAAATGTACCGAAATATCCCTGTCAAGAATCAATAGGAGAAAAGGAGAAAGTCAAATAGTGTGAACAAGGAAAAATGCTTCTGTGTTCTTTTCCTATTGTCATTTGTCTTCCCAAGTGAAGAGAGACTTGATCACTCATGAGTGGGGATGCCAAGTGATGCTGATTCTGCCTGCCAGGTGGTATCATAGATCACTGATGACATGCCAAGGGCTGAATCTTCAGCACACGTAAATCAGTGTTAGCTCTATTACAGCCAAAGGAACAATTCCACACCTGAGGACCTGATGCGGCCTCTCTCCTCACTGCTCAAAATACAAGGCATAAAACACATCTAACCCCATTACAGGCAGCTTTTATTTATAACTCTAATTATTGTAAGAAGTGAGTCATTTCTAAGGGCAAAAGAAGTTTTTAAAAAGTATTCCTTTCGTTTTGAGAGGGAGAGGAAGTTAAGGAGACAGAGCGCCGCTGGAATCAGATTTTGCAATAGTGAATTTTGAGGCTTCTCTTTGACAGAGGCACTATTTGACAGAGCTGCTATTGCTGACATTCTGAAGTTACTTGGGGAGGGGATTGTGAACCCCTCTCATAGGTTCTCTCTTTTATGAATGGCATCCTGCATTTGATAACTTCTGCCAGCAGAGGTAAGGGTGAGGAGAGCATCCTATGGTAATATATACAAATAATGTGTCCAGGAATGATCTTAACAGAGACATTTGCCATCTCCATCACTGTAGTGGTAACTGAGATGATCACCCTGGTTCTGTGTCAAGTATGTCCCCTGTAGGGATAGACAAACCAATCAATTTCAGTTTCTTTCCAATTCTCATTTTTGCAATCTTAATTCCATTCCATATCATTATAGCATCAATTTGCATTTTTTAAAGTCTACATAAATATCCATATAGAAAGGTATTTTATGCACCTTTCTCTAATCCCCCCCTGCCTTAAAAAAAAAAAGAAAAGGAAAATTGCATCACAGAATTTTGAGTTGTGAATACCCTAGGATAACTGCATTTTGGTTCATCTATTGGTTCACTCCTGTCCTTTTCACATTTAGTGCGATGGTCTGAAAGAAGATTCTAAGACGTTGTTCAGACAACATGACAACCCAGAGTATATACTGAATATGGATTGTCACTGAATAGTGGGTTGTTGTGTTGTGTGAATCCAGCCATGCTAACAAATTGTGATTTGTGAACCATGAACAACCCACAAAGAGAATCCATGGTTTATTGTTGGATCGTGAAGTCTGGGTTGTTCTGATTTGTTAGAGCAGTTGGGTTTACATAACACAACAATCCATGATTCAACAACACACCATGATTCAGTGACAACCCATACTTTGGGTTGTTGTGTTGTCTGATCCAGGCCTAAGTGCATTGGTTGACTACACTTAGAATCCTCCCTGAGATTGAGAATTCTGTGAGATCAGGGTTCACATTAGGGATGTCAGAGAATTCCTCCACGGATCTCGGTGAGGCCGAATGCCAGTGCATTTGGCCCCCTGAACTCCGTGGCGGAACAACCTGCCCCCCCACCCCCCCGCGGATCCCCCCTGGGATGAGACTTACATGGGGCGGATCTTCTGGGCGGCGGCGGGTGTGGCGGCGGCTTCAGCAGCGGTGGCTGCAGCAGCTGGTCTTCCGACCAGCTGCCGCAGCCGCCATTTGCAGTCTTGTAAAAACAAAACAAAACAAAAAAATGTGATAGGCTACGTAAAGATTTATGTAGCCTATCATGGCTGGGTTTTAAAAAAAAACTGTGTACGCAAATGGTGGCGGCTATGGCCACTGCCATTTGTGTTCCTTATTTTTGGCCATCTTAGTCTACGTAAATATTTACGTAGACTATGATGGCGAAAATAAAGGGGAATGCAAATAGCGTAGCGAGCGCTATTTGCGTCCCTTTTTGATTCGCCGTTTCAGCCTACATAAATATTTATGTAGATTAAGACAGCCAAAAATAAGGAACGCAAATGGTGGTGGCCGTAGCCGCCGCCATTTGTGTACGTGGTTTTTTGGGTTTTTTTTCCCCAGAGCCCTCCGCGGCTGGAAATCCGGCTGCAGACAGCTCTGGCCTGGCTGGGCCTGGCTGGCTGCTCCGCAGAGCTGCCGCGGAACACAACCGGCTGTGGAGGATTCCGGGGGGGAGGAATGGATCACCTCCCCCCCCGTCGAGGATTCCGGGGGGAGGGATGGAACGCCTCCCCCCCCACCATCAACACAATCCGCGGAAAGGTAAATGACTTTCGTACATCCCTAGTTCACATTTACAGGGTGTATCCTGAGTGCATTTAGCCAAGCAGGGTTACAGCCCCCTTTGGACCTTCATGCTAAATCTGCTAAGGTCAGGAATAGGGCTGTACTGATCGTATAAAATACATTCCATCTGTATTTTGCTGGTTGTCAGGCACCTTTCATTCCATCATCCACCATCAATAGAACTGGATTCTTTTTTAGTGTCTGAATTTGCGCAATTTGCACATGCAAAAATGCGCATGTTACCACAAAATGCTCACATGCCCCCAAATGTGCATTTTCACACTTTAGCCTGTGGGGGAAATGCACATTTTTGGCCATTTGAAAAATGTGCATTTTTCTACAACCAAATTTGTGCAAAATTCCTGAAGATTAGAAAAACAGTCCGCAAGTCTGTGGAATCTGCTCAGCAGGGGAAAAGCTGGTCTGCTGCAGAATCTGGGGTTTAGATTCATTTTTAAAAGATGAATTCATTTGGTTCTATTACAGATTTCTCTGACGTCACTAGCTCAGCAATGTAGGAGGTGAAGACAGAAGAATGATAGGGGATGGCACTTTGCAATGAATACAAACTAGGGATGTATGAGAACATTGTTTTTGCTCACAA
Organism: Heloderma suspectum; assembly: GCF_057233095.1. Taxonomy (NCBI): domain Eukaryota; kingdom Metazoa; phylum Chordata; class Lepidosauria; order Squamata; family Helodermatidae; genus Heloderma; species Heloderma suspectum. The sequence continues at coordinate 26,345,164 of NC_139467.1, forward strand.
AATCTGCTAGCATGCCCCATTCAAAGGTCTGAATGCAAGCACAAATGTGATTACATGTCCCCCCAATATCCGTAAACTGTCAAACATGTGCTCACATTCATTTCTTTCCCAATTTGAAGTTCAATTTGTTCAAATTTCCCAATATATGAAAATGTCCTCAGTAGACTGAATCAGCCCTGCTTTAGCCTATGGAGGATTTTTGCACAAAGTTGGGGGGATTTGAGCAAATCTCCCATTTGATTGCTGCTCAATTGGCGGAAGTTTCTCATTCACATAGAGCAAGCAGCAATCACAAATGCAGATGGGAATCAGGCATGAGGTGACCAGGGAGACAATATTTGGAGAACCCTAGCAATCTTGAACATTAGAAATTCACCCATCCTTAATACAAATTAATATTTCCTTCTTTTTTTTTCTACCTGCAAACATGTTTTCACTTAACATCCAGTTTGAATGAAAGTTTCTGATGAATGTGTAAGCTGGCTCAGTACTATCATATGTTTCTAGTTGGTATCCTGGCCTCATTAGTGATTAACAGATTCCACCACTTCTGTTCCACTATTATTCCACCACTCCAGTGAGCCAAAATAACCTCTCCAGGTGTATTTTGACAAGAAAGGAGAATTTGAGAGATCCTCTTATCAGATTGTATGCACCAAAAAGTGGGTGGGGGATCCTGTTTCAAGGGAACAATAAATATGTATTCCTTTGAAGTCTTTTTTCTTTTTCTTTTCTTTTCATGTTGCTTTTCTGCAGGAACAGAACAATGTTCCAGGAAGAAGTGTGTGTGACTCGTATGTCCATGGGGTCACGAAGAGTCGGATACGACTGAACGACTGAACAACAAATTAGGGATGTCAGAGAATTCCACCACGGATCTCGGGGAGGCCAAATGCCAGTGCATTTGGCCCCCCAAAATAGGTGGCGGAACGGTCTGCCCCCCCTGCCCCCCTGGGACGAGACTTACCTGGGGTGGATCTTCCTGGTGGCGGCGGCTCTGATGGTGGCTACGATGGCGGTTCGGCGGCGGCGGCAGCTGCGGCGGCTGGTCTTCCGACCGGCTGCCGCCGCCGGCATTTCCAGTTTAAAAAAAAAAGACGTGATAGGCTACGTAAAGATTTACGTAGCCTATCATGGCTAGGTTAACGTGATAGACTACGTAAATGTTTACGTAGCCTATCATGGCTGACTTAAAAAAGGATGCATATTTGGGATGAAAGAGTCACAAAGACTTGAGGCCACCTGAATTCCACCTCACAGTTTAGTCTACTGCAATCTCATTTTCTATTATGATCTGTTTTTCTTTTCATTCAAAAAGTATGCATTTCAGAACACATTTCCAAATGTGCACTTTCTAGCTCTAGGCTAAAGTGTGAAAATGTGTGTTGTTTAAAGCACACTTTTTGTTCTTTTCTTTTTTTAATGTGAGTACAAGTTCAGGAATATGAGAAACTTTCCTGAAAATAATGTTCTTGCATTCATGTTTGTATTCAGAGTTGTGAATATGGATGTCCATCACCAGGAAATCTGCCCCTTTGGGGGCCCACAGCATGCCCAACTTAGCTTGCATTTGTGAGCCAAGCCATGGGTTTGCTGAACTCCAAGGACTTTTTGCATATATGTGTGTATGTGTGTTGGCCATACTTTGCACAATAGATTTGTGCAAAGTACGGATTAAATTTTCACAGATTTGCATAATTTGCACAATTTACAGCCCCAGCTTACATAATGTGTGCAAATTGTGGCTGTACTGCATGCAATTTGTGCAATTTACCCAAATGTGTGCCAGCTGAAGCCATAATTTGCAGAAATTTAAAAAAATACAAAAGAAAATCCTCTAGCTGGCCTGACTTGCTTCAGACCGAGTTGGGCCAGTTAGTGGAAGTTGGACGTAAGTCTGGAAAGCCAACCTAGTGGAAGCTTGTAGAGCTCCACCGTGCAAACCAAGTCCTCCAATACCCCTGGCTGTGAACAGGACAAATTTGAGACAAAAACAAAGCTACCCAAAATGTATATCCCTAACGAAAATCTTGGAAGAATCCAATCCATGCCATTGTTATCACCACTCATGAGGTGCAGTTGTACCCGAGGTTACCTTAGGAGTACAGTCCATAATTTGAGCTGGTATTCCCCATCCGAGAAGAAAAAAAATATCAAAAATGACTCAACATTGTCCTTTTTTGTTATTAATTTGGCTGTATTTGTTTGTAAATTTGAAACCCCTTTGGCAAATGTCAGCGTGCTTTGAGTATCCAGCACAACAACAAAGTCAACAGCAATGGCAAAACACTGCTAGACATTTAATAGTTCCAGCAACATTCAAACCTGCCCTTTAGAGAAGGCAAGGTCACCATGACATAACAGTATCTTGTGCTGTCAGTTTTTGAGGATGAACCTTTGAATGCCACTTGCATGGCTGAAGATAATTTGATTTTCAGTGCTTCCACAGAAAGCTTAAAGATCTTGTGCAAAAGTAGAAAGACAGGGGGGAAACATAATCAGTTTACAATGCGTCAATACATTTACTCTTTCACTGACATTTGCTTGGTTCAATGTTGCTCCCTTCCTGTTCCCTTTAAGCAACACAGCTTAAAATAAACTACCAACTGAGCATCAGTCCGGTTTCCTTAATGGAGCCCAGAGTCTGATGAGATGAGCAGGAAAGGTGCAATTCGTGCTGCTGTTATTTTTAAGTGAGCACTTTAGAGCACTTTCCCCAACCCCTAAAAGCTAATGCACCTCTTCTCCTGCTCCCACACTCTGTGCATCACAGTGAGAATTTGGCATTGTGCTGTTCTCAGGAATTGTAGGTTCAGTTTTACAAAGTCCTGGTTCTCACACTTCTGCCTGGTTGAAGCTGACTGCTCATGTAGCAGTGTGAGATTTTTCTAAAGAGAAGCCCAAAGCTTCACATGCACATGGAATGCCAGATTGGAATGACTAGGCAGACTATATGAAGGGATGAATGAGCTTCTGTAATTCTGACTCATGTCAGCTTCATATGTATTTAGTCAGAAGCAGGGATGCTGGAGAAATTTGAGATGGATTAAAATGACCTCGGATTTCTAAGAATCCGATCTGTAGAATCTCCTGTGGAGTGCCCCCCCTCAGGCCTCATGGAGTCCATGGACTTTCGGATGATTATTTTTACTTTCCCGAAATTTATGCATATAAATCTGTAGAAAAATACATAAGTTTCTGCTGAGGAAACATTGAATGGAATAGGGGACAATACACTTAAGGTTATTTACTGAGGTAAATTCTGCAAATACTTACGTAACTATTTATGCAATTATTTCCGCATTTTTTCTGCATGATAAAAAAATGCATCCATCTGTGGGCGGATGATGGAATGAAAGGTGCCTGACAATCTGTGGAACACAGACAGAGTGGATTTTACACAGTCTGTACATCCCTAATCAGAAGTAGGGATGGCAGAGAATTCTGCCACGGATCTTGGTGAGGCCCAATGCCAGTGCATTCGGCCCCCGAACTCCGTGTCGGAATGGCCTGCCACCCCCCACCCCCCCGCGGATCCCCCCCCCGGGACAAGACTTACCTGGGGCGGAACTTCCGGGCGGTGGCGGCTGCGGCGGCCAGTCTTCCAACCGGCTGCTGCCGCCACCGCCACCATTTCCAGTGTAAAAAAAAAAAAGACGTGATAGGCTATGTAAAAATTTACGTAGCCTATCATGGCTAGGTTAAAAAAACAACAACAACATGATAGGTTATGTAAATCTTTACGTAGCCTATCACGTCTGACTTTAAAAAACACACACATGTGTACGCAAATGGCGGCGGCTACAGCCGCCGCCATTTGTGTTCCTTATTTTGGCCCGTCTTAGTCTACATAAATATTTACGTAGACTAAGACAGCGAAAATAAGGGGGAACACAAATAGCATCCGCTACGCTATTTGCGTTCCCCTTATTTTCGCTGTCTTAGTCTACGTAAATATTTACATAGACTAAGACGGGCCAAAATAAGGAAAGCAAATGGCGGCGACCGTAGCCGCCATTTGCGTACGCGCGATTGTTTGTTTTTAAGTCAGACGTGATAGGCTACGTAAAGATTTACGTAACCTATCACAGCTGACTACAGGGATGCAAATAGCGGCAGCTACGGCTGCCGCCATTTGCGTCCCTGCTAGCCAGCGGCCGGATGTCCGGCTGCTGGCGGAGCCGGCCAGTGGCTCTGTGGAATCCCCGCAGAGCGGGGCCGGCCGGCCAGGATTCCGGGGGGGATTCCGGGGGGAGGGTCAGAGCACCTCCCCCCGCAGAGGAACCCGTCGAAGACAGGTAAGGGCAATTTCATACATCCCTAATCAGAAGTCCATTTCATCCAGTTTCTGGAGGAATCTGTGATTATTATTATTTTTTAAGGAAAGCACAAAAAAACCTGACATTTATTTTTGTATGAAGTTTTTCATAATACTTATTTTGGGTTGGATCCAGACTTAGCCATGCTTAAAGTAGATCCATTGAGATGAATGGGACAATTAAGTCATCATTTACTTAAGTCCCATTGACTCATCATGACTGAATCTGAATCCAACACATTCTGCACAATATTTCCTAATGCATTGGGGGCTGGGGGCATGCAACTTTCCCAAATATCGAGATGTGTATGTGGAACTTTCCCTAATAGACAGACAGGCATGGATATAGATATAGAGAGATAATGTAGTTTTTGAGCAAAGAATTACATCAAAATGTTCAGAAGTCCACAGTCCAAAAGATAACTGTGTTCCAGTCTGCACATTACTCTGAGAAGTGTGAATTCAGTTGGTTCATATAAAAATGCTGACAAATGAAATTCTTCCCTGTCCCTAACTAGATGTAAAGTAGGATGGGTATCCTGTAACAATGATTGTTGCCAAAGTTCATAATTTCCCGCTTCAATAACCAGAGGTGCCTAGTGTGTAATATACTTTCTTGTATTACAAATCAATTTTCAACTGCACTTCCTCAGCTTGGATGTAAAACAAGACTGTGTAGATACACAGAGTGGAAAATGCACAGAAGATGCTTTGAATTAAAGCCTATTGGCAACATTACCATTCCACAGAACTCTATACCCCCAAAAGTGTTACTTTTAAAGAGTTCTCCAGTGCCACTCTTAATTGCTGACCTAGATCCAATTGAGCTGGATGAGTTCACCCATCACCAAGAGAATTTAAATAATGGTTTGGGAAAATGATACTGGAAGGGCTGCCTTTCACACACAAAGAAGTCCACCCACTGCCTTCATAACTGGAGGCCTTGTTCTGAGTTCTATTGCCATCAGAGATCCTATTGACCGCAGGGATGGATGAGCAATTTGCTTCAGTTTGTTTTTGATCAGGATTTACCCAGTTCATACTTTTCGAACTGGACACTGACTCAAATGCGATCTGTGGTTGAACGACATACGTTTCTGACCTTGCAATGTGATCGGCATATCCCCCCCCATGTTTTTGACAGCATATGTGCATTTGAAAAATGCACATGGCAAAATGCATACCTTTGAACATTAGCACAAATGTGCTTTAATTAATGAGAGATGGAAAACAGTTGGAAAAATCATGCAAAAAGTTTTTTGGAGGCCTTGTTCTGAGTTCCATTGCCATCAGAGATCCTATTGACTGCAGCGATGGATGAGCAATTCATTTCAGTTCATTTTTGACCAGGGATTACCTGCTTCATACCTTTCAGACCAAACACTTGTGCAAATTGCTGCTGCAATTTGGACAACTTCCTATTGACAAGAAAAAAAAAAAGCAAAAAGTTCCCAAATTTCAGGAAAAGCCAGCAGCTGAGCTCATGAATGCAAGCCAAGCCAAAAAGGACCAGATTTTCAAATGGCAGACATCCCTATGCTTTGCATGCAGAAGGCCTGGGATTTGACCCACAGCATCTCCAGATAGGACTGGGAAAGACACTTGTCTGAGACCCTGGAGAGCGACTGCCAATCAATTTAGATCAGGGGTACCCAACACAGCACCCACAGGTGCAATGGCATCATGGGAACCTCCAAGGGTGTCCACACAGCTTTTCTCTCCCTGCCATAATAATAATAATAATAATAATAATAATAATATACCTCTTGAACATGCCACTGATCACCTCTTCAGCAGACAGGAAGAGAAAGGAAGGTCAAGGAGCAGAGGGCAGAGTGAAAGAACACAGCTAGAAGCTAGGATGGGGGAGAAACGGGAAGGTAAAACAATAGGGGAAAGAAATAGCTAGGCCAGAGGCTGTGAGTGGAAAGAAACAGCCATATAAAGGGGTGGGGATGGGAGAGAAAGAGCAAGGCTGGGGGCTAGGAAGGGAGAGAAAGAAGAAGGTTAGGGTTGGTGAAGGGAGAGAAATAGGTAGGAAAGGGGTTGGGTGGAGAGAAACAGCAAGGCTAGGGACTAGGAAGGGAGAGAAACAGCATGAAAAGGGGTGAGTGGGAGAGAAGGGGCAAGGCTAGGGACTAGGAAGGGAGAGGAAGAAGGCTAAGGATGGGGAAGGTAGATAAATAATTTGGAAAGGGGTTGGGGGAGAAATAGTGAGGCTAGAGGCTGGGAGTGGGAGTGGAGAAAAAGAGAAAGGGAAACGTCTGTGTGGACAGAAGAAGACTAGGTGGGCCAGGAAGCACCTCTTTCCATTCCCCCTTCCCTCTCTGTCTCTAGCCTCCCTCAATATTTCTCCCCTTGCAACTCTTGACTAGCCAGGCCCCCACAACAGCCATTATGTGACTAATCCTCCATCAGAGGATTTTGTGGTGCTGCCCACAGTAGTTTCTGAAATTCAGAAATATGCCTGTGGGCCCAAAACATTTTGGGGACCCCTGATGTGGATAATACTGAGCTAGATGGACCAATGGTCTGACCTGATGTACGATACCTTCCTACATTTCTATTAAAGGCATGAGAGTCCTGTCCCACCTTGCAAGTGATCTCCCTGCCAAAACCTACTGTGTGCAAAAAACCAAAAAACCAAACAAAAACACATTGGCAATGCCTATAAGAGGGTGCAAGTGCAGATTCTCATCACTGCAAGAGGGGAACTAATCCCACAGGTCAATGTCCTCCTTGTTACTCCAGTCTGAATGACCCCAGTGTCCTCTTAAGGAAGTTGTGTTGAAGCTCTTTCAGTCTGAGGGCTGAATTCCATTTTGGATAAGTTCTCAGGGGCCGCATTGCAGTTGTGGATGGGGCTGAAGGCAAAAGAGTCAGGGCCGAAGGCAACAGGGGGGTCAAAATACCAAAAAAATGGAGCTGTGAGCAAATTCTCCAGACTTTTTGTGGACAGAGAAATGGGGGGGGGGTAATTTCACTGAATTTCTCCAAGGGGAAGATAAATTCTCCAATAGTTTCTCACAGTTTGGACTCACTATTGGCAGGGGTTGAAGTACAGCTTCTTTCTTTTTTTCCTAAGGGGTTGTGTGTGTGTGTGTGTTTCCCACTACCACTACAAATGGCAACTAGGGATGTTGCAAGAGTCCAGTTGGGGCTCAAGGCTCAGCGATTTCTCGCCGGCTCACTCCCCCCACCTGACACCAGTCCGCAGATCCCTGCAACTGCCCGACCCGGCGTGCACCGATTCAGGCAAGTTTAGGGATCCCCGCTTATCCGTAAGCCACCATTGTGCATAAAAAATGACTTCTCCGCTATGTACGTAAGTTGCCATTTACGTAAAATTGGCGGCTGTAACTAGCCACATGTACACAAAATTACAGGTATTAATGGTCTAATCCATGGACCGTTTTGCAGCTGACATGGTATGCCAAACATGGGTGGGTGGCTGGTGGGGGTCCGGAGAGTGGCGTGCCATGCAGGCTCTGGTGAATTTGCCCATCCTTAGTGGCAACAGCATAACACTGTGTTGAGGCTTCCAGTGTTCTGCATCATACTCAGGGCATTTTATAATTTATTTTGAATTTCTTTCTGGCATTATTTTCAAGCTTATCTAATCACTTCAAGGTGGTGAAGGGTGCATTTTCTTTCTATCACACATCTCCCCATTGCTCTGCAGCCTCCCAGGCCACCTGCACTTCCTGAACTGAAAAAAGCCCCATGGGAAGAATTGCCTCATAATGTCTTCCCCTGGGCTTTAATTGAAATGAGGGAAGCCAAGGAGGCTACAGGCTGCCACAGGCTACAGGCTACAGGTGATTGTACACTGAAAGACAGACAGGATACTCACACGGACTCCTCAGCCACATCTTAAGTAAAGGAAGCATAAGAATCCTGAACCCAGCCCATGAGAATGTCTTCATTTTTTTCCTCCTTTGAATTTCTCTTCTCTTCTCTTCTCTTCTCTTCTCTTCTCTTCTCTTCCCTTCCCTTCCCTTCCCTTCCCTTTTTAAACACTGTCTTTTCAGTCAAACTGAATGGTTGAAACATATATGGGAGAACTTTTCAGTGCAGAACTTGCAAAAATAGCAGCATGTTGTAGCTGAAAGCTCTTACAGCCAGCAATTAAGCCTTATGAGAGGCATTTCAACTGTCTGAAGGGGGAAACTGCACATAAAGTCTGGAAACTGCACAACGATCGATGGTTGGGAGAAAGTAGGGATACTGCTGGAGTCCAAAGGGGAGGGATCCAACAGGGTTCCCCACCACCTCGGCCTCCCAGAGCCTGCTTGCTGACCCACTGCACTTACCAGACCAACTGGTTGAGCTGCTGCATGGTCCATGAGTGCCCAGGGGCTGCCCATTTGCACAGCAAGCCGCCATTTTCTGGAGGGAAAAAAATGCTGCTTGGGTTTTTTCTGTAACTGTAACGTTGCATTAATGACAGTCATAAAGATGGCACTGACACAACATTACAGGGGTAAATGTTGTGTGAATGGCCCCTTTACAGCCACCATTTATGCAACATTAAATTTACAGGGAAAAAAACGAGCTGCCATCTTGCAGAAAAAAATGGCAGCTTGCTGAGGGAACAGGCAGCCACCAGATGCTTGCCGGGTGCCCAGGGGCTGTGCAGCGGCTTGCATACCACAGAGAGCAGGGGTGGGAGTCTGGCGGGGGGAGGCAGTGGTCTGGACAGAGGTGAGTCCATTCATCCCTGGGAGAAAGGGGGTGAATCACAGAATCAGAGAATAGTAGGGTTGGAAGAGGCCTATCTATAAGACCATTGAGTCCAACCCCATGCTAAGTGCAGGAATCCAAGTAAGAGCATCCCTGACAGATGGCTGTCCAGCTAGGGGTGTACGGATTCTCCACCGGTGGGGAATCCATGGGGGGGGAGGTGATCCATTCCTCCCCCCCCCCGGAATCCTCCAGAGCAGTTCCGCTCTGCTAGGATTCCATGGGGGGGGAACTGGCTTGGGGGTGCTTACCTTCCCTCCTGCCAGCCAGAGCCGTTTGCCTCCTCCCTGTCCCTGCCGATTGCCTTTTTTAAAAAATGCCTTAAAAAAATGGCGATCGGGAGGATGTGCCCATAGACTTATATGCAAATAGAGTCATGAATCTTGTGTATAAGTCTATGTGTCCATAGGCTTATAAGCAAGATTCACCGCTCTATTTTGCGTATAAGTTTATGGGCACATCCTCCCAATCGCCTTTTAAAAAAAAGACTTTTTTTTAAGGCAGTCGTCAGGGACAGGGAGGAGGTGAATGGCTCTGGCTGGAAGAAGCAGCCGAGTGCTGTTCTGCCTCCAGTTCTCCTGGAGCAGAGGTAAGTGGTCCCGATCCGCTGTGGATTCCTGAGGCCGGATTCCAAAGAATCTGGCCTCATTTGAATCCGCAGCGGATTTCTCTGACATCCCTATGTCCAGCCTCGTCTTGAATGCCTCCAGTGTGGGACAGCCCACCACCTCCCTAGGGAATTGGTTCCATTGTTGTATTGCTCTAACAGTCAGGAAGTTTCTCCTGATGTTCAGCTGGAATCTGGCTTCCTGTCACTTGAGCCCATGATTCTGTGTCCTGCACTCTGGGATGACTGAGAAGAGATCCTGGCCTTCCTCTCTGTGACAACACTTCACAGAGGCTAGGGGAAGGGGGGTTTGGGCCACCCTATGAGGGCCAGGTTTGGTCCCTAGACCTGCACCCCTGTTTTAGGCTCAGAATGTCTTATGTAGGCAGCTGGGTGAAGCAACCTGTTTGAGGCAGCACCATGAAGGAGCACTGGAGATATGGGCAAGAATTGAATTGGTGCCTGAATAATGTAGCAAGACTTTTTTTAAAGCACTGGCCTTATTTGGTGCTGTGTGTGTGTGTGTGTGTGTGCGTGTGTGTGTTATTTTGGCTCCAGTTCAGGCAGCAAAATATTCTCAGCTTGCACCATCATTGTGTGAAAGGATTCCAAGCGTATAAAATCATTTCAAGCATTTTAAGTTATGTGAGAGTGTTCAGGAAAGGGCAGCTCTGGCTGCACCGCATTGATTTTGGTTCTGATAAGGATTTTATCTTCATCATCAGTTTATCCTTTGGGGGAAAAAACAGACACCAATCAAGAGCAGGAAAACAACAACAACTGAAGATGAGGTGAGTACTCTCTCTAATACATATGTTTTAGATTACTGATGTTTGTGGATGTTTGTTGCGCACAAAAGTAATGGAAGCACGTGCTATTGTTTTTAAGCAATCTTCCCATGAATCCATATTGAATTATCTACTTCTAACACACACAAGATAACACACGCAGACGGTGACTGTAGCCATGAAATTAAAAGACGCTTGCTCCTTGGGAGGAAAGCTATGGCCAACCTAGACAGCATAGTAAGAAGCAGAGACATCACCTTGCCGACAAAGGTCCGTCTAATCAAAGCTATGGTTTTCCCAGTAGTAATGTATGGCTGTGAGAGCTGAACTATAAGGAAGGCTGAGCGCCGAAGAATTGATGCTTTCGAACTGTGGTGCTGGAGAAGACTCTTACGAGTGCCCTGGACTGCAAGGAGGTCAAATCAGTCCATCCTAAAGGAAATCAACCCTGAGTGCTCATTGGAAGGACAGATACTGAAGCTGAAGCTCCAATATTTTGGCCACCTAATGCGAAGAGAAAACTCCCTGGAAAAGACCCTGATGCTGGGAAAGACTGAAGGCAAAAGGAGAAGGGGACGGCAGAGGATGAGATGGCTAAATAGCATCACGGATGCAATGAATATGAACTTGAGCACGCTCCGGGAGAGAGCGCAGGACAGGAAGGCCTGGCGTGCTATGGTCCATGGGGTCACGAAGAGTCGGACACGACTGAACGACTGAACAACAACAACAACAAACACACACAAGATAAGCAACTTTGATATTGTTACTGGAGCATCTGGCCATAGTTTTGTTTGTAGAAGTAGGAAGAATACATGCTAAGCCTTTGCATGACATTACAGAGAGAGCAGATATGTGATTATCCTATTTTTCAGATTATCTCTTTATGTACTATCCAGTTACTGCTCTACAGTGTGAATCTAGATGTTTTGTTGGCAGCCATCTTGATTTCTGCCAGCTGGCTCGTGGGGCCAGGTAGAGTGCTAACAATGGATCATTTCATCATCTTGGTGATCAGTGCAATATGTGATGCATATCCAAATTTGGGAAACAAAATAGCATCTGGCAGGAATTTTGTGCTGCTATAAATAGTCCTCCAGCCCCCTGAAAATGCTACGCAGAGAGTTAGGAGACTCTGATGAATGGGGAGAGCTATGATGTGTGTGTGGGGGGGATGTCTCCAAAAAAATGAATCAGAGGAACCTTCTGTGAGTAGAGCCCTTCCTCTTGCTGAAGGTCTCTCTCACAGAAGGAGATCCTGGATCCCACCTGGTGTGTATGACTTCACTTAGTTCAAAATGTGGCAAGTATTTGGGTAGGGATGTTCATCACTGGGAAATACAATTCTTTTTTTTTGGCTCAACAGAGTTTTGTGGCATGCACAACTTGCTTTGTGTCTAAACCTAGCTACTGGCTGTTCCCCAAACTCCAGGAACTTCTCTGTGCATTTTTTTTTCTGGGGCGGGGGGGGGAAGGCTCTTCAGTTTGTGCACATTTTTATGGCTGAATTTGTGCAAATTATGCAAATCTGGCCTCAGTTTGTACAAATTCAGCCATAACACCACCACCACCACCCCATTGACATTCCCAGAAAATCTGCCAACTGGCCCAACTTGCTGCAGATCGAGTTGGATGCTGCATTTGGATGCTGCATTGGGAACTGAAATGAAGTCAGGGAGGGGGCCTAGGAAAACACATTGAACCCCACCCCAAACAGATTTCTCTAACATCCCTACCTTTAGGGATGTTGTGAATGTCCATTTGGGGGTTCAAGCTTGGCAGGTTCCCACAAGGCTGGCTCCCCGAACACCAGTCCATGGACTCCCGTGCTTGCCCAACTCGGCTCGTGTTGCGTAGGGCAAGCATGGTGGTCCCTGCTCCTCGCCCTACTGGTGGCTCAGCCTGTTTTTTAAAGGCCTATTTTATGTAAATAATGGCCACTATTTACGTGAAATCGGCCTTCATTGAAAAGGCACACTCCACCTGTGAACCCTTTTTATTCTCCTGGCAAGGAAGGTGCGCATGACAGCAGAGAGAGGTGTGGTTGTTCAGCAGCTGCAGCCACAGCAGGATGAGGGCTGAGAAGGAAGCGCACAATGGCAGGTTGTCAGGGAAGCAGGCAGCCATTCACCGGGCACTTGGAGACTGCTGGACGGCTCACACCCAGGCATGAGCAAGGGAGGGCGGCTGGCGAGGAACTGTTGAGAAGGGTGTGGGGCGAACCTAGGTGAGTTCGCCCATCCCTACCTACATTTGGGTGGACCCTCTGCTCATTCTGCTCAATGAAGTCCTGGATGTCTGCCCCAAAGTCCTGTCCTGATGGTGTCACTGATATTGGCCTTCTTCACTGTATATGACTACAGTATTCATGTTCTATATTAGCTAGGGATGGCAGGTATCCAGCATCCCACAAAGCCTGAGAGTCAAGTGGTAAGGGTTGGTGATGCCATATCTAAGTGGGCCTCGGTGATGTCCTGAGTGTTGTGGAGAGTTGGGGCAGCTCAGATGTAAAGGTCACAAGAGCTGAGCAAATGGCAGAAGACCACTAGGTCCCATGTATTGCCCCCAGCTCATACATTTGCCACCTCCACATGAACCTTACCAGGCCCAGGGTTGTCTAGTAGCCCTGCACCCATCCACACATTACCACACTGTAGCCTGCAGAGTTAGCTTCTGGCTGGGAATAGGTGTGTGTGTGTGTGTGTGTGTGTGTGAAGATCATCAGAACTTAACCCATTCAGAACTCCTGAACATGAGTAGGAGCCCTTTTTTTTTCCCCAAAAAGAAATGCTTGCACATTCCTGAACTTTCAATTGTGTTCGAAAAATGTGTTTTTTTAAAAAAAATATATACACATTTGAAAACATACATTTACCAGAAGATACACATGTTCATGTTTGAGTCCATCAAGTAAAAGTGTGCATTTCTTCAAAATATGCACAGCATTCCAACAAAAAGGAAAAACAGGTCACAAGCAAAAATGGGAATGAGGAGAACCAAGCTTTGAAATGATGTTCGTAGAACTTTGGCAAACTCGGGCATCTCTAGTCCTAGCCGGGAAGTGCCTGCAATTCACTCCTCTGACCAGCTGTCATAGTGGTGTCAGGAGTAGGAAAATAGAGGCCTGTTCCTCAAAGTTCAGACTAGTGATCCACAGTGTCTCTTGGCTACTCATTCATGAATTCCATGTGATGAGAGCACACAGATGCTCCACACTTCTAGAAATTCCTTCTTGTGGAAGTCCAAACCCAAGCCTCTGTGATTTACTACTGAGCTACCATGGAGGTACCATAGCACAGTACTAGGGCACCTGTGTTGCATATAGAAGGTCCCATGTTCAGCTCATGGCATCTCCAGGTAGGGCTGGGAAAGAATCTGACCTGCAAACCAGGATAGCCAATGTCAGTCAGTGTCAACAATACTGAGTTAGATGGACCAGTATTCTAACTCAATATAAAGTCAGAAAACACCTGTTCTGTGTTCATGTGTTTTCTATGTTCATCAGAAGAGTAAGACCTTAAAAAAAATCTCAGTGGGCTACCATTAAAAAAGTTTTCATCTTTACATTGAATGATCCACTTCATCATCCTGAAGCCTTGAGATTTTAGTTTTCAATTATAAATCCCAGGCACTGTGGGAGAATACATACTAATGATCCCAAAACTGCACATCATCACTATGTGTTCTCCTTCATTAGTATGCAATCACCCAGAGATTCCTGGAATCCGTATCGCTGCTCTTGATTTCTTTTTGTTCTCAATGTGCTTAAAACAAAAACAAAAACAAACAAGCACACAAACAAACCTAAATGAAAACCCCAAGCCAAGCCTCCCTGCAAATGCACATTAGCCCTTTTGTTTTATTAGCGTGCATTCATTTCTGTTATTCCCTCCCCTTCCCTTTTGCTTAGGGGCAGAAACCAGCAGCTGAAAGGGAGCTCTGTTGTGTTTTCCTCTGGATATGAAATGTGTCTTGAATTGCACAGGTTGTGTCAGTAATTCTTCCCTAACGGGGCAAATAATAGTTCCGGGATAGGTGGGAATAGAAATTTTCATAGGGGAAATTGGGTTGGCGGAAGTGTTAAATAGTGCTGTGAAGAGCATTTCTTCCAGATTATTTTCAACCATTCTCATTCCATTTGATTGAAAATGCATTGCTTTTGAAAAGAAATTCTGAGGAGAAGAAAATTCAAGGAAATTCTCAGTTGCTGTGGTCACAGCCCTTGTGCTTACCTTGCTTATGAAGTGCCTGAGGGGTGTGTACGACTGTCCTGTGTTAGACCAAATAAAGACAATTTGGTGCCCTCTAGGTTAGGGACAATGAAGGAATGTATCAGTTTCATTTCCCCCTGTATTCATTGTTTTTTAAAAACATCTCAAATTCATTTCTCTGTACCTGCATTAGAGACAAGATGTTCAGAAACTGAACATTTGGAAGATCCCAAGGAAAGTGCTTGGCCCTAAAGAACAGCAACTAGAACTGAGCCAAAATTTCTCAGAAGACATTTTTTCCCCTCAGAAAAGTCCTGAGATTTTCTTTTCTTACCCCCGCCCCCACCCTGAAATAAAAGGCCACTTCACAGAACTTGCTGAAATTTTCTTCCCCATGTTTTGGTGGGTTTTGCCTCCTCCCGTGATGCCCCAGAATGATGCTAGGTATTGGGTACTGTGGAGAATGCCAAATGGAGGTGTGGGTGCCATCATACCTACTGCTGTTGCCAAACCAACAAAAACAAACAAACAAACAAAAAACCCTTAGGGAAACAAAGAAAGAGGCTGCTCTACAATCCTTGCCAGTGGTGAGCCTTCCCTGTGAGGAATTGTGGGATAATTTCTCCTCCCACCGGAAAAAGCAATCAGAGAAATTGTCTCTGCCCACAAATAGGGTGGAGACTTTCAAGAGGTCATGTGTACACAGCTATGGTGTTAGACCAGATAAAGACAATTTGGTGCCCTCTAGGTTAGGGACAATGAATGAATGTATCAGTTTCATTTTCCCCTGTATTCATTTAAAGAAAAAATATCTCAAATTCTTTCCACCCCAAATCTGATGAAATGTGAGAATGTTGGTAAATTCTTATCAAAATGAACTGAAATTAAATTCTCACCCATCTGCTCCAGCCAAATGCAATAGGTATAGCTATTACCAGCATGGAGAGAACAATGTTGTACTTGGCTGCTATATAGCAATTACAGATGAGGAGCATGCCAGAGAGAGAGAGAGAGAGAGAGAGAGAGATGGCAACCCCAATTAATGGTTTCAAAGACATAAAAACATAAGAACAGCCCTTCTGGATCAGACCAAAAGTCCATCTAGTCCAGCATTCTGTTCACACAGTGGCCAACCAGCTGTCGACTGGGAACCCCGAAGCAGAACATGTAGCTACACGTTCAAAGCCCTGGGCCTGGTTGGATCATTTGGTCAGTTTCAGTTCCTCTTACATTCCTCCTCCTCCTCCTTTTTAAATCTCAAGTTCTTTTCATCCCTAATATGAAGAAATTTGGGCAAATACTTATTGGAAATGAACTGAAACAAAATTCTCACCCATCTCACTCCAGATGTTTTGGACTACCACTCTCATTGGTCTCAGCCAGCATGGCCAGTGGCCAGGAATGATAGGAGTTGTAGTCTAAAACATCTGGAGAGTCCCACGTTGCATACCGTGAGAGACATCTGAATAGTGAGAAGATGAAGTCGCATTCATGCAGGCACATTTGAGCTAGGAGATTTTGCACAAGGATTTTTCCTCCCTTTTCTTCTCTAAATCCCATTTAACTCTAACCTTGGATGTCACCTAAGCATCACGCTGCAGGCGTATATCAGAACTGGAGGAGCTGGCAGAGTAGAGAAACAGGCAGCACACAGATGAAAGCATGAAAGAGGACTTAACTCCAGGCCTCTACTGATCTTGTGAAAATGAGCCATAGATCACGGAAGGCCTGATTAGCCGTCCACCGTTATCTGCAGCACCTACATTTCTTGTGGAAGCCTCCCATCCAGTCTCCATTTAGCCCCTGAAGAAGAAGCGGGTTACAGCCACAAAGCCCTAATAATGTTGGCAACTCAAGCAGCTTTTCTTTCTCCCTCCATAAGTTACATTGGTTTGATGTCTAAGATGAACAGGAGAGCAGCACAAATTGGAAATGGAGCCAAAAAGGGGGTGGGGGTGGAGAACCAGCCTCATGGGGAGAGGTTAACGGTCAGGCAGGCTCAGCTTGGAGAATAGATAACTGAAGAAGAGGGAGGGTGGAAAATGGCCTAACATTTAGAGAAATGGCTGCTTGGGGGGCAAGCTGGGGGTAAAAATAAATCATCCTCATTAGGCGGTGTCAGAAGAATAATTTAAGGAGTTGCAGTAGAAGCAGGGAAAATTTTAGGTTAAATACCCAAAGAAATGTTATGAATCTTAGCACAGTGATGGGTATCAGAGGGAATCAGTATAATAGTCCCTGTCATGCCCCAACTGGAGTCCTCCTCCTCAGAGGAGGAGCTGGAGGCCCCAGAAGCCCAGGATACCCCCAGACCAGGGACTGCCACCAGACCCACAGGAACCTGAACCCTCAGGGTAAATGGTTGCAGGGCCATCTTTGTCAGGAGAGAGGGACTGCACACACACACACACACACACATACACACACACACACACACACACACACACACGTTTTTGGGCACAGTTTTTGAAATGTATTGCAATGTTTATGTGCATTTTGGAAATACATGCATTTTGTGTGCATTGTTGTTGTTGTTGTTGTTATGTGAACCACATCACAAACTCCAGAAATGGCCCGATTTTGATGGAAAACTGATTTCTGGTTCATGTTTGGGTTTGGAAAGTATGGAACTGGTAAGTTCACACTGAGATTGATAACATCACTGGCTATGTTATGACTGCATTTGGTGTAAGCTGTGGACCATCCACACATTACCTAGGGATGGGGGAGAAATTTGTTTGGTTCACATTTTAACACAAACTTACCTAATTTTGCACTTCCATACCAATATGTGAATCAAAAATTTGTCATCCTTCAAAAATCACACTTTCTTGAATTTTTCAATAAGGCTCTGCAATCAAACATGTGTACAAAAACTTGTATCTTATGGAAGATGATATTCAAAAGTGCATTGCAATAGGGAAAGATGCTTGCAAAAAATGAATATTTTAAGAGAAATGTGCAGAAAATGCTTATGAAAATTCATGCAAACTTTTAAAAATATCCTCAAAATATGAGATGAATCAAATTCAGAAAATGAGAAACTGAGAGAAAACAAAATTGACAGATTCATCCAGCCCTAACAATACCCAAACATTTTTTTTAAAAAATAAAATAACTGGGGCTCCAAAACATCTCCCATGTTTCCTGTTTTGCATCTCTTCTTATTTGGACTAGCTTGCAATGTTCTATGTCCCCCTCCCCTGTTGAAGGAGCAAGCAGGGCGCCTTTTATGCTCAATGGCTTCCTCCCAGAAAGTGCTTTACCAAGGAGAAGCATTGCTTCTTCATGTTCCAGAGGCACCCAATTCCTTCCATCTTAATAGGATCCTTCTAAAAAAACAGATGCCACTGTTCCAATGAAAGCACTGCTGTGAAAGACACTCTTGTATCTTATATGGTTGTGATACAGTGTTATTTTTCACAGTCTATTGTCTTACTCTGAAACAGAAGATTCTGTGTTGGAAATATATGTGCTCTTCTCACACATCAGAACCCAAACTGTTTTGTGTTTGGTGTTGTCTAGTAAACTTCTTAAAAAGAGCTGTAGCCAACAGTAAAAAGAGCAGGGATGTTTCCTACTAGTGATGCCACCTACATTCATAATTAGTTGATAGAACTTCACCCGTTCATAATGCTCACCTTTTTAATGAGAAAAAAGGGTTGGAATTGATCACGAGGTTCTAAGCATGCACAGTCTGTATCTAAACAATTATACTTCCTCATATGTGCTGAATTGGTTGGGTTTACCATTTTCTGGCTTATGATAAACTGTGATGATATCACATCTCTTTCTCTTACTCACGGGGGTAGGGATGTCGTGGGAGTCCAAGAGGGGGTGGCAAAGTCCCCCCCACACACACACACACACTTGGCCTCCCGGACCCCACTAGCTGGGCTACTTACCAGACCTGCTGACCAAGCTGCCATGTGGTCTTCAAGCAACCGGCAGCTGCCCATTCCTTCAGCTGAGCTGCCATTTTGCGTAAAAATGGCGGCTTGGGTTTTTCCGTAAAGGTAATGTAAAATAAATGGTGGCCATAATAGGGATGCACGAAACCCACTTGCCTGGTCTCGCAGCTTTTTGCGGTGGGGGGGAGGTGCTTCGCTGCTCTCCCCCCGAAGTTCAGGCTGGGGGGGAGGCTTCCCGCCTCGCCCGGCCGAAATTCAGGCCGGGGAGGAGGCGCCTCGCCTTGCCCGGCTACGAAATTAAAAGTAAAAAAAAAACACGTCCCCATGATAGGCTACGTGACGATTAACGTAGCCTATCATGGCTAGATCAGCAAAGTCAGCCATGATAGGCTACGTAAATTGTCACGTAGCCTATCACGGGTGACTTTAAAAGAAAAAAAAAAGCACGTACACAAATGGCGGCCCCCATAGGGAGCCGCCATTAGCGTTCCTTATTTGGTCCCTGTAGTCTACGTAAATCTTTACGTAGACTACGGCGAAAATAAGGGCAACGCAAATAGCATTGCCCTTATTTTCGCCGTAGTCTACGTAATCTTTACGTAGACTACAGAGACCAAATAAGGAACGGGAATGGCGGCTCCCTATGGGGGCCGCCATTATCCGTACGGGCTTTTTTTTTTTTAAAGTCACCCGTGAAAGGCTACGTGACGATTTACGTAGCCTATCATGGCTGACTTTGCAAATCTAACCATGATAGGCTACGTTAATTGTCACGTAGCCTATCACGGGGGCTTTTTTTTTTTTTAGTTTTATTGGAATGGCGGCAGCGGCAGCCGGTCGAAAGATCAGCTGCCGCCCCCACCCCTGACGAAGACCCGACGAACTGCCGCCGGGACCCGCCGCCTGGAGGGACATTCAGGAAAGGTAAGTCCCGTCCCGGGGGGGGGTGCGGGGGGCGGGGAGGCGGAGAATTTCTCCCCGAAACTTGTTCGGCGGGCCGAACACGTTGGCGCTCAGCCCCCTGAAGTTTCGGGGAGAAATTCTCTGCCAACCCTAGGCCATAAAGGGGCAATTTACTCACCATTACGTTTACAGAAAAACCCGAGCTTCCGTTTTGCAAAAAATGGTGGCTAGGGATGGCGGAGAATTTCTCCCCGAAACTTCGGGGGGCCGAGCGCCAACGTGTTCGGCCCCCCGAACAAGTTTCGGGGAGAAATCCTCCGCCCCCCCCGCCCCCCGCCCCCCCCGGGACGGGACTTACCTTCCCTGAATGTCCCTCCCGGCGGTGGGTCCGGCTGGCGGTTCGTCCGGTGTTCGAGCGGGGCGGGAGCGGCAGCCGGTCTTTCGACCGGCTGCCGCCCCCGCCATTGCAATGAAAGAAAAAAAAAACACACACGTCCCCTGATACGCTACGTGACGATTCACGTAGCCTATCACGGCTAGATTTGCAAAGTCAGCCGTGATAGGCTATGTGAATCGTCACGTAGCCTATCACGGGTGACTTTAAAAAAAAAAAAAAGTGTGTACGGATAATGGCGGCCCCCATAGGGAGCCGCCATTCCCCTTCCTTATTTGGTCGCTGTAGTCTACGTCAATGTTTACATAGACTACGGCGAAAATAAGGGCAACGCTATTTGCGTTGCCCTTATTTTCACCGTAGTCTACGTAAACATTGACGTAGACTACAGCAACTAAATAATGAACGCGAATGGCGGCTCCCTATGGGGGCCGCCATTCGCGTACGCACTTTTTTTTTTTTTTTTAAAGTCACCTGTGATAGGCTACGTGACGATTCACGTAGCCTATCATGGCTGACTTTCCAGATCTAGCCGTGATAGGCTACGTGAATCGTCACGTAGCCTATCAGGGGACGTTTTTTTTTTTTTGTTACTTTCGTGTTCGCGGCGGGCGAGGCGGGAAGCCTCCTCCCCGGCCTGAATTTCGGCCGGGCGAGGCGGGAAGCCTCCCCCCCAGCCTGAATTTCGGCCGGGCGAGGCGAGAAGCCTCCCCCCCAGCCTGAACTTCGCGGGGGGAGCAGCGAAGCGCTCCCCCCCACCACGAACAAGCTGCGAGAAAAGGTAAGTGACTTTCGTTCACCCCTAATGGTGGCTTACTCAGAGAATGGGCAGCCACTGGGCACTCGTGGACAGTGTGGTGGCTCATACAGCATGGCAAGCAGGGTATGGTGGCCGGTGAGACCATTTTGGCAGATGGGTGGCAGTACAGATGGAGGTGAGTTCGTCCATCCCTAATCAGGGTTTGTTGTTGTTTCTTTCTACGGTACTTTATTTTGTTTTGTTTGGCAAGTAAATAAGGAAATGTGTATTTTACTTATAGCCGCTGGTGTGTGGTGTGTTTCTTTGAGAGGTCATGCAAAAAACACCAATAAGGAATGGGGGTGCATCAAGTGGTGATGCATGATATCATGATGCATTCCAGTTTACAATTCCCAAGATGCACCTTGATATGGCACATGTGCAAAAGCACATTTATGTGGGGCATCTTTGCCTGTCCCAGGCACTCTATCCTCCCCATCTGGATTTCGGCCTGGAAGACCCAGGAAAAGTGTGGGTGAATGGAGGGTAAGTTGTAAGCAAGCATAATGTGTGATATTGCACATTATCATCACTGATCACATGGCATGTCTGTTAAGGCATTACCTGTGTTTTGGGGGAATTTGAGCCAACATGACATAGCCTTGATTCTTTTAAACAGGCAGTTAAAAATAATAATAATTGTGTTTATTAATAAAACACTACCAAAAAAAGTGATTGTGATGGGAATGTATGCATGATTGTATCAAGGTTCTTTTGGTGCAGTGTTTTACCAATATGCATGTCAAGTTGTGTGCAATGATAAAACACTGCAAAAAAAGTAATCTTGTGATTTTATTCATGGTTGTATTAAGGTTGTTTTGGAGCAGTGCTGCATTGATATTGCCCAAAAATAGATTCTCCACACTGCAAAACAGTGCAAAACATCACTACAAAACAAAACAAAACAAAAATTTAATTATGTTGTGATTCTATACATAATGGTATCAAGATTATTTTTCTGCTGTGCTTTACCAATGCATGGGAGTTCATATGCTCAACTGTTCAACACCACCCACCCACCCTCCCACCCACCCATCCATCCATCCATCCATCTATTTCTATAATGAAATTTCCACACATAAAACAATCTTAATGAAAATCATATGTATTGCTTTTTTAATATTCTCTCTCTCTCTCTCTCTCTCTCTCTCTCTCTCTCTCTCTCTCTCACACACACACACACACACACACACACACTGTGGCATGTACATAGATAGAACAATGGGATGGGACATAGGGATGTATGGACTGTGTAAAATCCACTCCATCTGGGTTTTGCAGATTGTCAGTCACCTTTTGTTCCATCGTCCACCCACAGACAGATGCATTTTTTTCATCATGCAGTAAACAACACAAATAATTATGTAAATTTTTACATAAGTATTTACATAATTTACCTCAGTACGTAACATCAAGTGTATTGTCCCCCATTCCATTCAACGTTTCCTCAGCAGAAACTTACATATTTGTCTATGGATTTATATGTGTAAATTTCAGGAAAGTAAAAAAAAAAAAATCATCTGAAAATCCATGGACTCCACATGGCCTGAGGTGGGCACTCCACAGCAGATTCCACTGGTCTGATTCTTAGAAATCCAAGCTCATTTTAATTAGGGATGTCAGAGAATTCCGCCGTGGATCTCAGTGAGGCTGAATGCCAGTGCATTCGGCCCCCCGAACTCCATGGCAGAATGGCCTGCCCCCCCGCCTCCCCCCGCGGATCCCCCCTGGGACGAGATTTACCTGGGGCGGATGTTCTGGATGGCAGCGGCTTCAGCGGCGGCTTTGGCGGTGGCAGCGGCGGCTGGTCTTCTGACCGGCTGCCGCCCGCCGCCACCATTTGCAGTCTGTTTCCCCCCCCCCATTCATGATAGGCTACGTAAAGACTTACATAGCCTATCACGTCTGGGTTAAAAAAAAAAATGCGTACACAAATGGCGGTGGCTACGGCCGCCACCATTTGCGTTCCTTATTTTAGGCTGTCTTAGTCTACGTAAATATTTACGTAGACTAAGACAGCGAAAATAAGGGGGAACACAAATAGTGTAGTGGACGCTATTTGCGTTCCCCTTATTTTCACTGTCTTAGTCTACGTAAATATTTACGTAGAGTAAGACGGTGAAAATAAAGGGGAACACAAATAGCATCTGCTACTGCTGCATTCCCCTTTCTTGTCTTCGTCTTAGTCTACATAAATATTTATGTAGACTAAGATGGCCAAAAATAAGGAACACAAATGGCGGTGGCCGTAGCCGCCACCATTTGCATACGCATTTGTTTGTTTTTTTAACCCAGACGTGATAGGCTATGTAAGTCTTTACGTAGCCTATCACAGCTGAATTCAGGGATGCCAACGGCGGTGGCTACGGCCGCCACCATTTGTGTTCCTGCTAGCCAGCGGCTGGATGTCTGGCTGCTGGCAGAGCCGGCCGGCGGCTCTGCGGAATCCCCACGGAGAAAAGCCGGCTGGCCAGGATTCCAGGGGGAGGCGCAGAGTGCCTCCCCCCTGGGCAAGGATTCTGGGGGGAGGGACGGACCACCTCCCCCCCCAGCGGAACCTGGCAGAACCAGGTAAGCGGGGTTTCGTACATCCCTAATTTTAATCCGACTCAAATTTCTCCATCATCCTTAGATGGGAGTAGGAATGTCAGAGAGATATGCAACAGGTTCAAATGAGTTCGGATTTCTGTGAATCTGGTCTGCAGATTCTGCAGTGGACTGGCTTTTCCCAAGTCCTGCAGATTCCACAAACATGCAGAAAGGATGTTTACTGGGGTGGGGTAGGGTGGATTTGAGCAAATGTGCACTTGGGAGTAGTTTTGCTGAAGTTTGCCTGTATGCAACGTGTGAAACCCTCTATTTGTAACCCATGCTCTTCACTCATGGCTCATGTATTAATCATCTTTTATTACTCTTTAAGCCAGCTACAAATGGAGCCTTAACAAAAAAGCATAAGCCATTTTTATTATACACATACAGGCTACATAATGTGATAAATTGCTTTTCTCTGCCATTAGATGCAGTTATGAGCCTGCTTGCAGCTACCCAGCTATATATTTCTTCAGTATTACATTCGTCTTTTTTTTCCTTTCTTTTTCTTCTCATTTTTGAAGTGTAATAAAATACTTATTTCAACACACACACCATGTTCCTAAACTAATATGCCTCTAATAGAGTCCTGTTTTCACAAGATAAATTGTAAAACCCATTTGATCTCCCCGGAGAATATTTTGGATGAACAGAGCAAGCAAAAATAAAGAAATTATGCTGAGCTGCAGGAACCTTCCTCCCTTCCTTCCTTCCTTCCTTTCTCTTTCTTTCTTTCTTTCTTTCTTTCTTTCTTTCTTTCTTGTTCCTTTTTTTCAGCCAGTTCAATCTACAGAATTTTGTTAACAGTGGTGGTGAAAAATACAGCAGCCCTAGTTCATTTATATTCTTTATAAAATTTCACACACAATTGAGTCATGGTCTTCCAACTCTCAGGTTGACTCAGCCCTCCATCCTTCCGAGGTCGGTAAAATGAGGACCCAGCTTGCTGGGGGAAAGGTAGTCATTCATGACTGGGGAAAGCAATGGCAACCCACCCCGCTACAGTCTGCCATGAAAACGCCAGTGAAAGCGGCGTCCCTCTAGGGGTCAGTAATGACCCGGTGCTTGCACAGGAGGAACCTTTCATTTCTTCTTCCAACTCACCCCCCACCTTCAAAGGCAATAACATAGAGCTATAATGATGTTGCTTATTATGATGGTTTCATTAATTTTCTCAAACTATAGCAGAGCACATTTGGTTGTACGCTATGAAGCATTAGCATAAATATTAAAACTAAATTATGCTTGTCAAGTAAATGAGCACAGTACACTGTGTGATGCTTTATCTTGGTGTGTGTTTTTATTATTATTGTTGGAATTTCCCCCCACACACACACACACACACACAAATAAAAAAATCCATCCTTTGTGTGCTAATTTGTAAAAAATCGGGCTTTTTCCAACGGGTCTTCCAATAATTAGCACAAATTACTGCAGTTCTACAGAATAACCTCCTGTAATAGAAGGGGATCAAGCACACCTTTAAAAAACACCTGTTCTTCATTTTCTGAGCTTCACAGCTACACATCTGCTTGTCCAAACCTATTCTTATAGAAAGCTCAAGTTGGGCACATTTGTGCTCATATTGCCATGCCCATGAATACTTATTAAGAACATAAGAAGAGCCCTGCTGGATCAGACTAAGGGGCCATCTATTTATTTATTTATTTATTTATTTCTATACCACCCAATAGCCGAAGCTCTCTGGGCAGTTCACAAAAATTAAAACCAAACAACACACAATAAAACAATTTAAAATATATAGAACATTAAAACCACAATATAACAATACAACCACAATAAAACCTAGCAGCAGTGCAGGAGTTTAAAATGCAGATTTAAAACAGCAAAGTTAAAAATTTAGAAAGCTAAAATGCCTGGGAAAATAAAAAGGTCTTCACCTGGCACCGAAAGGAATACAATGTAGGTGCCAGGCGAACCTCACTAGGGAGCTCATTCCAGAGCCGGGGTGCCACATTCTGGTCCAGCATTCTGTTCACACCATGGCCAACCAGCTGCCCACAGGAAAGGCACAATCAGGACATAAGCACAACATTTTTTAAAAATTCAATAAAAAGAAAAGAAAGACCTGCCAGTGTAAGTTGAAATTCTCTCATGTTGACTCAAGCTCCATAAAACCAGGAAACTGGCAGCTAAGGCTAATGCCTTTGCAGATGTGCCCTGTGATCAGTAATGATGTTATATGATGTCACAAATTTTGCTTGCTTACAAATGGTCCTCCATGCACCCATGCTTTTCCTTGCTCTTTCAGGTCCAAATGCAGATGGGGACGATGGAGTGCCTAGGACCAGCAAAGATGCTCCACATTGTTCTGGCCCTGCCTTGCCTTATGAAGCATCTGGAGACAGACTGTAGAGGGAATAGCCCTGTTTAGGTGTTTTCCCAAACATGTGAGGGCCAAATGTGTGAGGGCTATGTGAGTGCACAGGGCATGGGAAGGGACGGGGGCATATGCCAGCCCCGTGCCCAGCATCCCTACTCATGCTGTCTCCACCTGCTCCAACTGTGACCTCTGCACATTTAAGATGGAATTCTGAAGGGGGCTTCTATGCGCATTCAACACGGGGGGGAGGCTGTCCACTGGGCAGCAGGAGCAGCCCTACCATTAGGCAGAATGAGGCAGCTGCTTCAGGCAGAAGGGGTTGAGGTGCAGAGAGTGGTGGAGCCATGTGTGCCAAATAGCCTGCCCTGTGATCCCTAAGCAAGCCTGCTTCCCTCAAGTGCAGTGTAGGGATGGTGTGGGAACCTGAGCAGGGGGTGGAACCCCCCCCCCCCGCAGCCTCCCAGACCCCACTCACTGAACCATGGGGCACTGATGGACCTGGCTGCAGAGCACACCAGAGCTTGGTGAGTGTCTGGGGGCAGCACTGAGGACTCATTGTGCCTCTGCCAGCTGTCAAGGAAGCCCTTAACAATCAGTGCAGGCAGGGGGGCCTTGGCAGTGCCCAAGCACTCCAGCCCTGTCCTCCTCTAGCCCTGTCCTCAGGGGGAGGACAGGGCTAGAGCACTTAGAGGGTGCATCGCACCAAGGACTCTGGAAGTCAAGCCCTGCCAGAGTCCTTGGTGCAGAGAGGAAGAGTGGCTTGCTCGGTGGGCGGGTGGGGTGAGTAGGGAGGCTTGCCAAGTGGGCCCAGGCCCCACGAGCTGGAGGAGGCAGCTTGTGAAGCTGCCCCATGCCCCAGACAGAGATGAGTCCATCCATCCATACTACACTGGAAGTTGTTTGCCCATCATCATTGTCAATGTAAGATTCAACTGCCAGTCTGGAATAGGGATGTACGAAAGGGACTTACCTTGTCCCGCAGCTTTTTTCGCGGTGGGGGGGAGGTGCTTCCCTTCTCCCCCCGAAGTTCAAGTGAGGGGGGGGAGGCGTCCCGCCTTGCCTGGTTGAAATTCAGGCAGGGGAGAAGCGCCCCGTCTCCCCGGCCGCGAAAGAAAAAGTAAACAAACGAACAAACAAACCCGTGATAGGCTACGTAACGATTAACGTAGCCTATCATGGCTAGATTTCCAAAGTCAGCCGTGAGAGGCTACGTTAATCGTCATGTAGCCTATCACGGGTGACTTTGGGAAAAAAAAGTGCGTACGCAAATGGCGGCGGCCCATGGGTGCTGCCATTTGCATTCCTTATTTTGGCATGTCTAGTCTACGTAAAGATATACGTAGACTACGGCGAAAATAAGGGAACGCTATTTGCGTTGCACTTATTCATTGCACTTTCTTCATTTTCATAAATTGTCATGTAGCCTATCACGGGTGACTTTGAAAAAAAAAAGCGCGTATGCAAATTCATTTGCGTTCCTTATTTTGGCACGTCTAGTCTACATAAAGATTTACGTAGACTACGGCGAAAATAAGGGAACGCTATTTGCGTTGCCCTTATTTTCGCCGTAGTCTACGTAAATCTTTATGTAGACTAGATGTGCCAAAATAAGGAATGCAAATGGCGGCGCCCATGGGCTGCCGCCATTTGCGTACGTGCTTTTTTTCCCCCCCAAAGTCACCCGTGATAGGCTACGTGTTGATTTACGTAGCCTATCATGGCTGACTTTGGAAATCTAGCCATGATAGGCTACGTAAATCGTCACGTAGCCTATCACGGGAGTGTGTTTTTGTTTTTGTTTTTGTTTTTACTTTTTTATTTTGTAATGGCGGCGGCAGCAGCCGGTCGGGAGACCGGCCGCCGCCCCCGCCCCCGACGAACCACCACCGAACCGCCGCCGGGACCCGCCACCGAGAGGGACATTCGCTGAAGGTAAGTCCCATCCCGGGGGGGGCAGGGGGCCGGCGGAGAATTTCCCCAACACTTTCGGGGGGCCGAATGCCTTGGCGCTCAGCCTCCCGAAGATTCATGGAGAAATTCTCCGCCATCCCTAGTCTGGACAGCTGCACGGAATGGGAAGGGGAACAATTGTCAAGGGCTCCTTGGAGGCCTCTCTCAGTCTAATCCAGTAGCCAAGTCCAGACACAGACAAAGGGATTCCTTTCAAAGCTTTATTCTTCTTTTACAACTTAACAACTCTACCGTTAGCAACTAGATCTGAGCAGCACATTACCTATGCCCTAAGTTGGAACAGTTGGTCCCCATTTGAAAGGGAATTACTGGCAGACCCCTGAACTTAAGGACTAGGGAGAGTCCCTCCCCTTTTCCCTTGGATCCTCTGGGCGCAGCCATTGTTTGCGCACCAACCGGGCACTATATTCCTTTCCACGCCCTCCATCTGGCGGAACTCTCTGCATCTGCGTCGCGCGTCCACCAAGTCTGCTATCTGCGCTCTGTTACTCCCTGGACTGCTATCTAAGCTAGGAATGTTGGTGGGAGGAATCTCCGTCAGCTGTTGGCCCTGGGAAAGAGGAGCGTGCTCCCCTCCCAGGAGCGACTGCTCTTCCTCAGAATCAGAACTACTCTGGGATTCTATGGGCTCAGTGTCCACCCTGACAACAATCTTGTCCTTGGCCTCAGGTGGCAAAATGTATTTGGCTATCCTATTGGGCAGGATTCCTGATTCTGACTTCTAAGCATGTTCACTCATGCACACATGAAAGCCCCCTTCAGACCTTCACACTAAAAATGTGAAGGGTGGGTCTAGTGTGCATTCCAGCCCTCAGTGTTCATGTAGGGAAGTCAGAGAAATCTGTTCCGGGGGTGTGGAGTTCGATGTGTTTTCCCAGATTCACCCCACACACACACACACACACCAGACTTCGTTCTAGTTCCCACTGTGGGGCCCAACTTGGTCTGTAGTGAGTTGGGCCAGTTCACGGATTTTCTGAGCATTTTGCGCATTTTGCTTCTGCAGGTTCCACAATTTGCACAAATTGCAGAACTTGGGGTGGGGGTGGGGGTTGGTCTTGGCATTCAGGGAAAAGCCCACAGCTTGGCTCGCAAATGCAAATCAAGTCGAACTCCATCGTGCCAAAAAAGAAACAGATTTCCCAGCGATGGGCATCCCTATGTGAATGCATGAACGGGGCAAATCTTGCTGGATGTTTTTGAGTTGCAGCTACTGTATAAGCCCAACCAGACCCACTGTGAGATTAAGCATTATATAAAACATTCTTCTTTTTCTCCAACCAAACAAATATACTAGGGATGGACGAAAGTCCCTTACCTGTTCTCGAAGCTTGCTTCGCGGTGGGGGGGAAGTGCTTCGGTTCTCCCCCAGACGTTCAGGTGAGGGGGGGGAGGCGCCCCGCCTCGCCCGGCTGAAATTCAGGCCAGGGGGGAGGCACCCCATCCCTCGCCAGCGAAATTCAGGCTGGGTAGGAGCACCCTGTCTACCCGGCCGCGAAAAAAAAAGTAAAACACACACACACACACGTGATAGGCTACGTAACAATTTATGTAGCCTATCACGGCTAGATTTCCAAAGTCAGCCATGATAGGCTATGTAAATCGTCACGTAGCCTATCAGGGGTGACTTTGGGGGGGGGAAAGCATGTACGCAAATGGCGGCTCCCATGGGGACCGCCATTTGCGTTCCTTATTTTGACACATCTAGTCTACGTAAAGATTTACGTAGACTACGGCGAAAATAAGGGCAACGCAAATAGCATTCCCTTATTTTCACCATAGTCAACGTAAATGTTTACGTAGACTAGACGTGCCAAAATAAGGAATGCAAATGGCGGCGCCCATGGGCCGCCACCATTTGCGTATGCGCTTTTTTCCCCCCAAAGTCACCCGTGATAGGCCACGTGACGATTTACGTAACCTATCACGGCTGACTATGGAAATCTAGCCATGATAGGCTACGTAAATCGTTACGTAGCCTATCACGGGTTTGGGGGGTTTTTTTACTTTACTTTTTTTTTTTGCAATGGCAGTGGCGGCAGCCAGTCGGGAGACCGGCCGCCACCCCCACCCCCGACGAACTGCCGCCGAACCGCCGCTGGGACCCGCCGCCAAGAGGGACATTCAGCCACGGTAAGTCCCATCCCGGGGGGGTGGCGGGCCGGCGGAGAATTTCCCCACCAATTTCTGGGGGCCAAATGTGTTGGCATTTGGCCTCCTGGAGATTCGTAGAGAAATTCTCCGCCATCTCTAAAATATACCCCCTTATGGTATTTACACAGCCTCTTTAGAACCAGTACACATCAGGCTATTGCAGAGGAAAGCAACATACAGTAGGCAGATTACAGACTTCAGTAATGTGTCAAGTTTGGGGCTGGGAAAGCCCAGGTAGAGATCCTTGCTGGGAGAAAAAGCATGTTACAACTAGTACCCAAACCATCTCTATTTTAATCTACTAACTGTTGGAAGGAATGCATTATGGGTTGGACAAAAGCTAGCAAACTGAAAATAAACCCAGATAAGAAGAAGGTTGTTAAGACAACCGGCTGTTGTCCCATTTACTTTGGAGGGATTGTGGAGGTTGTCTGTCCTGGATGGGCTCACATTCTCTTTTGAGTTTCACAGGTTGAACATACTCATGGATCCAGCCTTGATCCTAGGTGAGCAGGTGATGGCTGTGGCCAGGAACGTAATGACTTTTTCCTAGCTACATATGGTTTACTTGTCGCACCTTCTTCTAGATCAGGGCTGCTGATAGGGATGTACAAAAGTCACTTACCTTTCACGGATTATGTTGATGGTGGGGGGGAGGTGTTCCATCCCTCCCCCCAGAATCCTCGCCGGGAGGGGAGGCGCACCATTCCTCCCCCCCGGAATCCTCTGCGGCTGGCTGTGCTCCATGGCAGCTCCGCGGAGCAGCTGGCCAGGCCCAGCCAGGCCAGAGCCATCTGCAGCCAGATTTCCAGCCACGGAGGGCTCTGGGTAAAACAAACAAAGAAACCACATACACAAATGGCGGCAGCTACGGCCACCGCCATTTGCGTTCTTTATTTTTGCAGTCTTAATCTATGTAAATAGTTACATAGACTATGATGGCGAAAATCAAGGGGAACGCAAATAGCATACCGGGTGCTATTTGCGTCCCTTTTTGATTCACCGTTTTAGCCTACATAAATATTTACGTAGGCTAAAACGTTGAATCAAAAAGGGACGCAAATAGCGCCCGCTACGCTATTTGCGTTCCCCTTTATTTTTGCCGTCATACTCTATGTAAATATTTACGTAGATTAAGATGGCAAAAATAAGGAACGCAAATGGCGGCGGCCATAGCTGCCGCCATTTGCGTACGCGTTTTTTTTTTTAACCCACCCAACCATGATAGGCTACGTAAAGATTTACATAGCCTATCACATCGTGTGTGTGTGTGTTTTTAAATCTAGCCATGATAGGCTACGTAAATCTTTAAGTAGCCTATCACATCTTTTTTTTTTACAAGAATGGAAATGGCGGCAGCAGCCGGTCGGAAGACCAGCCACCGCCGCCACCGGAGCCGCCGCCGGAGCTGCCGCCGCCCGGAAAATCTGCCACAGGTAAGTCTCGTCCTGGAGGGGATCCGTGGGGGGACTGGGGGGCAGGCCATTCCACCATGTAGTTCGGGGGGCTGAATGCACTGGCATTCAGCCTCACCGAGATCTGTGGCGGAATTCTCTGACATCTAGGGATGTACGAAAGTCACTTACCTGGTCTCGCAGCTTGCTTCGCGGTGGGGGGGAGGCGCTTTGCTTCTCCCCCCGAAGTTCAGGCCGGGGAGGGGAGGCTTCCCACCTAGCCCTGCCAAAATTCAGGCCAGGGGGGAGGTTTCCCGCCTCGCCCGGCCGAAATTCAGGCCGGGGAGAAGCGCCCCGTCTTCCCGGCCGTGAACTTCAAAAGAAAAAAAAAAAGCCCCGTGATAGGCTACGTGACAATTAACATAGCCTATCACAGCTGACTTTGCAAATCTAGCCATGATAGGCTACGTTAATCGTTACGTAGCCTATCACAGGGGCATTTTTTTTTTTTTACTTTTCTTGTAATGGCAGCGGCGGCAGCCGGTCAAAAGACCGGCTGCCTCCCTCGCCCCTGACGAAGACTTGCCGAACCGCCGCTGGGACCCGCTGCCAGGAGCGACATTCGTGAAAGGTAAGTCCCATCCCGGGGGGGGCGGGGGGCGGGGGGCGGGGGGGTGGAGAATTTCTCCCCGAACAACCTTCGGAGGACCGAATGCGTTGGCACTCAGCCCCCCGAAGTTTTGGGGAGAAATTCTCCCTCATACCTACTGACATCCCTAGCTAGGGATGGCGGAGAATTTCTGAGAATTTCTCCATGAATCTCGGTGAGGCCGAATGCCAACGCATTCGGCCCCCTGAAATTGGCAGTGAAATTCTCCGCCCCCCCGGCGCCCCCGGGATGGGACTTACCTCCTGCGAATGTCCCTCTTGGCAGCGGGTCCTGGCGGCAGTTCGGCGGCAGTTCGGCGGGGGCGGGGGCAGCGGCCGGACCTCCGACCGGCTGCCGCTGCCGCCATTACAAAATAAAGTAAAAAAAACAACAACCCAGTGATAGGCTATGTAACGATTAACGTAGCCTATCACGGCTAGATTTCCAAAGTCAACCGTGATAGGCTACGTAAATCGTCACATAGCCTATCACGGGTGACTTTGGGGGGGGGAAAGCGCGTACGCAAATGGCGGCGGCCCATGGGCCAAGATGGCGGCCCATGGGCCAACGCTATTTGCGTTGCCCTTATTTTCGCCATAGTCTATGTAAATCTTTACGTAGACTAGACGTGCCAAAATAAGGGACGCAAATGGCGGCGCCCATGGGCCACCGCCATTTGCGTGCGCGCTTTTTTTTTTCTCCCAAAGTCACCCGTGATAGGCTACGTGATGATTAACGTAGCCTATCACGGCTGACTTTGGAAATCTAGCCGTGATAGGCTACGTTAATCGTTACGTAGCCCATCATGGGGTTGTTTTTTTTTACTTTTTGTTTCGCGGCCGGGGAGATGGGACGCTTCTCCCCGGCCTGAATTTCGGCCGGGAGAGGCGGGATGCCTCCCCCCCCTCGTCTGAACTTCAGGGGGAGAAGCGAAGCGCCTCCCCCCCACCGCGAAGCCAAGCTGCAAAAAGGTAAGTGACTTTTGTACATCCCTAGGACATCCCTAGTGCAGAATGCAGCAGGACAGCTGTCAGATGATTCTAGGTTGGATGGAGTGTCATGTTAAGCTGGGGACGGACAGAGTCATCTCTGTCTGTGGTTGCCGGGTGCTCACTGAGCTGCCACCACTGCCCACACCTGCTCACTATGCCACATGAGCCCCCAGTGGCTTGGCGAGCACCCAGCAAGTGCCACAGAGCCACCCATCCTGTTAATCAGCTGCCATATTGCATACAAAAGGCAGCTCAGGTTTCTCTGTCAAAGTAATGTTGCATAAATGGCAGCAGTAAAGGGGCCATTTACTCAACACTACAGGCCTAAATGGTACATTTGCACCTGTAATGTTGCGTAAATGGCCCATTGATGGCTGCCATTTATGGAACATTACTTCTATGGAGAAATCCAAGCTTCCATTGTTACACAAAATGACAACTCGCTAAGGGGACAGGTGGTCACCAGGTGCTTGTAGACTGCAGGAGCGCCCAGCAAACAGACCTGGTAAATGGTGGCAGCTCGGTGAGTGGGGTCTGGAGGGGGACAAGTGGGGGGTAATCTGCTGGGCTCAACTCCCCTCTCAGACTCCCACAACATCCCTTTGTTAAGCCGATTCAGGTGCAACTGCAATAGTGATGGTGCACATTTCAAGATGCTGGCTTTAATCCATACAGATGTCCCAGAGTAACCGAGGAAACATCTCCGCCCATATGGTCCCTTCCATCGTCCCCTGGACTGCAAGGAGGTCAAATCAGTCCATCCTAAAGGAAATCAACCCTGACTGCTCATTGGAAGGACAGATACTGAAGCTGAAGCTCCAATATTTTGGCCACCTAATGCGAAGAGAAAACTCCCTGGAAAAGACCCTGATGCTGGGAAAGACTGAAGGCAAAAGGAGAAGGGGACGGCAGAGGATGAGATGGCTAGATAGCATCACTGATGCGATGAATATGAACTTGAGCATGCTCCGGGAGAGAGCGCAGGACAGGAAGGCCTGGCGTGCTATGGTCCATGGGGTCACGAAGAGTCGGACACGACTGAACAACTGAACAACAACAATTCAGTTATTTGCCCTCACTGTGTGGAATGGCTGCTGAGTGGGATTTTCTTCCTCCATGTTACTTTTCTGATGAAAAGCCTGCTGTTCCACAAGCCATTGGATGGGTTATTGCTGCCCTTTGCTGATTCTTGCAGGGTGGTGGATGGAGATTACGGATCATAGTTGCTGCAGGTTTTGTTCACATGGTTTTAATGGTTGTTTTCTTTAATATATTATTGTATTTCATCTTCAGTGTGTTATGTAGGAAGATGTAAGCTGTCTTGAGTTCTTAAGTAGAAAGGCAAATTATAATTTTGAAATAAGTTGGTAGGGGCCAGCCAAGATCATCACTGACTGGCCAGATCTTGGGGTTTGGGGGAGTTGGCTATTGCTCCAATGGCTTCAGAGGCGTCCCTGGGCAGGCAAGGGTCACGTTTTGTAAGCAACAACCAAAGATCAGACGATCCAGAACTAAGTAGAGTAATTGGAGGTAGGCAGATGTCAAGTTCCAAAGGGAGTATTTCAGGGAATGAAGTCAGTCAGGTAGGATTCTCTCCAGTGAGACAAATTGTCCAGACTGAAGATTAAGCTCTGAGGGTGGAGTGGAGACCTTTGGATCAGTTTACAATCTAAGCCAGCTTAGATTGCTAATAGGGATGGCGGAGAATTCCACCACGGATTCCAGTGAGGCCAGACTCTTTAGAATCTGGTCCCCCGGAATCCGTGGTGGAATGTCCTCCTGCCCCCCAGCCCCCCACGGAATCCCCCCAGGATGGCACTTACCTGGGGCAGATGTGGCGGATTCGGCAGCAGCAGTGGTGGCTCTGGCGGCTCTGGCGGTGGCTCCGGGGGCTGGTCTCCTGGCTGGCCACGGCAGGGCTGCTGCTGCCGCCATTGCCATCCTTGCAGCCGTGATAGGCTATGTGAATATTTATGTAGGCTAGAACGGCGAAAAATAAAGGAACACAAATAGCCTCCACTACGCTATTTGTGTTCCCCTTTTTTTTCACCGTTTTATCTTACCTAAATATTTACATAAGATAAATGGGCGAAAAATAGGGAATGCAAATGGCGGCCACTGTAGTTGCCGCCATTTGTGTACACTGCAGGGTTTGTTTGTTTTTTAGGTTAGCCGTGATAGGCTACATAAATTCTTTCATAGCCTATCATGGCTGTCTGGCTGGACGCAAATGGCGGCCGCTATGGCGGCTGCCATTTGCATCTGCACTAGCCCGTCCGCGGCTGGAAATCCAGCTGCGGATGGCCCTGGCCTGGCTGCGGAGCGGAGCCAGCCATCAAGGATTCCAGGAGGGAGGAGCAGATCACCTCTCCCCCCATCAAGGTTTCTGGGGGGAGGGATGGAGCACCTCCCCCCCACCGCGAAATATTCCATGAAAAGTTAAGTGAGTTTCGTACATCCCTAATTACTAAACAAGCTTGTACTGCAGACTAGGTAACACCTGGGTTTTAGAAATATAGTTCCTATTTGTGGGGTGGTGCTGATGTAGTAGTTCCTTCCTTCAGCCAGGGGTGGTCTACTTGGCATTTCTTGGATGCCAGTGCCAAGTGGCAGCTAAGGGTGGTTAGATCCTTGTATGTATTGGCTACCATTCCCAAGAGGTAACTGAAGGGGAAAGGGGGACCAGTTCACAAAGTAGTGTGGATGTACTGCCATGTTGAACCAGGAAAGAACAACAGTGTAGGTTAATCACTTGAAAGTTTGCATTACAAGGAGAGGTTTTTACTCAGTCCATACATCTGTAATTACAAGTAGGGATGTCTCTAGGAAATCTCTCTCCAGGAAATCCATTTTCTTTTTGGCTTGACGGAGTTCCCTGGGATGCCTGACTCAGTTTACATTTGTGGACTGAGCCATGTTTCTTTCCCCCCAAATCTGGGAACTTCCTGCATATTTTTTTTTATTTGCACAAATAGAGATTTAAGCAAATTGCACTGAGAATTTGTGCAAATTCTGCAAACTACAGTTGTGCTTTGCTCAAATCTCTATTTGCCCTATTAAAAAAAAAATACAGAAAATCTGTGAAGCAGTCCTTCTCAATGCAGATCGAGTCAGGGCAATTCATGGAAAATAGACTGAAGTCCGAGGGGCTGACCCAAAGGAAGCTCATCAAGCTCCACTGTGCAAATGGATTCCTCCACTATCCCCAGTTGTAGGATCCAAGATTCCAAGAAAACTGCATGAGGGACTCCATCTGATGTCACCTTCAAACAAATGGTGTTCGTTGACTAGGTTTTGGTCCCTTCTACCATTTTTTATGGATCATGCTTTGGAGTTTTTTTCCAGGCATATTTCCACAGCTTGAACTCTGAAGCTGAAGACTAGTTTGGCCTTATCACTCTGCAAGCAGAAGAAGAGGTGAGCTGTCCTCCCTGCTTGATATTTTCTGTGCAGAAGGAGGCTGCCTTTGCCTAAAACGGAGGTCAAATACATTGAATGAAAGTTCCTGTCAAAAGCACTGAAGGACAAATGGAACTTGCTTATTTTCCTTGGGATGCTGTGCTAATCTTTTCTCAGTGCTTTTAGAAATGATTTTTGTCATGCTTCATTTGGGGCTGTCAAAATTCCCTTGCAAGTGAGCATTCCAAGGCAATGCAATAGCTGTTCCATGTACGATACTGGGCAAGGGCAAAGGCAGAGAGAATGGGCCAGCTTCAGATGTCATTTCAGCTGGCCTAAGTCCACCAGGTTTGCATTAAAATGAATAGGGTGACTGGATTTATGAAGGTATTGGTGAGATTTAGACTGAGGTCTGGCTAGTGACAGAAGGAGAAAATATCTTTTCCCCTTGGATTGTTTTGATTCTAAAGTGAAGTGAACAGTTAAGCGTTTTCTGCCAAAGCTGATAAAACTGGTTGTCACTGCATTGGGATTGAGATGCAGTGGACACAATAGGAAGGCTGGGATTTTCAGAAATCATTTTGTACTCGGGCTATTTCAAATTAGATTGTGTGCTTAAGTGAATACCGACTTTCTGCAAATTGTATCATGGACTTATACGGACTGATCTCTTGTAGGCTAGAGCAGTTCCCCCAACTCTTGTTTTTGTTTTTGTTTTTCTCTCTCATGTCTTAATCTTCAAAACCTTTGACTAGTGGTGCCATCAGATGTCCAGGGCCCCAGTCATCAAAATGAGCAGGAGAGTCCTCCAATATACTAGGGCTGGTTCATCACATTTTGAAGTAAGAAAAGTAATGCACGTTATCATTTACATATTGCAAGACATTTCATTCCACCATCTGAAGTTACCTACCTGTACTGCTGCCTTTGTACCCTGCTAAAAATGTAACAGTATAGGAAACTCAGTGGTACCACTACCTCTGTTGTACAATGCTAAAAACAGAGTCTAGTTGAAATGTCTCAAAATACATATTTATTGGAAGTTCTGAGAGTTTTTTCTTTTTTTCTCACCCCTTGAGAAAAAAAGAAGGCCACTTTGCAGAATTTTCTCCAGATATTCTCCACCTTTGGGGTTTGTCAACTGTCATTTTCCCATCACGCTGCCTCAGAAAGATGGTGGTTCTGGAATATTGTGGATAAGGATGGATGGACTCACTCAGTCTGCCTCAAGCACTGTTTCCTGGACCCCTGCTGGCTGCCCACACCTGTTTGCCATGCAGTCCGAGCCACCGGACGGTCCGCGAGTGGCTGCTAAGTGGTGTGCAGCCGCCCATTCCCTCAGCAAGCCGCCATTTTGTGTAAAAATGACAGATCGTTCTTGTACATCAAGGGCCTTTGATACAAATGGCAGCCATAAAGCAGCTATTTACACAAGATTACAGGCATAAATGGTCTGGCCAGTGTGGTGGTCTGTGACCTGGAGTCTGGGAGGGGGAGTGGGGGGGGAGTCTGCCAGACTCCACCTCCCTCTCAGACTCCTGTGACATCCCTAATTGTGGATGATACAAAATGGTGGTCAAGCTGCCAGTGCAGTTGCTGCTGCTGCATTGTAGCTGTGCTAGTATTTATTTGCTTGTTTGCTTATTTGTTTGTTTATTTCATTTCTATACCTCCCAATAGCCAAAGCTCTCTGGGTGGTTCACAAAAATTAAAACCAAAAAAGCACACAGTAAAACAATATAAAATACAAAAACATTAGAACCGCAATAGAACACTACAACCAGAATAAAACCAGAGTAAAACTTAACAACAATGCAGAGGTTTAAAATACAGATTTAAAACAGCAAAGCTAAAGACTAGAAAGCTAAAATACTAAAATGCCTGGGAGAATAAAAAAGATCTTCACCTGGCGCCAGAAGGAATACAATGTAGTTGCCAGGCAAACCCTGCTAGGGAGCTCATTCCACAGCCAGGGGGCCACAGCAGAAAAGGCCCTCTTCCTAGTAGCCACCCACCTCACTTCATTTGGTCCCAGTGGAGGATGGTGGCTCTGATTTCGGTAGGACCGTAAATCCATTCTGAGTTTCAGTCAGAATGAGCCAGAACTTCTAAAAGAGTTGTCCAAGATGCTGAATCTGTTTTGGGGATAGGGTTCAGAGATTCGGATAGCTCCTTCAGAGAATGGATTCATTGCCCCACTGAAATTGGAGCCACCAGCTTCCACTGGCTACTACCACTGCTAATGGTGAGCCCAATCCCAAACAACTGTTGAAGAATTTCTCCCCACTATCACTCAGAGAGTTTTGATGAACCACCTCACCCATTTCTCTGAACAGAAATGGGACAGAACATTTTGAAAGGCATATTTGTGCACAGCTCTGGCTAAGACTAATTATACTTCTAGCCCTACTTGGACCTTTTGATTCCAAGGATAAAATTGTGGTTGGTATTATAACACCAGCCAGAGTGCCAATACACAAATAGAGATGTTGTGGGAGTCTGGGCGGGGGGGGAGTCTGGTGGACTCCACCCCCATGCTGGCTCGGCCTCCCAGCAGCCACCCACCTAGCCAGAACACACTTACTGGGCTGTTCTCCATGCACTGCATGGTCTGCAAGCACCTGGCAGCCACCTGCCCCCTCGTCAAGCAGCCATTTTGCATAAAAATGGTGGCTCTGTTTTTTTTGTAAAAGTAATGTTGCATAAATGGCAGCTGTAAAGGGGCCATTTATGTAACATTACAGGTGTAAATGATCCATTTACACCTGTAATGTTGCACAATGGCCGCTTTACAGCCACCATTTATGCAACATTACTTTTACAGAAAAACCCAAGCCACGATTTTTATGCAAAATGGCAGCTGGGCAAGGGGACGGGTGGCCACTGGGGGGTTGCTGGGTGCTCATCAGGTTGTTCAGTGGCTTGTTCAGTGCAGTGAGAGGGGTGGACAGTGATAGCAGTTCAGTGAGCACCCAGTGAGGATGGACTGCAGTGAGTCCATCCATCCCATTCCATATACACAATACTAAGAATGGAACTTACGATGGCTATGGTCATTTGGGTCAACACTCTTCCTTTCACTTGGACAGATAAGTTTGGGTTCAGCTCCCTTGTCCCCATGGCTCTGGAGATTCCAAGGACGTCTTTGAGTTCTCTGGAGTCTTAAAAAAACAACCAGACTGACAGACACATCCACCTGTATTCAAGAGATGTCAAAGAGACATTTGATGATGCCTGATATTTTCATCTATTTTCTGTACAATTGACTCATTCTCCATAACCCCTACCAGATGCATCAAGTCTTTCAGCTGCTGTCAATCACATGCCAACGTGTATTTTACTAAGCTCAAATCAAAGCAGATGTTTTGACAAAAGAGAACAGAAAATAGCTGTCAATGCATCAAAGATACATAAAGACAGCGAAATGATGGGTAGAGAAGATAGAAAGGGATGTCCCTGCTGTACATATAATGGACCCAGAGTTGTCACCAGAGGATTGTTTGGATAGCTGAGTCAGTCTGGAGAATATCTTACTGTTTCCTTAAATCAAGACAGGAGAAAACAAGGACCTAGTGATGGGGCAGAAATGTGTTCAATTCACTTTTGAATGTAAATGTACCAAAGTTTGCAGTTCTGAACCGCCATGTGAACTGAAACTCTTTTGAAATTTGCACTTCTCCAAAATTTGTAACAGAGTTCTCCATCTAAAGCATGCATACAGAAATGTGTAAATTAGGGAAATAGCATACAATTGGTCACAAATATGTATTCTAGGTAAAATACACATACAAATGCATGTTTTCAGAGAAATGTGCACAAAAACACTTACGCATTTTTGTGTGAAATTTAAAAACAAAAGAACACCACCACCACCACCATCTCAAAGTTCAGGATGTACCAAACTTAAGTCTGGATAAATTCAAAATGAGAAATTGACAGAAACTGGAACAGAAAAATCTGTCCATCCCTAGGAAGAGCTGCATTAGACGGCTGAAGCAAGAATATTGTATAATTCTAAGCTATTCCTGTCCCTTTTGCTATTTGCTAGGAAGCAGAATTTGGGCAGGCTTGAACATGAAAAGCTGTTTTGTACTGTGTCACACCATTGGTCTATCTAGACCAGTATACCTTGACTTTTCCTGGTAAAAGGAAACAAACTGGGAGTATTTTGTGCACAAAGAAGGGCCATGAAGTCTTCAAGAAACTATTCTGTTTACCCTGTATTCTGGCCACTTGCAGCTTGGAGGTTAGCTTATGCATGACAGTTATAGGAACCAATGGTCACATGTAAGCTAACATCTTGGTTAAAGGGTAAATTAAAAATAATAATTCATTTTGGAAATGAATGCTCACCCTCAGTGGAGAAAAGCTCCTCCTGCAGAACTTAGAGAGAGCAGGAAGGCTCATACAGGAGGAGGCACTCTTTTGCATGTCCTGGGCCCAAGCCATGCCCTCATCAGTGTGCATATATCAACATTATGATACGGGAAATAA
Organism: Heloderma suspectum; assembly: GCF_057233095.1. Classification (NCBI taxonomy): domain Eukaryota; kingdom Metazoa; phylum Chordata; class Lepidosauria; order Squamata; family Helodermatidae; genus Heloderma; species Heloderma suspectum. Next base: position 26,385,824 of record NC_139467.1, read on the forward strand.
TGCTTGGGAAACTGACAATCCCTACCCCTCTGCAAATACTGAAGGATCATCTCCTGTGCATACCTGCCTGGACCCTAAGATCATCTTCAGCAGTCCTTTTCTGGGTGCCCTACCAAAGGAAGTGAGGTGAATGGCTACTAAGATGAGGGGCTTTTCTGTTGTGGCACCCCAGTTGTGGAATCAGCTTCCCAGAAAGGCTCACCTGGCACCTGCTTTGTACTTTTTTCAGCACCAGAAGAAAAGCTTCTTATTTTCCCTGACATATTTAGTTGTTTAGTTCTTTTAAATCTGTTACTGTATTTTAAATATTTACACTGCTGCTTGGGAAGTTGGAAAAATACATTTGCGGGGTGGAGTTTGATTATTTTTCCTAGGCCTCCCCCAGACTTTGTTCCAGTTTCCACTGTGGCACTCAACGTGGTCTGCAACAAATCAGGCCAATGCACAGATTTCCCAGGCATTTTGTGCATTTTTTCCCTGCAGGTTTGCAATTCGCACAAATTTCTGAGCAATTTGCTCAAATTACAGCAGAATTTGCACAATTCTGGCCAGAATTTGCACAAATTGCTCAGAAAGTTGTGCAATTTCCACAACCTGTGGGGGGGGGAGCACAAAAAAAGTTCCCAGAGTTCGGGGAAATACCCACAGCTCAGCTTGCAAATGCAAAGCGAGTTGTACACACCACAGAACTCCATCGGGTCAAAAAAAGAACTGGATTTCCCAGCGACAGACATCCCTAAAAACTGCTAGGTTTCCCCCCCCATTTATATTGTAGTTTTAAACTTTTAACCTTTTATATTGTATTTTATCATGTTGTATTTTATGGTTTTCATCACTGTGAACTGCCCAGAGAACTTTGGCTATTGGGTGATATAGAAATGTAATAAAATAAATAAACAAACTAATAAATAAATAAATAAATAAATGCACACTGGGAAAGCTCCTAAATCTGAAGTTTATTCTGAATCAAGCCTAGGGGAGTTCTCCCACCACTAGTTCTGTGCAACATAATAGCCAATTGCATTTGATGCACATAAAAGCTTAAACCAACACATTGCTTTGAATTACATACAACATAATCAGTTTCCTTTCTCTGAGTGAGGATGTTATCTTTCCAAACTCTCCTTTGGTCTCCACCCTGCAGCCTTCGTCTCTATATGAACCTGATATTCCACAGGGTACATAATCATCAGGAAGTTGAATACATAATTTATGCAGAGACCTTCTGATTCTATGCCTGGATGGGCAAGTGACATTTCCAAAGGAAATTTAGCTAAACAACAGCACTGAGCTCCCATCGCTCTCTGACAAGTTTAATAAGCTCGTTTTTATGTTTGCCAAATTGCCTGACCTTAACTTTACCTCTACCACCAAGGGGAGAGAGAAGTGATATTTGTATTAGAATGTTGCGGCTCGGTTAAAAAATAATGAGCACAAATTTAGGTTTAAGCTTCAAGAAGCCCCAAAGAATGCCATTTATTTGATTTGTTTTCTGCATTTTTAGTGGCCAGACATCTTAAAGCACAACTTAGTTCATGACTGGCAATTTCCTTTGTGTCCTACTAGTTGTGTTGCATGTACAGATTCTTGTGCTAAATGGAAGGCATGTCAAGTCAAAGCTCATCCCAGGACAACTTGGGTGTTAAACCTACCAGTACATTGGGATTCACTGGTGTTTGGGAACTGCAGCAGTAGATTGGCTAGGACCAAACATTCTTTTCCAGCTTCATAAACCATGTTTTATGAAGATGGGAAAGAACTTCCGACCCCCAGCAATATATTGCTGTAGACCAGGCGTGGTCAACTGGTCAGTCCAGGGGGCAATTTCCCACCCACACTAAACCCACGCAGCCACACTCCCACCACCACTGCCACAGAAAAAAGAAAAAGGAGTGAAAAGCTATAGAGGCTTAGACTTAACTTGAAAACTAGTGCAATTTGTCAATATTAAGCCTCCATAGTGGTTTGCCAACAAATTTCAGATTTTTACTGGGGATATAGGGGCAACAGGGTTGTGGGGGCTTAACTGGGGGGGGGATGTTGCCAACCCCTGCTGTAGACTCTCAACACCAGTGCATTCCTGGCTTGCTTTAAACTGGACATTACCTGTAGCCTGGAGAAGAGAAGATTAAGGGGAGATACAGAATAGTGGTCTTCAATTTCCTGCAAGACAGTCAGAAGATAGAACAAACCTGCTCCCTGCTGCTCCAGAGGGCAGGACTAGGTCCAATGGATGGAATTTGTAGGAAAGCCAGTTTCAGGAAAACATTAGGAGAAACCTTGCTGTGGAGGATGGTGGCTCTGATGTCATGGGGCAATGAATCCACTCCGGGTTTCAGTCAGAACGAATCAGAACTCTAAAGGAGATATCCAAGATGCTGAATCCAATCCCAAAATGAATCCAGCACCTTGGACAGTTCCTTTAGAGTTGTGACTGGTTCTGACTGAAACCCAAAGTAGATTTGCCATCCCACTGACATTGGAGCCACCAGCCTCCACTTCAGGTTCTTGAGCAGCGGATGGGTGGCCATCTATCAGGGATGCTCTGCTCATGTCCTGCATTGCAGATCCTGCATTGAGCAGGGAGGGGTTGAATTAAGTGACCTCCAAGATCTTTATCATTTTATAAACAGCATTACTTCATATTTCACAGTGCCCGCCATGGCAAATGCTGCTGTACAAATGGCAGCTGTATGAGTCAGCCTTGGGAAGAGGCACCTAGAAAACCCACTTCATCATGGGACAACCCTATCATCTATCAAAGGCACTCCTTTGCTGCCAATTGTAAAATATGCTCAGATTTAAACACCACTGACTGTGTCCTGTGGAAATTAACACACATCACCAGAAAGACAGCTGCAGATGATTAATTAATGCATGTCATGTGTGAGGAATGGGAGGGGAGCTTGCTAAATTGACAGCTTATAAAATGTTCCTCCTAAAATGGAAAGGTTGGCAAACTGTGGCATGGGCCAATAAGTTGGGTTAAGTGTGTGGCCTATGGACCAGTAAATTGTACATCATCTACATTCAGATATACAGGCTTGTAGACTCTCTGGTCCAATGAACCTAGTAATGAAAGAATTCAGGGCTGCCCAGGACCCAAGATTGAGCACCTTGGTTGTCCGGGTGTTGATAAGATTTCATAGGAGGATTAATTTTATTAACAGCATCTCAGGTTTGTATCTTGTCTGAGCAGTATTGTGTGCTGTTTAAAGAGAAATGAAAGAACCCCCCTCTCTCCCTGCCCACAGGCTGATAAGAATGGATGCCACTTTTATACACACATAGAGACAGACAGAACAGTGCAAGGTATAACTCACTTGGCTCAAAGAAAAGATTTTTATTTCTTTATTTTTTGCAAAATAAACCTCATGGCTTTTTTAATCATATGGATGGTGATTTGTGAAGGTTACAAAGGATGCTGTCAGGATTCTTGCTTTCAAACTCATTTTTATGACATCTTCTGGCTTGTAGCAACAGGAAATTGGAATATTTGTTATTGAAATACCATTTCCAAGTTGCCTATTATGCCAAGTCCTTTCATACGTTCAACTTCTTCAGAGTTCTTTGTTGCATGAAGAGGGACATACACACATAGAGTTGAATGTATATACATTAGAGCTGGGCACAACTGGCCTCTAGAAATCTCTACCCTATTTGTGGGGAGAAAAATTGGGGGGGAAGGATTTCAGTGAATTCCTCCAGGGTAGAAGAAATGCTCCATAAATTGTTCACAGGTAGGGCTTACCAGTGGCGGAGGTTGTAGCAGAGTTTCTTTCTCCCCCCCCCCCCGCAAGGGCGGTTTGTAGGGATGTCAGAGAATTCCGCCATGGATCTCGGGGAGGCCGAATGCCAGCACATTCGGCCCCCCGAAATCGGTGGCAGAACGGTCTGCCCCCCTGCCCCCCCACGGGACGGGACTTACCTTGGGTGGATCTTCCTGGTGGCGGCGGCTCCGGCGGCGGTTCGGCGGCGGTGCGGCGGCGGCTGCGGCGGCCAGTCTTCCGACCGGCTGCCGCCACTGCCATTTCCAGTTAAAAAAAAACAAAAACAAAAACACGTCATAGGCTACGTAAAGATTTACATAGCCTATCATGGCTAGCTTTTTCAAAAACACCATGATAGGCTACGTAAATGTTTATGTAGCCTATCACGGCTGATTTAAAAGAGAAAAAGAAAACATGCGTACGCAAATGGTGGCACCCATGGGCGCTGCCATTTGCGTCCCTGCTAGCCAGAGGCCGGATGTCCAGCCACTGGCAGAGCCGTCCGGCGGCTCCGCAGAATCCCTGCAGAGCGGATCCGGCTGGCCAGAATTTCGGGGGGAGGGACGGAGTGCCTCCCCCCCACCACGAATGTCACCCTTCGAAAAGGTAAGTGACTTTCGTACATCCCTAGTGGTTTGTTGTTGATGTGGTTTTGGGGGGTTGTTTGTTTCTGTCTGTGTGTGTTTTGTGTGTGTGTGTGTTTTGCTGCAAGTGGCAATGACATTAACTGTGTTGGCAGCCTGGCCCCCATTTTGCATTTTCCAGAATACACTATACTAGGGATGTACGAAAGTCACTTACATTTTTGCGGATTGTGTTCGCGGTGTGGGGAAGGCACTCCATCCCTCCCCCTGGAATAATCGACGGCGGGGGGAGGCGATCCAGTCCTCCTCCCCGGAATCCTGCCCGGTCGGCTCCGCTCCGCAGCCGGCCAGGCCAGTCCACAGCCGGAATTCCGGCCATGGATGGGCTGCTGTGGATGCAAATGGCAGCTGCCGTAGCAGCCGCCATTTGCGTCCAGCCAGGCAGCTGTGATGGGCTATGTAAGTATTTATGTAGCCTATCATGGCTGGGCAAACAAACAAACAAACAAAAATGGCGTATGCATAGGGATGTCAGAGAATTCTGCCACAGATCTCAGGGATGCCGAATGCCAGCGCATTCGCCCCCCCGAAATCGGTGGCAGAATGGTCAGCCCCCCCTGCCCCCCCGCCCCCCGGACAGGACTTACCTTGGGCAGATCTTCCTGGCGGTGGCGGCTCCGGTGCCGGTGCGGCGGTGGCGGCCGGTCTTCTGACTGGCCGCTGCCGCCACCATTTCCAGTTTAAAAAGAAAAAAAGTGATAGGCTACATAAAGATTTACGTAGCCTATCACGGCTAAATTTTTTAAAAAACACCGTGATAGGCTATGTAAATGTTTATGTAGCCTATCACGACTGTCTTAAAAAAAAAAACACACACGTACACAAATGGCGGTGCCCATGGGCGCCGCCATTTGCGTTCCTTATTTTGGCACGTCTTAGTCTACGTAAACATTTACGTAGACTAAGACAACGAAAATAAGGGGAATGCAAATAGCGTAGCGTCTACGCTATTTGCGTTCTCTTTATTTTTGCCATCTTAGTCTACATAAATGTTTACATAGACTAAGACATGCCAAAATAAAGAACGCAAATGGCGGAGCCCATGGGCGCCGCCATTTGCATACGCGTGTTTGTTGGTTTTTGTTTTAAATCAGCCGCGATAGGCTACGTAAACATTTACATTGCCTATCACGGCTGACTGCAGGGACGCAAACGGCGGTGGCTATGGCCGCCGCCATTTGTGTCCCTGTTAGCCAGCGGCTGGATGTCTGGCTACTGGTGGAGCCGGCCAGTGGCTCCTCAGAATCGCTGCGGAGCACAGCCGGCCAACCAGGATTCCGGGGGGGGGAGGAACGGAGCACCTCCCCCCCGGCGAGGATTCTGGGGGGAGGGACGGAATGCCTCCCCCCCAACCATCAGCATAATCCCTGAAAGGTAAGTGATTTTCGTACATCCCTACGGCGGCCGCCATTTGCGTTCCCTATTTTTCACCGTTTTAGCCTATGTAAATATTTACGTAGGCTATTATGGCAAAAAAAAAAAGGGGGAACGCAAATAACGTAGTGGGAGCTATTTGCGTTCCTTTTTTTTTTTTTTTTGCCGTAATAGCTTATGTAAATATTTACGTAGGCTAAAACGGTGATAAAAAAGGAACACAAATAGCGCCCACTACCTTATTTGCGTTCCCCTTTTTTTTTCACCATAATAGCCTACGTAAATGTTTATGTAGACTAAAATGGCGAAAAATAGGGAATGCAAATGGCGGCCACCGTAACCGCTGCCATTTGCGTACGCCGTTTTTCTTTCTTTCTTTTTTTGCTTGGCTTGCCAGGATAGGCTATGTAAATACTTGCGTAGCCTATCACAGCAAAGACGAGGACGGCAATGGTGGCTGTGGCAGCCGGACGAAAGTCCAGCCGCCACCGCTGCTGCTGGACTCGATGCCGGAGCCGCTGCCATCCAGATCGTCTGCCCAAGGTAAGCCTCGTCCTGGGGGGAATCCGCGGGGGGGGGGCGGGGGGGCAGGCTGTTCCACCACAGATTTCAGGGGGCCGAATGCCAGTGCATTCAGCCTCACTGAAATCCGTGGTGGAATTCTCCGCCATCCCTACACTATACCTAGAATCATTCTGGGGCATTGTGTGTGGGGTGTGTGTGGGGGGGGGGAGGGAACGTGGATACATATCAGAGGAATCTGTCTGGGGGTGGAGTTTGCTGAACTTTCAGCAGCTTGCCCCTCCAGACTTTGGCTCACCTCCCGGTGAGCTTATCTGATTCAATTGCATCAAGTTGGGCTAGCTCATGGATTATTCAAGGGTTTTGGGGGGTGTAAATAGAAATGTGTGCGAATGAAGCTACAATTTGCACAAATTACAGATGAAATTTCTGCAAGTTATTGTTACTAACATCAACACATTACTATTTACAGGGGATGAAAAAAGTTTCTGGATTTCAGGAAAAATCCTGCAGCTCAGCTCCCAGAAGTTGAGGAAAATCCAGCAAGCCCAAAAAGGACTGGATTTCCCTGTGACATACTGTCAGGGCCAGAAATATTGGAACAAGGATAACTGTTTTGGCAGTTAGCCTCTCTACACCACCACATTGAAGTTGAGAGGAAACTAGGGATGGTGGAGAATTTCTCCCCGAATCTCCGGGAGGCTGAATGCCAACGCATTCGGGACCCCGAAATTGGTGGTGAAATTCTCCGCCGGCCCCCCGCCCCCCCCGGGATGGGACTTACCTCGTGCGAATGTCCCTCTCGGCGGCAGGTCCCGGTGGCGTTTCGGTGGCGTTTCGGTGGGGGTGGCGGAAGCGGCCGGTCTTCTGACCGGCTGCCACTGCCGCCATTGCAAAATAAAAAAGTAAAGTAAAAAAAAAACAACACACCCATGATAGGCTACGTAACGATTTATGTAGCCTATCACGGCTAGATTTCCAATGTCAGCCGTGATAGACTACGTAAATTGTCACGTAGCCTATCACGGGTGACTTTGAAAAAAAAAAGCGCGTACGCAAATGGCAGCGCCCATGGGGCGCCGCCATTTGCATTCCTTAGTTTGGCACGTCTAGTCTACGTAAAGATTTACGTAGACTCCAGCGAAAATAAGGGCAACGCAAATAGCGTTCCCTTATTTTCGCCGTAGTCTACGTAAATCTTTACGTAGACTAGACGTGCCAAACTAAGGAATGCAAATGGCGGCGCCCCATGGGCGCTGCCATTTGCGTACGCGCTTTTTTTTTTTCAAAGTCACCTGTGGTAGGCTACGTGATGATTTACATAGCCTATCATGGCTGACTTTGGAAATCTAACCGTGATAGGCTACATAAATCGTTACGTAGCCTATCACGGGTATGTGTGTGTTTTTTTTACTTTACTTTTTTTTTCGCGGCCAGGTAGACAGGGCGCTCCTCCCCAGCCTGAATTTCGGCGGCGAGGGATGGGGCGCCTCCCCCCCAGCCTGAATTTCGGCCGGGCGAGGCGGGGCGCCTCCCCCCCTCGCCTGAACTCCGAGGGGAGAAGCGAAGCACCGCCCCCCCACCGCGAAGCAAGCTGCGGGACAAGGTAAGTCCCTTTCGTCCATCCCTAAAGGAAACACACCCAGATGGGAGCGAAGTCAGGACTTCCAGCTGTAATTCAAGGGGTTTGACAAAAGTGGGGCACTAACCATTCAGGAAGTACAGCCAGTGGCATACACACATACCTGTCGTTGGTGGCTCATAAGTAATGGAACAAATGACTGACAAGCAGCTGCATAGTCAGGTGTGGACCATTTCCTGGGTACGCCATGACCAATCAAGCAGATAAAAGGCCTGGAGGTGGTTCTGAGTGTTACATTTGCATTTGGTAGCTGTTCACTGGAACTCCCAACATGAGGTCCAAAGAGGTGTCCATGCCAGTCAAGGAGGCCATCATTAGGCTGAGGAAACAAAATAAACCATCAGAGAAATAGCAAAACTTTGGGAGTGGCCAGCACAACAGTTTGGAACATCCTGAAAAAGGAGTTACGTGGCAAGCTCAGCAACAGCAAAAGGCCTGAAAGACCACAGAAGAAAACTAAAGTGGATGACCGCAGAATGCTGCTCATGGTGAAGAGGAACCCTTTCATAACATCTAGCCAGGTCAAGAATGCTCTTGAGGAGGTTGGCATGTCATTGTCAACATCTACAGTCAAGAGACGGCTTTATGAATGTAAATACGGAGGCTTCACAACAAGGTGCAAACCACTGGTAACACTCAAGAACAGATAGGCCAGATTAGCCTTTGCCAGCAAACATCTAAAAAAGCCTGCCCAGTTCTGGAATAAGATTCTTTGAACTGATGAAACTTTGTACTGGTAAACCAAGATTAACTTGTACCAGAATGATGGGAAGAGAAAAGTATGAAGAAGGAAAGGAACAGCTCATGATCCAAAGCATACCACATCATCTGTCAAACATGGTGGAGGCAGTGTTATGGCATGGGCATATATGGCTGCCAATGGAACCGAGTCACTGGTGTCTATTGATGAGCTGAACACTGATAAAAGCAGTAGGATGAATTCTGAAGTGTATAGGACTATACTTTCTGCTCAGATTCAGCCGAATGCTGCCAAACTGATACTCCGCCACTTCATATTGCAGATGGATAATGACCCAAAACATACAGCAAAAGCTACCCAAGAGTTTCTCAAGGCAAAGAAGTGGGATGTTCTTCAATGGCCAAGTCAGTCACCTGATAACCCAATAGAGCATGCTTTTCACTTACTGAAGACAAGACTGAAGGCAGAAAGACGCACAAAAAAGCAGCAGCTGAAGGCAGCTGTAGTAAAGGTCTGGCAAAGCATCTTGAGGGAGGAAACTCAGCATTTGGTCATGTCCATGGGTTCCAGTCTTCAGGCAGTCATTGACTGCAAAGGATTTTCCTCCAGGTATTAAAGGCGATCCTTAAGTTTGAAATGATGTTGGTTTGTTCCATTACTTATGAGCCATCAATGATGGGGGTGTGTGTATGCCACTGGCTGTACTTCTTGAATGGTTAGTGCCCCACTTTTGTCAAACCCCTTGAATTACAGCTGAAAGTCCTGACTTCGCTCCCATCTGGGTGTGTTTCCTTTAGGGGTGTACGAAACCCCGCTTACCTGGCTCCACCGGGTTCCGCAGGTGGGGGGAGGCGATCCATTCCTCCCCCCGGAATCCTGCCCGGCTGACTCCACTCCACGGCCAGGCCGTGGAGCAGCTGGCCAGGCCAATCCACAGCGGGGCCTCCAGCTGCTGCCAGGCTGGTGCGGACGCAAATGGCGTCCTGTGTAGGGGACACCATTTGCGTCCTTACACCGGCCCGTGATAGCCTACGTAAATATGTACGTAGCCTATCACAGCTAAAGCAGGGACGCAAATGGCGTCCCCTACGCCATTTCCATTCCCGCTTTAGCCCTGATAGGCTACGTAAATATTTACATAGCCTATCATGGCAAAAAAAACAGGGAACACAAAGGGCAGTGGCTAGGGATGTATGAAAGTCACTTACCTTGCCCAAAATTTGATTCATGGTGGGGGGGAGGCGCTCCGTCCTTCCCCCCAAAATTCTGGCCGGGGGGGAGGCGCCCTGTCCCTCCCGCCGAGAATCCTGCCTGGCCGGGAACGCAAATGGCAGCGGCCATAGCCGCCGCTGTTTGCATCCCTGCAATCATCCGTGATAGGCTACGTAAATGTTTACGTAGCCTATCACAGTATTTTTTTAAAATCTAGCCATGATAGGCTATGTAAATCTTTACGTAACCTATCACTTTTTTTGGTGTTTTTTTTTTTTTTACTGGAAATGGCGGCGGCGCCAGCCGGTCGGAACACCGGCCGCCGCAGCCACCGCCGCCGCACCGCCGCCGCACCGCCGCACCAGCCGCTGCCACCAGGGACTTTCGCACAAGGTAAGCCCTGTCCCGGGGGGGCGGGGGGCAGACCGTTTTGCCACCGACTTTGGGGGGCTGAATGCGCTGGCATTCGCCTCCCCGAGGTTCGTGGTGAAATTCTCTGACTTCCCTAGCGGTGGCTACGACGGCCACCATTTGCATTCTCTCTTTTTTTGCCATGATAGGCTACGTAAATATTTAAATAGCCTATCACAGCCTCCGCAGGGATGCAAATGGCGTCCCTGCATTAGCCGTGATAGGCTACGTAAGTATTTACATAGTCTATGATGGCCATTCGAAAGACGTGAATAGGGATGTACAAAAGTCACTTACCGTTTCGTGGATCTGCTCCGCAGTGGGGGGGAGGCGCTCCGTCCCTCCACCCGGAGTCCTGCCAGGCTGGCTCCGCTCCACGGGGCTTCCGTGGAGCTGCTGGCTGGCTCCACCCGCAGCCAGACATCCAGCCACTGGGCATCAGGGACGCAAATGGTGGCAGCCGTAGCCACCGCCGTTTGCGTCCCTGTACTTAGCCGTGATAGGCTACATAAATATTTATGTAGCCTATCACGGCAAAGTAAAAAAAAAAATGCATATGCAAATGGAAGTGGCTATGGCAGCTGCCATTTGGATTCGATACTTTCACCGTTCTAGCCTAAGTAAATATTTACATAGGCTAGAACGGCAAAAAATAGCGAACGCAAATGGCGGCGGCCATAGCCGCCGCCATTTGCGTACGCTGCGCCTGGCTGCGGCTAGTCAGGAGACCAGCTGCTGCCACCATCAAACCCACTGCTGCATCCGCCGCCACACCTGCCGCCGCCACACTCACTGCTGCCGCCCCGCTGCCACACCTGTCACCGCCGCACCCGCCGCCACACCTGCTGCCACCACCCCACCACACCCGCTGCACCGCCGCACCGCCCAGTGGAACCCGGTGGAGACAGGTAAGGGAAATTTCATACATCGCTAGCCCAAAGTCATCCAGTGAGATAACTAACAGGAGGTTTGATCATGAGCTGGATGTGGAAATACAAAGCTGAGCTGGGGGCAAGTGGGGTGCTGATGTGTGTAGGAGTAAGTCGCACTGAACTCAATAAGACTTACTTCTGAGTAGACATAGACAGAGTTGGTTCTCCTCTCCATTTTAGCCTCACAACATCAACAACAACGCTGGATGTCGAAATATAAAGCTTAGCAGGGAGAATAGTACCTCGTGCAGGGCTCCAGGACCAGCATGGTCATTTTAAAAGGTTTTTTCTTTCTTTAAAACAGCATTACTTTAAACAGAGAGTGCATCGCTCAGGCACACCTAGGACAGCCTTATTTTGGGAAGCCCTGAGGAGGAGGAAGTGTTTTGGCTGAAAGTAATTACTGCACGTCTCAGGGCAGGGGAAAAAAATACGTAAATATCTACAAAAAATAGCCTTTCTTATGGAAGTTATGCAGACTCATGGAGATGGCTGGGCACCAGAATTACGGTTGTCGGTACGGATTTATCCTCGTAATTTTCAGAGCGGAAAAAAAGAGGACCATTCCGGGGGCTTGTTAAGGATGGAACTGAGCACTGCCTGCTTTGTCTCTCTGTTTCCAAGCCTGCGATGTGATTTGCAAATCTCCAAAACTGAAAAAAAAAGAAAAGAAAAAGCCATGCATGAAAACCTGGATGCTTTTTGCATAGCTGCCTTTACCGTGATAGGCTACATAAATACTTACGTAGCCTATCATGGAAAGAGCAGCGGCGCAAATGGCGTAGTGGCCACCGTTTGCGCCCCTGTTCTTTGCCGTGATAGGCTACATAAATACTTACGTAGCCTATCACGGCAGCCTGGCAGAATGCAAATGGTGGCTGCTACGGCAGCCGCCATTTGTGGCCACAGCAGCTGGCCGTGGCTGGAACTCCAGCTGCAGACGGCCCTGGCCGGCGGCTCCACAGATCCACTGCGGAGCAGAGCTGGCCCAGGGAGGATTCCAGGGGGAGAGACGGAGCGCCTCCCCCTCACCGTGAATCAAAGCTGCGAAAAGGTAAGTGACTTTCGTACATCCCTATTGAATAGAAACACACACCGAGAATGTGATCCGATACGGCATGGGATGGTATGACCTTCAAAGTGAAACTTAGAGACATTTGATGAACTCAAGATTTGCTTGTAAGCACAGCCCTAGATGAGATTCATCCCAATTGCTTCCCTCCATGTATTCACTGAATATGTGCACAAGATTTATATAATCCTAGGGATGTCAGAGAATTCCGCCATGGACTCCAGTGAGGCTGGATTCTTTAGAATTCAGCCTCCTGGAGTCCGTGGTGGAATGGCCTCCCCCCCTGCCACCCCGCGGAACCCCCCCAGGGTGGACCTACCTGGTGGCGGATGTGGCGGCGGCCGCTGCTGGGCTGCTGCAGCCGCAAATGGCTGCAGTCGTAGCGGCTGCCATTTGTGTCCCTACACTAGCCCATGATAGGCTATGTAAATATTTATGCAGCCTATCCCCTATGCCAATTGTGTCCCCGCTTTATCCATGATAGACTACGTAAATATTTACATAGCCTTTCACGGGCTATCGTAGGGACACAAATGGCATCCCCTACACAGGTCGCCATTTGCATCCTCAGCATCCAGGCAGCGGGTGGAGGCTCTGCTGTGGCAGCTCCACAGACTGCCCGCGGAGCGGATCCGGCTGGGCAAGATTCCAGGGGGGAGGACCGGATCACCTCCCCCCTGTTGAGGATTTCAGGGGGAGGAACAAATTGCCTCCCCCCACCCGCGGACAACAGTGGAGCCAGGTAAGTGGGGCTTCGTACACCCCTATAAAATCCTTGATTGTCCAGGACACAGAAGTTTGTGGAACACTGCTTCTGATTTTGAATCAGAAGCAGTTTATGTGAATTGGCCCTCACTGTGGATACACTCCTATTACGATTTCTGTGATTGTGGTAAATCGCCCCCCCACAAAAAAAAACCAACCCGGAGAGTTTCAACGCAGATGTTTGAGGTTCCAAATCTGCTTGTTTACATTACAGTATTTAAATGCATAACATAAATCAATGTCATTGATGAAAACCAGGGTACTTTGGGTTGAATGTTTTCAGTACCATGATGCATGCCAACACATCTGTCACAGGATGTTATCAGGTAACAGGGCTAAGACTAAGGATGTCAGGGGAATCCTTCTGGAGGGGGTGGAACCTGACGAGCTTTCATTGGCTCAGTCCCCCGGACTTTGGGTCGTGTTCCGTTAACTCCCCCAACTCAGTCTGCAGGGAGTTGGGCCAGTTAGCAGATTTCCCATATTCTTTAATTTGCACAGATTACAGGTGCAATTTCCACAAATCTCTATTTGCACAAATTGTGGCCTAACAACAACTACAAAATCTGCAAAAAGTCCCTGGAGTTCAGGGAATGCAAGCTGAGTCAGGCAGGCAGCGGAACTCTGTCAAACCCCTAAAGGGCTGGATTTCCAAGCAGTGGACAATACATCCCTAGCTAGGACAGATTAATGGTTTAGCTCTCTTACATGTACATGCAAACTACTTTACATCAGCATGCCCTGATGGTTTGAATATCTAGGTCTCAGTCTTCACCCACTGCTATTATGCTCTTCCTGGTGTTTTCTGAGTATATGAGAGTTTTATGTAGGGCTGTCTCCAGGTTTGGTGGGGCTACTGACACCTCTGGTAGTCCCCCATCACACACAGTGAACCCCAGCCCTATCCCACCCACCTTTATTATTTCCCTTACCTTGTGTTGCTCACATTATGCAGGAGCACCACCCAAAAAGCTAGTCTAACTAACAATCTCTGCTGCTAGCACCCACCATTTTAACCCCCCTACAATGCCTCCAGGGTCCTAACATCATGACACTCTGGTGTAGGGATGTTGGAGAAATCCACAATGTATTCAAATGAGTTCAGATTTTTATGAATCTGACCTGCAGATTCCACAGTGGACCAGCTTTTTCTGAGTAATGCAGATTTCATGGTCTTGTGGACCATTTTTTAAAAAACGTCTGGAGGGATTTGTGTAAATTTGCACTTATGCTAATGCACACTTGTGCTAAAGTGCATTAGCACAAATGCACACTTGTACAAGTGGAACAAAATTCTGATACATCCCTTAAAAAATCCAATTCCACCAATGAGCAGGTGATGGAACAGAAGATTCCCAACAAGCTATGAAACACAGAAAGATTAAAGAATGGTTTTAGCAAAATCTGTGCATCTGTACTCTGGAGTGATCCTATGTCAGGTCCTCAGAGGCATTGTAGGGAATATAAAGTGATGGTCACCACCGCCACAGCTACGCAGGCTCCACTGCTGAAGAAAGGAGGGTTGTGAGAACCTCTGAGCCCTGGTAGCTAGCATTTGAAGTCAATGGCACTCTTGGTGGTGGGCCCACTTTTAGGTAGGGATGTCGGAGAATTTCTCCACGAATCTCTGGGAGGCCGAATGCCAAGGCATTTGGCCCCCGGAAATTGGTGGAGAAATGGTCCGCCACCCCCCCTGCCACCCCCCGGGATGGGACTTATCTTGGCCGAATGTCCCTGGCGGCGGCGGCTCCCTGCGGTGGTTCGGCGGCAGTTCGGCGGCGGTTCGGCGGCAGTTCAGCGGCAGCGGTGGTGGCGGCCGGTCTTCCGACCGGCTGCCACCACCGCCATTTCCAAGTGTAAAAAAAGACAACAACAACAAACGTAATAGGCTACGTAAAGATTTATGTAGCCTATCACGGCTAGATTTTCAAAAAACACTGTGATAGGCTACGTAAATCTTTACGTACCCTATCATGGCTGACTTTGGAGAGAAAAAAAAAGCGTGTAAGCAAATGGCAGCACCCATGGGCACCGCCATTTGCGTTCCTTATTTGGGCATGTGTAGTCTACGTAAACATTTACGTAGACTACAGTGAAAATAAGGGCAATGCTATTTGCGTTGCCCTTATTTTCGCCGTAGTCTACGTAAATGTCTACGTAGACTACACATGCCCAAAGAAGGAACGCAAATGGCGGTTCCCATGGGCGCCGCCATTTGTGTACGCGCTTTTTTTTTTTCCAATTCAGCCGTGATAGGCTACATAAAGATTTACGTAGCCTATCACGGCTGACTGCAGGGATGCAAACGGCAGGAGCAGAGGATTCGCGGCCGGAGGGATGGGGCGCCTCCCCCCCAGCCAGAATTTCGGCTGAAGGGACGGGGCTCCTCCCCCCCAGCCAGAATTTCGGCCGGAGGGATGGGGCACCTCCCCCCCGGCCAGAATTTCAGCGGGGAGGAACGGAGCGCCCCCCCCACCGTGAAGCCAGCTGCGGGACCAGGTAAGGGACTTTCGTCCATCCCTACTTTTAGGCTCAGGCTGTTGACAACTGCTCTATGGTGCCAGCCCTGGTTTTAAGAGCTACTGGCTTTCTTTCAGCTTGAACAGCCCTGTTCTTGTATGTAGTTAGTAGCAGGATACAATCAATTCTGACATCAGAAGAGCTGAGGCAGGTCTGCCTTTTCCAAGTGCCAACTCTCCCTCAATCAAAGCTGTCCCTTCCTGATAGCCCCATTCAGCTGGAGTGGAAAACCATAGATCCAGATACCTTACTTGTGTCTTTTTTGCAGAGGCTGTAAAAGGTGCAACTCCAGCCACATTGTTTGCTTCTGGCTGACCCCAAAATGGCCCTAGGTCAGCCTCAGTCTTTGCAAAGATAAAAGCTTTGTAAGAAGAGCTTTAAAAAAGAATGGGGATGTCATAAACCAGGTCACCTTGGCCTGGATTGTGCTGGTGCTTTGTGAAATTACTCTCACCCAAGAATAGGTCTATTAATGTTCAGTGAGACTGTCAGCTGCGAACTATGGATCTTAGGGGAATGGTAGGACAGGGGTTGTGTGGTTAAGTTTTTACCTCAATGAATCAATGGAAAGCCAGGTCTGGTCCTGACACAAAACACTTCTGAAGATATGGAGCATCTTTCTTCTTCAAAGAAGAGCTTTAGCAGACGGATACCACTGTAACAGCAGGGTGCTGGTTATGAGTAAGAGAGGTGGCAATGTATGTTCTGGGATCCAAAAGACCACACTTTGTCCCACAGGCCTGAGGCGGCTTTTGATTTGCATTTCTTGAAGGACCTACTGAAGTCCTTCCCAACCTGGTTCCATCCAGATGTGTTAAACTACAACTCCCAGCATGCCCCAGCCATGTTTGGGAAGGCAACGTCAGCTGCATGACAATCAGGCCCAGCATTAAGAGTCAGAATTGTCTGGCAGCTGATGGCCTGACACCTCATGAGGGCCCACTTTTGAGCCTGTCACTGACTCAAAATGCCAGCTTCAGCCACCCAAGCTTAAATGTCCTCACAGTGCCCCTTTGACCAGTGCTACAGCCTGACTGGCTGGTGCCAGCCATTTTATTTCCCTAGGGATGTCAGAGAATTCTGCGACGGATCTCAGTGAGGCCGAATGCCAGTGCATTCGGCCCCCCAAAAACTGTCGCGGAACGAAGCCCCCGCCCCCCCAACCCACGAAAGGCGCATGGGACGAAGTGCCCGCCGCCCCCACCCCATGAAAGGCGCGCAAAATGGAGCACTTACCTGCTCCCATCCACGCTGCTGTGTGAATGGCAGCCATCCTGCAGCCGCCATTCGCTTCCTCCTTCTTCAGCCATGATAGGCTACGTAAATACTTACGTAGCCTATCACGGCTAATGCAGGGATGCCATTTGCGTCCCTGCGGAGGCCATGATAGGCTACGTAAGTATTTACGTAGACTATCATGGCAGGGGGGGAACTCCAGCATACGCAAATGGCGGTAGCCGCCACCATTTGCGTACACTGGGGTTTTTTCCCCCCACCGTGATAGGCTACGTAAATATTTACATAGCCTACCACAGCAAGGGGGAAAAAACGCAGCGTACGCAAATGGCAGCGGCTACCGCCATTTGCGTACGCTGGGGTTCCCCCCCACCATGATAGTCTACGTAAATACTTACGTAGCCTATCATGGCCTCCGCAGGGATGCAAATGACGGCGGCTATGACAGCTATGATTTACGTCCCTGCAGGGCTGCCCAGCGGCTGGATGTCCGGCTGCGGGTGGCCGGAGCCAGCCAGTGGCTCTGCGGCTTGGCCGTGGAGTGGAGCCAGCTGGCCAGGATTCTGGGCGCCTCCCCCCACCTGCAGAACCCGGCGGAGCCAAGTAAGCGGGGTTTCGTACACCCCTATATTTCCCCCACAATATCTCTGGGGCCCTGTCATAGCTTTGATCCAGAGCAATGCTGCATCAGAGCCCTGAGGCATTATGGTGGACCTAAAATGGTGGCCTCCAGCTGCAGCACTTGCGAACTAGACTATCTTCTCTCTCTGCTGCTGCTGCTGCACCCACCAGACACTAGTAAGGTGAATCAGGGGCTCCCACCACATTGAGAGAGGGGCACTGAAAACACAGTGGCCAAATGTCCTACCTCACAGACAGCAGTCCTCTACTTTGGAAAGCTGAGGAGGACTTTGCCCTCATATTTCCCTGCTCCCAGCCTAGCACTCTTAACTAATGCTGTGCTGAAAATTTCTCCCACTTTTTTTTTGACCATTCTCATTCAACTTGATAGAAAACAAACTGCTTTCAAAAATCACTTCAAAGGAGGAGAAATTTCAGAGAAATTCTCATGGATTGGGTTTGGGGTTCTTGGGCTTACCTTACTCATGAGGTGCCTGAGAAGTGTGCATGGGTGTCCTGTCTGTCATTGTACAGTAATCTCTGTGGCAGCCTGTAGAAAACAGGTCTCCACAATCCATACATTTTACATTTTCCTACAGTAAGTGGTGGTGGTGGATAATTGCTTGAACTCTTTTCCTCCATTCTTCCCTATTCCATCCCAGTTCACTAAAGCAGTATTGATACAAGTTTGTTGTTGTTCTTCAGTCATTCAGTCGTGTCTGACTCTTCGTGACCCCATGGACCATAGCACCCCAGGCCTTCCTGTCCTGCGCTCTCTCCCGGAGCGTGTTCAAGTCCATATTCACTGCATCGCTGATGCTATCTAGCTATCTCGTCCTCTGCTGTCCCCTACTCTTTTGCCTTCAGTCCTTCCCAGCATCAGGGTCTTTTCCAGAGAGTTTTTTCTTTGCATTACGTGGCCAAAATATTTGACCTTCAGCTTCAATATCTGTCCTTCCAAGGAGCAGTCAGGCTTGATTTCCTTTAGGACTGACTGATTTGACCTCCTTGCAGTCCAGGGGACTCGTAAGAGTCTTCTCCAGCACCACAGTTCGAAGTAGGGATGTCAGAGAATTTCTCCACGAATCTCGGGGAGGCCAAATGCCACCGCATTCGGCTCCCCAAAATTGGTGGAGAAACGGTCTGCCCCCCGCCCCCCCCAGGACGGGACTTACCTCGCTCGAATGTCCCTGGCGGCAGCGGCTCCGGCGGCGGTTCGGCAGCGGTTCGGCGGCAGTTCGGCGGCGGTTCGGCGGCGGAGGCCGGTCTTCCGCCCGGCTGCCGCCGCCACCATTTCCAAGTAAAAAACAAAAACAAACAAACGTGATAGGCTGCGTAGAGATTTACGTAGCCTATCACGGCTAGATTTTTAAAAAACACCGTGATAGGCTATGTAAATGTTTACGTAGCCTATCATGGCTGACTTTGAAAAACAAAACAAAATGCGTGTATGCAAATGGCAGTGCCCATGGGCGCCACCATTTCCATTCCTTATTTTGGCATGTGTAGTCTATGTAAACATTTACGTAGACGATGGCAAAAATAAGGGCAATGCAAATAGCGTTGCCCTTCTTTTTGCCGTAGTCTACTTAAATGTTTACGTAGACTAAATGTGCCAAAATAAGGAACACAAATGGCGGCACCCATGGGCGCCGCCATTTGCGTACGCGCTTTTTTTTTTTTTAAAGTCAGCCATGATAGGCTACGTAAACACTTACATAGCCTATCACGGCTGACTGCAGGGATGCAAACCGCAGCAGCTATGGCCGCTGCCATTTGCGGGCCCGGCCGGCCAGGATTCAGGGGTGGAGGGATGGAGCGCCTCCCCCCCCGGCCAGAATTTTGGGGGGGAGGGATGGAGCACCTCCCCCCCCCCACGAATCAAATTTTGTTAAAAGTAAGTGACTATCGTACATCCCTAACATTGCTACTGGTAAAACCATAGCTTTGATTAGATGGACCTTTGTCGGCAAGGTGATGTCTCTGCTTCTTACTATGCTGTCTAGGTTTGCCATAGCTTTCCTCCCAAGGAGCAAGCGTCTTTTAATTTCATGCCTACAGTCACTGTCTGCGGTGATCTTGGAGCCCAAGAAAATAAAATCTGTCACTGCTTCCATTTCTTCCCCTTCTATATGCCAGGAAGTGATGGGGCCAGATGCCATGATCTTCATTTTTTTAATGTTGAGTTTCAAACCAGCTTTTGCACTCTTCATTTTCACCCCTATCAAGAGGCTCTTTAGATTCCCTTTGCTTTCTGCCATTAGGGTGGTATCGTCTGCGTATCTGAGGTTGTTGATAATTTTCCGGGCAATCTTAATTCCGACCTGCGATTCATCCAACCCAGCATTTCTCATGATGTACTCTCCATATAAGTTAAATAAGCAGGGCAACAATATACAGCCTTGTCGTACTCCTTTCCCAATTTTGAACCACTTGGTTGTTCCATGTCTGGTTCTTACTGTTGCTTCATCTTGACCTTCATACAGGTTTCTCAGGAGACAGGTAAGGTGGTCTGGTACTCCCATCTCTTTAAGAATTTGCCACAGTTTGTTGTGATCCACACAATCAAAGGCGTTAGCGTAGTCAATGAAGCAGAAATAGACATTTTTCTGGAATTCCCTAGCTTTCTCCATGATCCAGCGAATGTTGGCGATTTGATCTCTAGTTCCTCTGCCTCTTCGAAATCCAGCTTGTACTTCCAGTAGTTCTCGGTTCACATGCTGCTGAAGCCTAGCTTGTAGGATTTTGAGCATGACCTTGATGGCATGTGAAATGCGCGCAATTGTATGGGAGTTTGAACACTCTTTGGCATTGCCCTTCTTTGGAATTGGAATGTAAACTGACCTTTTCCAGTCTTGTGGCCACTGTTGAGTGTTCCAAATGTGTTGGCATATTGAGTGCAGCACTTTAACAGCATCATCTTTTAGGATTTTAAATAGCTCACCTGGAATACTGTCTTCCCCGCTAGCTTTGTTGATAGTGATGCTTGCTAAGGCCCACTTGACTTCACTCTCTAGGATGTCCGGCTCAAGTTCAGTGACCACACTATCATGGTTATCAGGGACATTAAGATCTTTCCTGTATAGTGCTTCTGTGTATTCTTTCCACCTCTTCTTAATCTCATCTGCTTCTGTTAGGTCCCTGCCTTCTTTGTCCTTTATCATGCCCAACTTTGCACAAAATGTTTCCTTGATATCTCCGATTTTCTTGAAAAGATCTCTAGTCTTTCCCATTCTATTGTTTTCCTCGATTTCTTTGCATTGTTCATTTAAGAAGGCCTTTTTGTCTCTCCTTTTTATTCTCTGGAGCTCTGCATTCATTTGAATATATCTTCCCCTTTCTCCCTTGCTTTTCGCTTCCTTTCTTTCCTCAGCTACTTGTAAATAGGGGTGCACGAAAGTCACTTACCTGGTCTTGCAGCTTTTCGCGGTGGGGGGAGGCACTTCGCTGCTCTCCCCCCGAAGTTCAGGCTGGGGGGGGGAGGCTTCCCGCCTCGCCCGGCTGAAATTCAGGCGGGGGGGAGGCTTCCCGCCTCGCCCAGCCGAAATTCAGGCCGGGGAGGAGGCGCCTCGCCTTGCCCGGCCGCGAAATAAAAAGTTAAAAAAAAACCACCCCCGTGATAGGCTACATGACGACTAACGTAGCCTATCACGGCTAGATTTGCAAAGTCAGCCAAGATAGGCTACGTCAATCGTCACGTAGCCTATCACGGGTGACTTTAAAAAAAAAAAGCGCATACGCAAATGGCGGCCCCCATAGGGAGCTGCCATTCGCGTTCCTTATGTGGTCGCTGTAGTCTACGTAAATCTTTACATAGACTACGGCGAAAATAAGGGCAACGCTATTTGCATTGCCCTTATTTTCGCCATGGTCTACGTAATCTTTATGTAGACTACAGCGACCAAATAAGGAACGTGAATGGCGGCTCCCTATGGGGGCCACCATTAGCCGTATGTGCTTTTTTTTTTTTTTTAAGTCACCCGTGATAGGCTACGTGACAATTTACGTAGCCTATCACGGCTGACTTTGCAAATCTAGCCATGATAGGCTACGTTAATCATCACGTAGCCTATCACGGGGGCGTTTTTTTCTTTTTTCTTTTATTCGAATGGTGGCGGCAGCAGCCGATCAAAAGATCGGCTGCCGCCCCCACCCCTGACGAAGACCCGACGAACCGCCACCAGGACCCGCCGCCGGGAGGGACATTCGGGAAAGGTAAGTCATGTCCCGGGGGGGCGTGGGGGGTGGGGGGGTGGAAAATTTCTCCCCGAAACTTCTCCGGGTGGCCGAACACATTGGCGCTTCTCCGCCATCCCTACGTGTAAAGCCTCATCAGACAGCCACTTGGCTTTCTTGCATTTCTTTTTCTTTGGGATGGATTGCATTGCTGTCTCCTGAACAATGTTACGGATCTCCGTCCATAGTTCTTCAGGGACTCTGTCTATCAGGTCTAATCCCTTAAATCTATTCCTTACCTCCACTGTATATTCATAAGGGATATGATTTAGGTCATACCTGAATTGTTTAGTGGTTCTCCCGACATTCTTCAATTTAAGCCTGAATTTTGCATGAAGCAGGTCATGATCTGAGCCACAGTCAGCTCCAGGTCTTGTTTTTACTAACTGTATAGAGCTTCTCCATCTTTGGCTGCAAAGGACATAATCAATCTGATTTCGATATTGACCATCTGGTGATGTCCATGTGTAGAGTTGCCTTTTTCGCTGTTGGAAAAGAGTGTTTGCTATGATCAGTGTGTTCTCTTGGCAAAACTCTATTAGCCTTTGTCCTGCTTCATTTTGTACACCAAGGCCATGCTTGCCTGTTATCCCGGTGATTTCTTGACTTCCTACTTTGGCATTCCAATCCCCTATGATGAAGAGGACATCTTTTTTTGGTGTTAGTTCTAGAAGGTGTTGTAGGTATTCATAGAACCAATCAACCTCAGTGGCTGGGGCATAGACTTGAATTACTGTGATGTTGAATGGTTTGCCTTGGATTTGTACTGAGATCATTCTATCGTTTCTGAGATTGTACCCCAGTACTGCTTTTCCCACCCTTTATTAGTGCTATTCCATTTCTTCTAAGGGATTCTTGCCCACAGTAGTAGTTATAATGGTCACCTGAATTAAATTCGCCCATGCCTGTCCATTTTAGTTTGCTGATTCCCAAGATGTCGATGTTAAGTCTTGCCATCTCATGTTTGACCACCTCCAGCTTACCTTGATTCATTGATCTGACATTCCAGGTTCCTAAACAATATTGTTCTTTACAGCATCGGACTTTCTTTTCACCACCAGACACATCCACAGATGAGTGTCCTTTCGGCTTTGGCCCAGGCGCGTCACTCTTTCTGGCGCTACTTGAAAATTCCCTCTGCTCTTCCCCAGTAGTATATTGGACACCTTCCGACCTGAGGGGCTCATCTTCCAGCATCATATCTTTTGGCCTTGTGATACGTTCCATGGGTTTTTCTTGGCAAGAATACTGGAGTGGGTTGCCATTTCCTTCTCCAGTGGACCACATTTTGTCAGAACTCTCCGCCATGGCCTGTTCGTCTTGGGTGGCCCTGCGTGGCATAGCTTATGGCTTCACTGAGTTATGCAAGCCCCTTCACCACAACAAGGCAGTGGTACTTCTGCTCAATTAGCTAGTGGATTAGATTACCTCCCAGACTTCATTGATCTTCATCAAAAAGGCTTTTGAAGGTGCTGGACATGCTGTACTAGCTTTGCCAGAGGAAACAGATCTTTTGGATTGCAGTTTTAATTGGCTTACTTTACAGTGTACAGATGCCATAGCAACCACTTTTACATTTGACAGTAAGATCATAAAAAAAGGGGACAAGTCTATTACATGCCAGCTAAATACATTTGATCAGTAGGCAGCATTGTGAGGAATGCTCCCCTTGCCCTTTCAAGGCTGGTTAGAAATTGGAAGCCACAACAAAAATGATGCCGCTACCCCTGCACAAAAATGTGTTCTACCTTCACGTAAAGGGGGAGCATTGTATATAAAGGAATGTAAGAAGAGCCCTGCTGGAACAGACCCAAGATCTATCTAATCCTGTATTTGGTTGCCACAGTGGCTAATCAGATGCCTTCAGGAAGTCACAAACAAGGCATGGACTCCCTCCAGCATACTGTAATTGAACATTTAGCTACCATGGCTCTTAAACATTGGTAGGTCCATCTTTTCTGAATTTGTCTAATCCATGTTTGAAGTCACCCAAGGCACAAACCTATGGTCTCTAAGAAGGCATCCTAGTGCAGGGTAGAAAGTAGATCTCCAGATAGTTTTGTCTTCAACTGCTTGCATTCCTGACCTTTGCGCATGCTGGTAAGGGCTTCTGGGAGTTGAGTCAAAAACATCTGGAGATGTGTCAGGCTTCCTGCATTGAGCAGGGGGTTGGACTCGATGGTCTTATAGACCTCTTCCAACCCTCCTATTCTAGGAGTTGATGTCCTTTCTATCCACCCCTGTCCTAGGGGCTGTATGACATTGCAGACCTTCCCATCCACAGTCAGAGATGGAAGTCCACAGATGGAAGAGGAGATTTGCCACCAGAGGTCTCCTTGTTACAGTGGTGGAAATCACCACAACTGTCACTCGTCTGCTATCCGTGCTCCGTTGGTGGCAGATGGTGAAAACCGGCATGTTGTCAGGGAGAGGGATGGGCAAGCAAATAATTTTCATTACTGCTGAGATTCTCCAAGTACCCTCATGAAGCCCTTGTTTACTGTGTTCAATTGTGCTATTTTTCAGTTTTGTTTGAACAGGAAAAGTGCGCATTTCAAATGGGGGGGGTGCAAGAGTGCATCCAAATGTGCCATTTCCCCCCACAGAGTAAAGCATGAAAATGTGTATTTCTGCAGCAATGCACACTCTTTAAAGTGGACATTTTTTAAAGCGCACATTTTTCATATGAATTTGGGAATGCATGAACATTTTCAGACAACATGTGCTCTTTCTCACATTTGCATTAGGGGATGGAAACAGGACACATTTGCATGAGGGGTAGCTTGGGTCTACCCCTCATGCAAGACCCAGACTTGGGTCTGTAGGATCCATTTCCTTGCAATACCCCTAAAACTTCCAGAAAAGAATCCCAGAACTGGAGGGGATGTACTTAATAACACACACCCCATACCTAGGGATGGCAAAGGAATCTGTCCGGGGGGAGGGTGTCAAATTCGTGGTGCTTTTGGTAGCTTAGTCCCCTGGATTCTGGCTCGCTTGTCTTTGAGGTAGCCTGGCTCAACACAGATCGAGTCAGGCCAGCTCACAGACTATTGCCACCACCATTGCTTGCTGCACTGTACACAAGTCTCTCCTTTTCCCTCCCATGGTCTGGGAAGAAGAAGGAGAAACTTGCACACACTGAGAATCCCATTTCCCCTCCTACAGTTGATAGAGGCTTCTCACATGACTACCGGGTTAGGGCTTCAGTTCAGAGCAAGCAGCTAAGCAGACAACAGCTCTCCTCCTGGCAGGCCAGACTAGGCCTCAGTGAGGCCTAGATGTCTCCTACAGACTTAAGGTTAACTACTGTTTGTTTGTTTGTTTGTTTATTTATTTATTTCCTTTATATCCTGCCTTTTTTCCTCCAAGGAACTCAAGGCGGTGTACATAATCCTTCCCCTCCTCCATTTTATCCTCACAACAGCAACCCTGTGAGGTAGGTTGGGCTGAGAGTTTGTGACTGGCCCAAAGTCACCCAGTGAGCTTCCATGGCTGAGTGCCGACTAGAACCGGGATCTCCCAGCTCCCAATCCAGCACTCTAGCTGGAGGATTTCTATGTAACAAGGGCGGGGGGGGGGCTCACAATCTGATATGGACTGGAATTGGAATGAGCTTCAAAATGGAATTTGGAGAACTTAGGCAGGGTCAAGTTTTGCTGATTTGCACATCCCTATCCAGACAATGCTTAATTTTATAAGCACAGTCATATCAATTTGCTATATTTGAAAAGATCCCCCCCGCCGAATTGCTCCAAACACATTAGCTCTGGGGTACATAATACATACATACATACATAATACTGTATGTATGTTAAGCCATGGGAATAGATGATTAAGGGGAGACATGACAGTTGTCTTCAAATATCCAAAGGGCTGTCATGCGGATTTTTTTTTAAAAAATTACGTATTTACTTATTTATTTTTCAGTGCCCAAATATCATTTGATGAAAGGCGGCTTATAAATAACCAAATGAGGTAAACCTACCTCCTTTGTTCTGTGTATTAAATGGGGTTAACTCCTGTGTAGAGTGCCCTGAGCTTCTTTCAGGAAGGGCAAGATCTAAATCTCCATAATAAATAAACTCGACACCTTGTGTGTGTGTGTTGGGGGGGGGGGATACAATAATTAATTGAACAATTTGCTGAGTTTCCTGACACACTATTCTGATTCTCTCTCTCTCTTACTTCAATCAAAACTTCTGCTGCAGTCTACATATTGTTGATGAATGACTGGAAACCTAATATGAGCTTCAAAGTCATAATTATATATACCAAATAGCTCATTGCTGATCTTCCATCCTAATCCATGTCACTTTCACTTGTTCAGCTAAGTGAAGGTCACACGGATTAAGATGTGGGCTTTAAAAAGCAAAACATCATTTCAGAGGTGTTGCTTGACTCTGTGTGATTTGGAAGGAAGAGACAGATAGAAAATGAAAGAGTGATGCCCCTCTGCATGCAAACCGGGGGTGGGGGGAATGAAAAAACATTCACCAGAAGCACAGTATTGCAAAAGCTAACATCTTCTGCAGTACTGTAAGTGGTAATGAGACATTTCTGAGTGCAGCAAACCTGTGCCAGAACGGATTTCATAGCATGACACTCATCTCAGAAAGCATCCAGGAAGGCATTGGCTGCATTCAGTCATGATAAACAGTGTTTTCTCATTATAAGAATAACCCTAGGTCAGCCTCAAAGTCATCAGCTCTCTCTCTCTCTCTCCCCCCACCCCACCCCCACCCCTTGCATGGCTGCAAGGAAGAGATTTGGAAGCTTCCATTCCCATTTTCGACTAATGGTAGTCCAAACTCAGACAAACAGTGGTTAGTCTTTAACTAAGGTTTACTGAAACAAGCCAACTCCAAACCTTGGTTTATGAAACTGGCTTGTCTCAATAAACATATTTAAGAGGAACCACAGTTAGAGGTAGGGATGTCATGAGCACTTAGGTTAGTCCAGGGGGTCCCCCAAACCCCACACCCAGCCCCCCAGCCTCTGCTTGCCGAGCCATGGCGTGCTGATGGGCGCAGCCGCAGAGCACCCCAGGACTTGGTGAGTGGGTGGGACTGGTGCTGAGAACTCGCCCTGCCTCTACCAGCTGTGAAGGAAGCCGATGGGGGCAGGATGGGCCTCAGAGCACCAAACATTCTAGCCCTATCCTCCTCGTGAGGAGGAGAGAGCTAGGATGCTTGGTGTGTGCATGACACCAAGGACTCTTTCAGGGAAGCCCTTGACAGCCAGCAGGAGCAGGACAGGAATCGGAGCCACAAACATTAGAGTGGTCTCCTCATGAAGAGAGGGCTAGAAAGCTTGGGGTGCATGCCGCTCTGAGGACTCCAGCAGTCAAGCCCTTGTGCGCATAAAACACAAGGGCTTGACTGCTGGAGTCCTTGACACACAGAGCAGGGGCAGCTCATGTGGTCTGGCGGATGGGGGTGGGGTGAGCAGGGAGCCTCACCAAGCAGGTCTGGGCCACAGAAGGGGTGTCATTGAGCTCCCCCATGCCCCAGATGGGGGTGAGTCCATCCATCCCTAGTTAGAGGTAATTAGTGCTGTGCTGAAAATTTCTCCAACTTTTTTTTTTCCCGACCATTCTCATTCAATTTGATAGAAGATAAATTGCTTTCGAAAAGAAATTGAATGGTGAAGAAATTTCGGAGAAATTCTCATGGGGTCAGTTTGGGTTTCTTAGGCTTACCTTACTTAGGAGGTTGCCAAGGAGTGAGCACAAGCATCCTGTTTTCCCTTGTACCTCTCTAGCAGCCTGTAGCCTCCTCGGCTTCCCACACTTCAAGTAAAGCCTAGTTTAAGGCACCATGAGGTCATTCCTCCCATGAGGCTTTTTCAGATCAGGATGTGCTGGCAGCCTGGGATGCTAGCTGTGATTAGGTAAGCTCAAAAACACCACAAAAATAGATTATAAAACATCCTGAATGAGGCAGAACGATGGGTGCCTCTTTCATGGGAGAAGAAAATTTTCAGGAAATTGGAGGACAGATTTTGGTAGAGCGCTAACTCCACCTCATCCCTGGAGCTGGACACAACACTGCCCCCACTGGCATTGCAGTAGATGCAAACTGGAGGCCAGCCTGCCAACACAGTTGATGCTGTTGCAGCATGAAAACCCCCAAACCCCTTACCAAAAAGGAAAGAAGATGTGCTACAAGCTCTGCCAATGGGAAAACCTACTTGGGAGAAATGGCTGAGAATTTCTCCTCCCCTGGAGAAATTTGGTGAAATTGTCTCCCAAATTGTCTCCCAAATGTCTCTGGTCACAAATGAGGTGCAGAATTTAAAGAGGCCATTTGTGCACAGCTCTAGAGGTAATGCTCAAACTGTTAATAAAAAAAACCCAATACAAATAAACTGACCTAATAATCCTACAGCTTAAAACTAAAGGGGAGAAAAAGCAAAGCTTAACACCAGAATAAAAGTGCATTGTATGCAAGGTCAAATAGATCTCCATTCCACAAAGGCAAGAGGGGGTTCTTCATAACATACACACATTGGTTGGCAGGCACAGCTCTCAGACATGACAGCCTTCCTAGCAGGTCTCACCTGCATCTTGACATGATCCCCCAGCCCTCAGACCTTCCAGTATGCACCAGAGGATGAGGATGAGGCACAGGCTACTTCCTTGGGGGTAGGACAGATAATGCCATGTTCAAGGTGTCTGTCATTGTCTTCTGGCTCAGAGAATGAAGCCTCAGCTGAACCTCCATCTCCCCAGTCTTGCAAAAGTCTAAGGCTGTAAAATTATGAGAAGGCTCTTTATCAGTCCTGACAGGTCCTTCAGGAGGGGCAAAGCTGACCACACTATATCACCCTACATAAAGCTTCAGTTGGCTTTAGCTCCCTGCTGAGACAACAACCTCCTGTTGTTGGAGCTACCCAAGGTCATCTTTTCTTCTTGCCTTGTTCTGACTGCCATCAGATGCTACCAGCTCTCACTTTCTCATTTTTTCTGATGTTGAATTCATTCTGTCCCATTTCCACATCCTTCAAAAAAAGAAAAGAAAAGAAAAAGTCTGCAATATCAGTAGCAGTTACGGACAGGGAGAAATTCATTCAGTTAGCATTTTAATGCAAAGTTACCTAATTTTGCATTTTTGAACAGAAACTCAGTTATCCCTCAGTTTTTGCATTCAAAAAGAAACTCAGTTATCCCTCAGAATTCACACTTTCGCAATTTTTGCGGTGGAGTTATCTAATCAAGAAATGCATACAAAACACTGGGTGTTAAGGGAAGGTGGACACCAAAATGCATATATTAGTGAAAATAATATTTAAAATGTGTTAGATTAGAAAAAAAAAATGTTTGCCAAAGAACATTGGTATAAGGAGAAATGTAGAAAATGTAGATAGAAATTGTGTAGAGAAAATGAATGTTAGGAGAAATACACACGCAAATGTTTTCATGCAAACTTTTTCTTAAAGTTTGGAAAGTTCAGAACAAATCAAACTTAAGATGGGGGGAAAAATGAGGAACTGAAATTGACATACTGCCATCCTAGACTGTCAGTGATTATGTTGGTGGCAATACAAAACCATAACAAAATAAGTACAATTCAAGTCAATGTGATAGTCTAGTGAAAATACATGGGGAGATGAACTACTGAAACAATTTTGAAGGATGAATGACATATTGTTTCCTTTATTGCTACTGCCCATTCATTTTATGTTGGCAGGTCTTCTGGAGTCTCAATATCCTTTTTCCAGAGTTTGTGAGTAATCCCCACACACTCCATCATGCCTTTGCAAGATTTTTTTTATGCTTTTGTCAGATTAAAGGAAGCATATTATTTGGGCTCACATCTAACTAGAGGGGAAACTGTAATATTGGGCATATTAAAATAGGAATGTATAAATAAATAAATGATCCTGCCCCTAAGTGCTTGAGTTGTAAGCAGTGTAAAGTGGGAAGGTCATTGAATGGAGAGAGAAGAGAGTGGAATGAACATTTTAACTGGCTGTTTGTTACCTAATTTTGCACTTGAAAATGAAACCTCCGTTATTCTTCAACATTTGCAATTCCCTGAATACTGCAATCTCCACTCAAAAAAATATGTTTAGAAATTACAGAAAGTGCACACAAAAATGTATATATTAGTGGAAATAACACTCAAAATGTGTTATATTAGGACAATTGCTTACACAAATGTGTATATTAGGCAATGTATTGGGGAAAAAATTAACACCAATATGCAAATGAATTTTCATGCATTTTTTTTTAAAAAAAATCTCAACATTCATGATAAACCAAAATTAAGACTAGAATGAATTAAAAACAGTGAGGACTTGAAACTGGAGGATGTATCCATCCCTACAAAAGCAACTGTTGCTGGTGGTCTAACACAAAATCAACTGTGTTTTTTTAGTGAACTGTAGTTTAATGTTACAGTTGTTCATATTTGGTTTATATAGTTATATTTGTTGTATCATTATATTATTTATTTGCCCAAATTCCTACAGTTAAGTAAATTCTACTAAATAGTTGATTGTCTCTGGAATTATTGCAATTTGCCTATTGTCATCCTAATTATAGACACCTGGGACAGTACAAACAAATCTTTCAAAGTCCCCCTCCCCACTTTTTTCACTCATGTTTGGCAGTTCGGAATATACTTACCTCCCTTTAGTTTTAGAATGTGTTTCAAACAAAACATTTATCTCTCAGAGAGGGCTCTAAAATCAAGAAGTATATGAAGTACCTTTAATCTTGTGTGGCACTTTGATACCATAGGGATGAACACTGGGGAAATGCCAATAAAATAAATAAGCTGTTCCAAAGCTGAGGGAGATTATGATTGCTTTGGATCCACTGAGGTGGTGAATTAATTCAGAACCTGGAAATGCTGCCAGCATCAGAAGTGACACTACAACAGTGCCACAATTTATAATGTAACAATCCACGCTTTTTGTAGCCTTCAAAATATCAACATGGATAAATATGACCCTGGAATTGGAGAGAAATGCTCACCAGCCAAGTGATAACTTCTAGGGATGGACCGAACCTCCCTTGCCCGCTCCAAATACTGCTCTCTGGACCCCTGCTACTTTCCTGACCCAGTGAGCAGCATGGGATGAGCTACTGGGTCATCCAGGGGGCTCTCATTTTTTCAACAAGCCACCATTTTTGGACAAGATGGGGCCCTGTATTTCGTAGATCTACTGTTTGCACAATAAATCTACACAATGGTGGCCATAAAGGTTCATTTCTATGGCTGAAATGAACTATGCATCTAATATTGTGTAGATCAAGCTTTCCCAGCCCAAATGTGTGCTTATTTAAATATGAGCATTTTTAATTAGCTCATTTTTTCATTAAAAAAAACCCTCAGCAAAATGGCGGGCACTCACGGATGGGTCCGGGTGAGTGCAGGGAGTGTCCGGGATGACACAAGCGAGAGTGAATGAGGCTAGGGGCCCGGTGGTCATGGTCCAGGTGTTCAGGCGGGGTGAGGGGGAGCCCAACGGACTCCCAGACCCAGTCTGGCATCTAGAGATGGATGAGCCCATCTCGGTCTGGGGTGGTGGGAGCATGACGAGCTGCCCTCCACAGCTCACGCAGCCCAGGCCTGTTCGGCGAGCTTCCTTGCTCACCCCGCCTGCCCACGAGCTGTGTGAGCCACCCCTCTTCCTTGTGCCAGCTGTCAAGGGAAGGACGGCGACAGCAGCCAGCCCCTGGCCTCTTGCCCTGGCCTTCTCTAGAGGAGGCCAGGGTGAGAGCACTGGGGTGCCACTATTGCCCTTCTTCCTCACACCAGCTGTCAAGGGCTGGCACGAGGAAAAAGGGCCTTAGCAGCCAGCCCCCATCCTCTTGCTCTGGCCTCCAGCAGGTGGGGGGGACAGAAGAGGATAGGTGCCTCTTTCTTCCTTCTGCCCCCACCTGCTACAGCAGCAGTGGCAAGGGACAAGCTGGTCATTTTCCGTAAGGCCAGG
Source organism: Heloderma suspectum (assembly GCF_057233095.1). Classification (NCBI taxonomy): domain Eukaryota; kingdom Metazoa; phylum Chordata; class Lepidosauria; order Squamata; family Helodermatidae; genus Heloderma; species Heloderma suspectum. The sequence goes on from NC_139467.1 coordinate 26,417,426, forward strand.
AAAACTTACGGAAAATGACCAGCCTGTCCCGCGCCACTGTTGCTGTAGCAAGGATGGGGGAAGGAGGAGAGGCGCTGCCTTCTGCCCCTCTCCTTGCTGAGGGAGCGGGTGCCCAAGCTCTTGCCCAACTCAGCACGCCACGAGTTGGGCAAGAGCTCAGGTCCACAAGCTGGTGTCCGGGGGGCCGAGCTGGCAACATCTTGCTGGGCTTTGAGCCCCAACTGGATGCTCGCGCCATCCCTACTGGCATCTGCGCTACCTCTTAGCACAAGAAACACAAACCCAACCCATGAGAATTTCTCTGAAATGTTCTTCACAATTGACTTCTTTTTCGAAAGCAGTTTATTTTCTATCAAGTTGAATGAGAATGGTTTACAAAAAAAACCTGTGGGAGAAATGTTCAGCACAGCACTATCGCAAACTTCTAGGAGTGGGTTGTTGATATGGATCAACACAACGACTTGAATGTTTGGGCTGTTCTGTCTTTGGGGTCTAGACTTCAGAATGTACTGCTACACCAGGGATTATGGCTTCAGTTAGCAACTTACCTTTTGATCAACAGGGTTTGGGGTGCGGGTACTTCCATCCAGTTGTTGTTTTCTCAAGGGAAAGGGACATTTCTATTGGTGAAATGAACCTTTATGGCCACCATTGTGTAGATCTGCTGTGCAAACAGTAGATCTATGACAATACAGAGCCCCATCTTGTGCAAAAATTGACACTCGTAATGGACACCAGGCAGCTGCGGTGAGTCCTGATCTTGTGTGTGGGGTGGGGGACAGCGGTGTCGTGTTGGCGGGTTGTGCTGGGGCATTGCTCCGGCACTGCTTTTGAAGCCAGCCCCCAGCCAGGTCGCAATCTGCTAGGGAAGGAGGAGGGAGCAGAGGGCATGCGGGCGGCTGCCTCTTGGCTGTTGGCCAGACAAAGGGAGTGAGCTAGCGAGAGAGGGAGACTGAGGGAGCTCTGCAGCCTCTTCTCCTCCCCGCCCCCAATTCTCCTCCTCAGCTCTTGGCTTCTCCACCCGTCACTGCTCCATGCCTGCACGCCCAGTGCTGCCCTTGTCTCCTGCAACATGGCCACCTGTTCAGGGCTGCTGCTGCTGCTGCTGGCCACAGCAGCAACAGGGATGGAGGCACTGCCACTATTATTTACTTATGGGGCAGGCCAGGTGGCTGGTTTGTGCCTGTTTTTAGGATTTATCACACAATCCTATGCATGTTTACTCAGAAGTCAGTCCCACTATGTTCAATTGCCAATTGGGCTTTCTCCCAGGTAAGTCTGCGTAGGACTCCAGCCTTAGCTGCCTTCCCAAGATTGCAGTAAATGTAATTTGAAATAAACACCCATCGATTGCACTGTTAATTCTTGAACATTAATCTCTACAGTAAGCAGAACTGCCCAATGCAACCTGCTCTGTCAGCTACACTTTTTGGTACAAGGTTGGCATGTATCTGGGCAAACAAACCCTGGTGGAGGGAAGGGAAACAGAACAAAATCAGTTGGGGGGAGAGGAGAGAGGAGGGGTGTGTGTGTATGGTTCAATCCAGCTGGGTGTGTGGATGTTTCTGTTGCCGGATGGGAGAGATATAATGAAGGAGCTTAGGGAAGGCTAATGGGTAATGTTGGGGCTCTAAGGGAGTGTGCAAGGGGGCTGTTTAAATGAGAAGAGATGTGTCCATGAGGGCTGAGTTGAGAAGGTGAAGCTTCAATAGCTTCGATCATATTTTGAAAGCCTAAAATGTTTGTGAGTGAGTGAGTGAAAAAGATTAACACCCCCACATTTTTTTCTCTCAGACATCCAGTTGAAATACCCCTGCCTTACTCTCAGCTGCACTGTTTTTGGATCCCAGTTGAAGGCTGTATATCTTACAAGGTTGTACAACCTTAGACGGGGTGTGCCTGTGATTGTCATGAAGGGACCCTGTGCTTTTAAATTTGCCACTACACAACTGGTGGGGGGTGGGGGTAGGGCTTTGCTGAGCTCGGTTCAGGGGCACAAGAACAGGAGGATTCTGCAGGTTGCCAGACCCAATCGAGCATCCATACCATCCCTAATAATGTCTACCATTACTTTCCATCCCTACTTCTAAGGAATGCATCACAATTATGCTTCCTCCTTATACTTCCTCTTTTAACATTTAAAGTAGGGATGGAAGAGAATTCTGCCATGGATCTTGGGAAGGCCGAATGCCAGTGCATTCAGCCCCCCAAAATCTGTGGCAGAACAGCCTGCCCCCCGCCCCCCCTGCGGATCCCCCCGGGATGAGACTTACCTGGGGCAGATCTTCCGGGCGGTGGCGGCTCCAGTGGCGGCAGTGGCGGCGGCTGCGGTGGCTGGTCTTCCGACCAGCTGCCGCCACCGCCATTTGCAGGTTTTGTTTTTTGTTTTTACACCCACGTGATAGGCTACATAAGTTTTTACGTAGCCTAAAATGTCTGGGTAAAAAAAAAAAAAGGGCATACACAAATGGCAGCGGCTATGGTAGCCGCCATTTGCATTCCTTATTTTGGGCCATCTTAGTCTATGTAAATAATTACATAGACTAAGACAGTGAAAATAAGGGGAACGCAAATAGCGTCCACTACGCTATTTGCATTCCCCTTATTTTTGCTGTCTTAGTCTACATAAATATTTACGTAGATTAAGACGTCAAAAATAAGGAACGCAAATGGCAGCGGCCATAGCCTCCATTTGCGTATGTGGTTGTTGTTGTTTTTCCCCCAGAGCCCTCCGTGGCCAGAAATCCGGCTGCAGATGGCTCTGGCCTGGCTGGGCCTATCCGGCTGCTCCTTGGAGCCGCCGTGGAGCACAGCTGGCCAAGGAGGATTCTGGGGGGAGAGGAATGGAGCGCCTCCCCCCGCGTCCAGGATTCCGGGGGGAGGGATGGAATACCTCCCCCCCACCATCAGCATAATCCGTGAACAGGTAAGTGATTTTCGTACATCCCTAATTTAAAGCCCTAAATGGCCTTGTACCCAAATACCTAAAGGAGTGTCTCTCCTTGTATTAACCTGCCCAAGCTTTAAAATCTTCAGAGGTTCTTCCTTGGGTCCTCTGCCAGTTGAAGCTCATTGTGTAGAAGTTAGGCAGAGGGCCTTCTCAGCAGTGGTGTCCCATCTTTGAAATGCCTTCCCTACTGAAACCTCTCTGGTGCCAATGATGCTATCATTTTGCTGCCAGGTTAAAACTTACACATTTTCCCTGGCATTTTGATGCATTATGCTGGTTTGTTTAGTTTGCTCTGCTTTCAGTGTGTGTATGTGTGTGTGTGTGTTATGTTTTATGACTTTATTATATTATATTGTGGCATATTTGGGGGTAGGTCGTCTATACAAACCTGATATCCTAGGATGAAAGCTTTGTTAAAGTACTTTTAACAAATAACAATAAAATAATTGGATTTTAGTATTCTGTTGACCTAAAGATTGGCCAGTTCAAGCATTACCATTGTGCTACAATGAACATCCTCAGACTTTTGTGCTCTCTCTGAGCTTAGCTGCAATCCACACATTATCCGGGCGGGGGGGTGAATTTTCCCAGCAACAATGTATTGTTCCCTGTCTTAATGCTAAATATGAGAGCCAGTGTAGTGTAGTGGCTAGAGTGTTGGACTGGGATCTGGGAGATCCGGGTTCTAGTCCCCACTCACCCATGGAAGCTCACTGGGTGGCTTTGGGCCAGTCACAGACTCTCAGCCCAACCTACTTCACAGAGTTGTTCTTGAGAGGATAAAATGGACAGGAGGAGGATTATGTATGCTGCCTTGGGTTCCTTAAGGAAGAAAAAAGGTGGGATATATATGTAATTAAATGATGATGATGATGATGATGATGATGATAATGGGGTGGGTGGGGCTTTGATCTTGAATGTGCAATTATGCTTTACAAAGGACCTGCTCCCAAAAACTAGAGCTCCCCAAAACTAGAGAACAGCCTTCCAAAATTCTCCATTCTATTTTTGGGGAGAGAAATGGGGGGGGGGGATTTCAGTGAATTCCCCCAATGAATTCCTCTCCCTACAGAAATTCACTTGACATGGTCCCCCCAAACTGCCGTCAGTTTCTCTTTCTCGCAGTTGGGTTCACTATTGACTAGTGATGTGCGAAAGGGACTTACCTGGTCCCGCAGCTTGCTTCGCGGTGGAGGGGAGGCGCTTTGGTTCTCCCCCCGAAGTTCAGGCTGGGGGGGGAGGTGCCCCGCCTCGCCCGGCCGAAATTCAGGCCGGGGAGAAGCATGCCGTCTCCCCGGCCGCAAAAGAAAAAGTGAAAAAAAAACAAACCCGTGATAGGCTTAGGGATGGACAAAAGTCCCTTACCTGTTCTCGAAGCTTGCTTCGCGGTGGGGGGGAGGCGCTTCGGTTCTCCCCCCGAAGTTCAGGCGAGGGGGGGGAGGTGCCCCGCCCTGCCTGGCTGAAATTCAGGCTGGGGAGGAGGCGCCCCATCCCTCGCCGGTGAAATTCAGGCCGGGTAGGAGCGCCCCGTCTACCCGGACGCGAAAAAAAAGTGGAAAAAAAAAACCCGTGATAGGCTACGTAACGATTAACGTAGCCTATCATGGCTAGATTTCCAAAGTCAGCCGTGATAGGCTACGTAAATCGTCACGTAGCCTATCACGGATGACTTTGGGGAAAAAAAAAGTGCGTATGCAAATGGCGGCGGCCCATGGGCGCCGCCATTTGCGTTCCTTATTTTGGCACGTCTAGTCTACGTAAAGATTTACATAGACTACGGTGAAAATAAGGGAACGCTATTTGCGTTGCCCTTATTTTCGCCGTAGTCTACGTAAATCTTTACGTAGACTAGCCGGGCCCAAATAAGGAACGCAAATGGCGGTGCCCATGGGTGCCGCCATTTGCGTACGTGCTTTTTTTTTTTCAAAGTCACCTGTGATAGGCTACGTAACGATTAACCTAGCCTATCACAGCTGACTTTGGAAATCCAGCCGTGATAGGCTACGTTAATCATTATGTAGCCTATTACGGGTGTTTTGTTTTGTTTTATTTTATTTTGTAGTGACGGCGGCGGCAGCCGGTCAGAAGAACGGCCGCCGCCCCTGCCCCCGCCGAAATGCCACTGAAATGCCGCTGGGACCCGCCGCCAGGAGGGACATTCGCAGGAGTAAGTTCCATCCGGGGGGGGCTGGGGGGCGGAGAATTTCACCGCCAATTTTGGGGGGCCGAATGCCTTGGCATTCGGCCTCCCCGAGATTCGGGGAGAAATTCACGGCCATCCCTACTATTGACAGCGGTTATAAACAGCTTCTTTCTTTTTCATAAGGGTGTTTTTTGTTTTTGTTTTGTTTTTTGGAGATGCAACAGCATCAGTTCCATCAGCAGCCTAGCCCCCATTTAGCAACCTTCACAATGCAGGTGTGAGTCGTATCCAGCTCCAGGGAAGAGGTGGAGATAGTGCAGTGCCAAAATCTGTCCTCCATTTCTTGAAGTATTTTTTCCCCAGTGAAATAGGCTTCCATCACTCTGCCTCATACTTGGCGGTGTGGGGTGGGGCTATTATTCATTTTTGTGGTCATTTCAAAGTTACATAATCACTGAAAGGTGGCCAGGTGTGCTGTGTGTTTTCTTTCTCTCTCTCTCTTACACATCTCTCCATGGGTCTGCGGACTCCCAAGCTGTCTGCACTTCCTGACCCGAAAAAGCCCTATGAGAGGAATTACCTCATGATGCCTTTCCCTGGATTTTAACTGAAATGTGGGAAGCCAAGGAGGCTACAGGCTATCGGAGAGATGATTGTACAATGAAAAACAGGACCCTTGTGCAACTGTGTTAGCAGGGTGGCCCCCATTTTGTATCCACCACAATGCAGGCATGAGGGGGACATTTTTGTGCCGAACTCCAGGGAAGAGGTGGAACAAGTGCTATTCCTAAATCTGTCCTCCACATTCCTGGAAGTCGCCCCCACCCCCGAAAAGAGGCTTCCACTGTGTTGCCTCATTCGCAGGGTCTTTTATAATGGATTGTTGTGCTGTGTTTGACCTTACCTAATCACTGCAAGGTGGGGGAGAATACTGTGTGTGTGTGTGTTTTCTTTCTATTACAGATCTCTCTATTGTTCTGCAGCCTCCCAGGCTGCCTGCACATCCTGGTCTGGAAAAGTCCTATGGGAGGAATTACCTTATGATGTCTTCCCCTGAGCCTTAATTGAAATGCTGGAAGCTGAGGAAGAGATGATTGTACGATGAAAGACACTTGTACTCACTCCTCAGCCACCTCCTAAATAAGGTAAGCACAAGAAACACAAACCCAACCCATGAGAATTTCTCTGAAATATTCTTCACAATTGGCTTTCTTTTCGAAAGCAATTTATTTTCCATCAAGTTGAATGAGAATGGTCAAAAACTGAGGGAGAAATGTTCAGCACAGCACTATCAAAAACTTCTAGAAGTGGTCTGTTGATATGGATGAACATTTCGGCTGTCCTGTCCTTGGGGCCTGGAGTTCAAAATGTACCACTGTACCAGGGTTTATGGCTTCAGTTAGCAACTTACCTTTAAATCAACAGGGTTGGGGATAGTGGGCGGTGGTGGTGGGGAACATCGATCCGGTTGTTGTTTTCTGAAGGAAAAGGGAAACAGTAGCATTCCGAAGCATTCCCTCCCCAAAAAGAAATGCCAGTGAAAAACTTCCAAGGATTAGATGATTTCATTGTGAGCTATATGAAGGAGATTATAGTAGTTTCTCTCAAGCTTCTTAGGACAAACAAAAGCAGATTGCTCCTCTTTGCCCCGTGAGTCTCCTGGGAAATTACTCAGAATTATATCAGTTAGCCTGTCAGGGTCTATGTGGGAGATGCTGGCTTATGAAATGTCAGGCAAAGGGTGAAAGCCATCAGTGAAGTTTTCATTGATTGGAAATTGTTCGGAAAGTGCAGTCTGTGGGTTGTGCTGAAAAAGAGGGTGGGGGGACTACATCTGAATATACCAAAGGATGTCAGTCTGATCACTTTGATTTTAATTTGGTTGCATTGCACATAGGGATATTGGAGGACTCTGTCCAGGGGGTGGAGGTCGCCGAGCTTTCATCAGCTCGGCTAGGGATGTCACGGGCACTTGAGGGGTATGTGGACCCCAACAGACTCCCCCCTCCACTTGGCCTCCTGGACCCTGCCTACCAAGCCACTACCCTCACTTGCCAAATCGTGTAAGCCCCCAGCACTTACTGAACCCGTCCGTGAGTGCCTGGCACTATGCGCTCCCTCAGTGAGTTGCCATTTTACAAAAAAATGGTGACTCATTCTTTTCTGTAAATCTAATCTTACGCAACTGGCAACCGTAAAAGAGCCATTTGCACAACATTACAGGTTTAAATAGACCGTGTATGCCTGTACTGTCACATAGGTGGCCCCCTTATGGCCACCATTTGCGTAAGATTAGATTTAAGGCAAATAACAACTTGCCGTTGTTGTTTTTCTTTGTAAAATGGTGACTTGCTGAGGTGCAGATGGCTGCTGGATCCTCTCACTGGGCATGTGGCTGCTTGGCGAGCAGGTCTGGGAGAGCATGGGGTCTCATGAGTGGGTCTGGGGCGGGCGAGTGGTGGCAGTGACTCAGTGAGAGCTCAGAGAACCCAAACGGAGGTGAGTCCATCCACCCCTAAACTCAGTCTCCCATAGAGATGTCAGAGAATTTCTCCACGAATCTTGGGGGGGCCAAATGCCAGTGCATTCGGCCCCCCGAAATTGGTGGAGAAATGGTCTGCCCCCCGCCCTCCCCAGGACGGGACTTACCTTGCTCGAATGTCCCTGGCGGCGGCGGCTCTGGCGGCGGTTCGGCAGCAGTGCAGCGGCGGCAGCGGCCGGTCTTCCGACCGGCTGCCACCGCCGCCATTTCCAAGTAAAAAAACCCAAAAAAACAAAAACATGATAGGCTACGTAAAGATTTACATAGCCTATCATGGCTAGATTTTTTAAAAAACACCATGATAGGCTACGTAAACATTTACGTAGCCTATCACGGCTGACTGCAGGGACACAAACGGCGGCGGCTACGGCCGCCGCCATTTGCATCCCGGCAGACGATGAGGTTTCATGGCCGAAGGGACGGGGCGCCTCCCCCCCGGCTAGAATTTCGGGGGGAGGGACGGAGCACCTCCCCCCCACCGCGAAGCAAGCATCGGGATCAGGTAAGGGACTTTCGTCCATCCCTAGCTCTCCTAGACTTTATCTCATTTCCCCACAAGCTGGCCCAACTTGATCTGCATCAAGTCAGGCCAGATCATAGATTTTCCCAGGTTTTTTTTTTTAATGCAGATAGAAATGTACCTGCACAATTTGCACAATTAATGCAAATGTGGCCCTAATTTGCATAATTTGTGCAAATGTGACCCTAAATTGCATAATTTGTGCAAATTGCAGGCACAATTTGTGTAAATCATGCAATTTGTGCCTGCCATTTGCATAAATTACACAAATCGGTACTGGAATTTGCATACATCCTACAAATTGCACCTCACCATTTGTGCATATTTCTATTTACATATTTAAAAAAAAAATCCCAGATTTCGGGAAAAGTCCCATGGCTCAGCCTGAAAATGTGAGCCAAGTAGGGGTGCACGAAACCCACTTACCTGGTCTCGCAGCTTTTCGCGGTGGGGGGGACGCGCTTCGCTGCTCTGCCTCCGAAGTTCAGGCCTTCTTTAAAAAATCTTTACGTAGACTACGGCGAAAATAAGGGCAACGCAAATAGCGTTGCCCTTATTTTCACCGTAGTCTACGTAATCTTTACGTAGGCTACAGCGACCAAATAAGGAACGTGAATGGCGGCTCTCTATGGGGGCCGCCATTAGCCGTACACGCTTTTTTTTTTTTTTAAGTCACCCGTGATAGGCTACGTGATGATTTACGTAGCCTATCACGGCTGACTTTGCAAATCTAGCCATGATAGGCTACGTTAATTGTCACGTAGCCTATCACGGGGGCATTTTTTTTTTTAGTTTTATTGGAATGGCGGTGGCGGCAGCCGGTCGAAAGATCGGCTGCCGCCCCCGCCCCTGATGAAGACCCGACGAACCGCCGCCAGGACCCGCCGCCGGGAGGGACATTCGGGAAAGGTAAGTCCCGTCCTGGGAGGGGGGGCGGGGGGGTGCGGAGAATTTCTCCCCGAAACTTGTTCGGGGGGCCGAACACGTTGGCGCTTGGCCCCCCGAGGTTTCGGGGAGAAATTATACGCCAACCCTAGAGCCACGTTGGGTGCCCATCAGGAGCCTGTGGAGCCCAAAAAGAGTTGGATTCCACAGCGACGGACATCCCCAATTGTACAACACTGTGAGAACCACTGTGACAATTCCACCTTCTCAGTAAAATGGACTCTACAGGGCTGGCTCAAGCTGTGACGGGCTGCCTGACAAAATGCCATCTTTGTGGGCCCTCCCTGGCATCATAGACTCATCAAATCATTGGTTCATAGAGTTTGAAGGGAGCTCAGAGATCATCTAGCTCATCCTCCTGCTCAGTGCAGGCCTGCACTGCAGAGTACAGCTACACCATTCCTTACTGATGGCCATCCAGCCTCGGCTTAAATGCCCCAAAGTGAAGGAGTCCAGTGATATGATTGTGGTGGACAACTCGATGAAAATGTCAACCCAGTGTGCAGGTTGAACTGAGTGACACTGGTCTTCCTGGCTCTGATCAGTGTTCTGGCAGGTGTTTTGGATCAGCCCAAGATTGATAGATAGATAGATAGATAGATAGATAGATAGATAGATAGATAGATTTCTGCCTGAGGTGGAGCAGCAACCCCCCCACCCTCCCACCCCGAGAACCAGAGCCATTGAAGCCAGTAACTATGAGAGCTAAAAGGGCTGATTCAACCATACCAGAAAAGTAGGAAGCTTCCAGAGGTGCCAATTTTTTGCACATACTCATACAAAAAATGGTGCTGTAAATCGCCCATATACGTGAGATTCGAGGCACCATCTTGCATATAAGTGTGCTGTTTTGTGATTGCCATGTTTTTTCAAAACGTGGTCATGGCGGAGGATGGGGCTGACTAAGTGTGGGTGGCTTGGTGAGCGGGTTTGGGGCTCGAGTGTGGGTCTGGGGGTGCACGAGCAGGGGTTGAGCAGGTGCCTGGAGAACCCAGACAGGGAGTGCACATCCATCGCTAGTGGTAACTGTTCCACATAGGGTGTCTGATGTGTGGGTGGTGCTGTGCTGTGCAACCTAAGCCTAAGCTGTTTTGAGCTCCTGAAGTCAAGGTACATAGTACCCAAGACTGCTCAAGTTATGTTGGCACCTGAGGCAGAACATTCCACAAGCACCTTCTCCCCTGGCAGTACAAAATACAATAATAACAAATTAAACAACTGCTAAGCATTTGCTGCCCTTTCACGACACACAAAATAAACTGTCTGAGGCAGTCACCTCCCTCCGCATAATGGTAGGGCCAGCTAGGGATGTTGTGGGTACCCGACTGCATCCAGGAGTCCATGTCCCCCCTGCCCATGACCCCCAAACTGCTCCCACTGAGACATTGTCCTCGCTCGTCCCCCGCTCGCGCCCTGCTCACGTCCTCCAGGACTCACCGTGATCCCATTCGGTGAGTGCCCACCATTTTCCTGCCTTTGTTGAGTGCGCAAAAAGGAAGTTAAAAAAATGTGCATATTTAAATATGTGCAGGTTGGGGCCAGGAAAGCGTAATGTGCGCAATCTTAGAAGCATAATGCATGGTGAGTCTGTGCAACTCACTGATCGGCCTGAGAGCGGGTCTGGGGGGAGGGGGAAGGCAAGCAAGGGGCATGCTTTTGCAGATGCCTGGAGAACCCGAGCTGGGATGGGTTCTCACATCCCTAGGGCCAGCTCTGCATGACTCAGTCCTGACAAGAGCTGGTAGTGACATCCACCATTTTCTCTGTGGGTGTTGTGTGTGTGTGTGTGTCCCCATTTTCATTTTACATTTTAATTGGTGGGTCTCAGTGGAAATTAATCCAGGAATGTTTGCTTTTCTAGCCCACAGTAAACCAATAGAGCCTTGTAAATAAACCTACCATGCTAGCGGTAATACCATCAGGCAGGATTACATATGAAAGTGCTGACAGAATGCCTGGGAAAAATTTCATTAATTACCATAATTGACATCAATACCAGATGTCAGATTTAATGAATGAGCAATGGTGCTGCCAATAAGAAGGAAGAGAGAGAAAATCTCCTGCTTTTGAGCTTTGAACTCCTGGGGACATTTTCATGAACATGGAGATCTTTAGAAGTTTATCACCCTGACCATCTGGTTACTGTTTTATTGCTTGATCAATAGATTAAAATGACACAGCAAACACACACACACACACACACACACAGAGGGAGAGGGAGAGGGAGAAGATGAGAGTTATGAATAATTTCTCACTTGAAGAACCTGAAGCAAAAAGAAAGAAAAGAAAACATGGTTGGAGTTTGAATCCTCCCCAAAAACCCAATATATGGGCAACAATTATTAAAGTTACAGCTAAAATAATAATAATGAGCTGTATTTGTGGATGACTCAAGAATTGTGTGTGTGTTAAGGATCATTGTTTAAAATACAGGGATACACGTGTGCAAGAGTAGTTTCTGGGAACGTATTGACCCCAGTAATGTTTATAAGCACAGAACCAGACACCTTACAGGCACATTTATTTTATTTTATTTCCATTTAAAACCCAAAAATGAAGAAAAAACAACTACTGAAATGCATCAACAACAACACAACATGGATTATGGTGTCCAGCTTTTCACCATGTTTGGAGTCAATTTGATCCCTCATTTCTCTACTCTTAACTAATAACTCTTAACTCTGGATTTTTTGCTAAAATCTAACTGGTATCAATCCCCTTCATGGAACACTGCCTTGTTGTGGTGAAGGTGATTGCGTAACTCAGTGAAGCCATAAGCTATGCCATGCAGGGCCACCCAAGACGGACAGGTCATGGCGGAGAGTTCTGACAAAATGTGGTCCACTGGAGAAGGAAATGGCAACCCACTCCAGTATTCTTGCCAAGAAAACCCCATGGAACGTATCACAAGGCTAAAAGAGATGACGCCGGAAGATGAGCCCCTCAGGTCGGAAGGTGTCCAATATACTACTGGGGAAGAGCAGAGAGAATTTCCATGTAGCACCAGAAAGAGTGAAACGGCTGGGCCAAAGCCGAAAGGACACTGAGCTGTGGATGTGTCTGGTGGTGAAAAGAAAATCCGATGCTGTAAAGAACAATATTGTTTAGGAATATGGAATGTAAGATCAATGAATCAAGGTAAGCTGGAGGTGGTCAAACATGAGATGGCAAGATCGAACATTGACATCTTGGGAATCAGCGAACTAAAATGGACAAGCATGGGTAAATTTAATTCAGGTGACCATTATATCTACTACTGTGGGCAAGAATCCCTTAGAAGAAATGGAGTAGCACTCATAGTCAACAAAAGGGTGGGAAAAGCAGTACTGGAGTACAATCTCAAAAACGATAGAATGATCTCAGTATGAATCCAAGGCAAACCATTCAACATCACAGTAATTCAAGTCTATGCCCCAACCACTGGGGCCGAAGAAGCTGAAGTTGATTGTTTCTATGAAGACCTACAACACCTTCTAGAACTAACACCAAAAAAAGATGTCCTCTTCATCATAGGAGATTGGAATGCCAAAGTAGGAAGTCAAGAAATAACCGGGATAACAGGCAAGCATAGCTCTGGTGTACAAAATGAAGCAGGACAAAGGCTAATAGAGTTTTGCCAAGAGAACACGCTGATCATAGCAAACACTCTTTTCCAACAGCGCAAAAGGCGACTCTACACATGGACATCACCAGATGGTCAATATCGAAATCAGATTGATTATGTCCTTTGCAGCCAAAGATGGAGAAGCTCTATACAGTCAGTAAAAACAAGACCTGGAGCTGACTGTGGCTCAGATCATGAGCTGCTTCATGCAAAATTCCGGCTTAAATTGAAGAACGTAGGGAAAACCACTAAAACATTCAGGTATGACCTAAATCATATCCCTTATGAATATACAGTGGAGGTGAGGAATAGATTTCAGGGATTAGACCTGATAGACAGAGTGCCTGAGGAACTATGGACGGAGGTCCGTAACATTGTTCCGCAGGCAGCAATGAAATCCATCCCAAAGAAAAAGAAATGCAAGAAAGCCAAGTGGCTGTCTGATGAGGCTTTACAAGTAGCTGAGGAAAGAAGGGAAGTGAAAAGCAAAGGAGAAAGGGGAAGATATATCCAAGTGAATGCAAATTTCCAGAGAATAGCAAGGAGAGACAAGAAGGCCTTCTTAAATGAACAATGCAAAGAAATCGAGAAAAACAACAGAATGGGAAAGACTAGAGATCTTTTCAAGAAAATCGGAGATATCAAGGGAAAGTTTTGTGCAAAGATGCCGGGGATGATAAAGGACAAAGAAGGCAGGGACCTAACCAAAGCAGATGAGATTAAGAAGAGGTGGCAAGAATACACAGAAGAACTATACAGGAAAGATCTGAATGTCCCTGATAGCCATGATAGTGCGGTCACTGAACTTCAGCTGGACATCCTAGAGAGTGAAGTCAAGTGGGCTTTAGGAAGCATTACTATGAACAAAGCTAGTGGATATGACAGTATTCCAGCTGAGCTATTTAAGATCCTAAAAGATGATGCTGTTAAAGTGCTGCACTCAATATGCCGACAAATCTGGAATACTCAACAGTGGTAGGGATGTACGAAAGTCACTTACCTTTCCACGGATTATGTTGATGGGGGGGGAGGCGTTCCGTCCCTCCCCCCGGAATCCTCGACAGAGGGGGAGGAGAATTGTTCTTCCCGCCCCAGAATCCTCCACAGCTGGCTGTGCTCCGCGGGAGCTCCATGGAGCAGCTGGCCAGGCCCAGGCCAGAGCCATCCACAGCCGGATTTCTGGCCGCGGAGGGCTCTGGGTAAAAAAACAACAACACACGTATGCAAATGGCGGTGGCTACAGCCGCCACCATTTGCATTCCTTATTTTTGGCCATCTTAGTCTATGTAAATATTTACGTAGACTATGACGGCAAAACTAAAGGGGAACGCAAATAGCGTAGTGGGCGCTATTTGCGTCCCTTTTTGATTCACTGTTTTAGCCTATGTAAATATTTATGTAGGCTAAAACGGTGAATCAAAAAGGGATGCAAATAGTGCCCGCTACACTATTTGCGTTCCCCTCATTTTCGCCCTCTTAGTCTACGTAAATATTTACGTAGACTAAGACGGCCCAAATAAGGAACTCAAATGGCGGCGGCTGTAGCCGCCGCCATTTGCGTACCCATGTTTTTGTGTGTATTTTTACCCAGCTATGATAGGCTACATAAATCTTTATGTAGCCTATCACGTCTTGTAAAACAACAACAACAACAACAAGAATGCAAATGGCGGCGGTGGCAGCCAGTCGGAAGACCAGCCGCCACAGCTGCCGCCACCGCTGCCGCCGCCAGAGCTGCCACCGCCCGGAACATCAACCCCAGGTAAGTCTTGTCCCAGGGGGGATCCACGGGGGGGCAGGGAGGCAGGCCATTCCGCCACAGATTTCGGGGGGCCGAATGCATTGGCATTCGGCCTCACCGAGATCTGTGGCGGAATTCTCTGCCATCCCTAAACAGTGGCCACAAGACTGGAAAAGTCAGTTTACATTCCAATTCCAAAGAAAGGCAATGCCAAAGGGTGTTCAAACTACTGTACAATTGCACTCATTTCACATGCCAACAAGGTTATGCTCAAAATCCTACAAGCTAGGCTTCAGCAGTATGTGAACCGAGAACTACTGGAAGTACAAGCTGGGTTTCAAAGAGGCAGAGGAACTAGAGATCAAATCGCCAACATTCACTGGATCATGGAGAAAGCAAGAGAATTCCAGAAAAATGTCTCTTTCTGCTTCATTGACTACGCTAAAGCCTTTGATTGTGTGAATCACAACAAACTGTGGCAAATTCTGAAAGAGATGGGAGTACCAGACCACCTTACCTGTCTCCTGAGAAACCTATACGAGGGTCAAGAACCAACAGTAAGAACCAGACATGGAACAACCGATTGGTTCAAAATTGGGACAGGAGTACGACAAGGCTGCATATTGTTGCCCTGCTTATTTAACTTATATGCAGAGTACATCATGAGAAACGCCGGGTTGGATGAATCACAGGTTGGAATTGCCAGGAGAATTATCAACAACCTCAGATACGCAGACAATACCATCCTAATGGCAGAAAGTGAAGAGGATCTAAAGAGCCTCTTGTTGAGGGTGAAAGTGGACAGTGCAAAAGCTGGTTTGAAACTCAACATTAAAAAAACTAAGATCATGGCATCTGGCCCCATCACTTCCTGGCATATAGAAGGGGAAGAAATGGAAGCAGTGCCAGATTTTACTTTCTTGGGCTCCAAGATCACCGCAGACGGTGACTGTAGCCATGAAATTAAAAGACGCTTGCTCCTTGGGAGGAAAGCTATGGCAAAACTAGACAGCATAGTAAGAAGCAGAGACATCACCTTGCCAACAAAGATTCGTATAATCAAAGCTATGGTTTTCCCAGTAGCAATGTATGGCTGTGAGAGCTGGGCTATAAGGAAGGCTGAGCACCGAAGAATTGATGCCTTTGAACTGTGGTGTTGTAGAAGACTCTTACGAGTCCCCTGCACTGCAAGGAGGTTAAATCAGTCCATCCTAAAGGAAATCAACCCTGAGTGCTCATTGGAAGGACAGATACTTAGCTGAAGCTCAAATATTTTGGCCACCTAATGTGAAGAGAAAACTCCCTGGAAAAGACCCTGATGCTGGGAAAGATTGAAGGCAAAAGGAGAAGGGGACGGCAGAGGACGAGATGGCTAGATAGCATCACTGATGCGTAGGGATGTCCGAAACTCCCTTGCCTTTTCGCAGAATCTTTCGTGGTGATGGGGAGGTGCTCCGTCCCTCCCCCGGAATCCTCGATGGGGGGGAGTCAATCTGGTCCTCCCCCCAGGAATCCTTGATGGCCGGCTCCACTCGCGGCCAGGCCGTGGAGCAGCCAGCCAGGGCCTTCCTCAGCCGGATTTCCAACCGTGGACGGGCTGCTGCGGCCACCATTTGTGTCCAGCCAGGCAGCCATGATAGTCTAAGTAAGAATTTACGTAGCCTATCACGGCTAACCCCCCCCCCAAAAAAACCCAGTACACGCAAATGGTGGCGGCTACGGCGGCCACCATTTGCTTTCCCTATTTTTCGCCAATTTATCTTACATAAATATTTACATAGGCTAGAACGGCAAAAAATAAAGGAACGCAAATAGCGCCCACTACACTATTTCATTCCCCTTTTTTTTGCCGTTTTATCTTACGTAAATATTTATGTAAGATAAATCGGTGAAAAAAAGGAATGCAAATGGCAGCCGCTGTAGCCGCCGCCATTTCCATACACTGGGGTTTTTTTTTGGGGGGGGGGGTTAGCCATGATAGGCTATGTAAATTCTTACATAGCCTATCATGGCTGCAAGGACGGCAATGGTGGTGGCAGCAGCCTGGCTGCGGCCGGCCTGGAGACCAGGCACCGGAGCCGCCACTGCCAGAGCCGCCACCGCTGCCGCCGCTGCCGAATCCACCGCATCTGCCCCAGGTAAGTGCAGTCCTGGGGGGATTCTGCCGGGGGGCGGGGGGGCAGGAGTCCAATCCACCATGGATTCTGGGGGGCCAGATTCTAAAGAATCTGGCCTCACTGGAATCCGTGGCGGAATTCTCTGCCATCCCTATTGATGCAATGAATATGAACTGGAGCACACTCCGAGAGAGAGCAGAGGACAGGAAGGCCTGGCATGCTATGGTCCATGGGGTCACGAAGAGTCAGACACGACTTAACAACTAAACAACAACACTTGGATTTAATGTGATTAGTGGGAGCTAATACATGTGGAGGTGAGGGTCAGCGACTGTCCCTGCAAGTGTGCTGCCTCCCATGTTTGTTCATTCTACTCTGCATGTAGGAATGTATGAGAAATTTGTTTCTGTTCTTTTGATCAGGATTTGCCCAGTTTGCACCATTCGGACTGAACATAGCCATGGATGCAATCTGTGGTTGAAGTTCATACATTTCTGAGTTTCCGATGCGATTCGTGGACCAAAACAAATGCGTACGAAGGCATGCAAACATTTGAAAAATGTACATGAAAAATGCATCCTTCTGAAAATTCACACAAATTTGCTTTAATCTATGAGAGAAGAATGTGTACATTTCAAAGATGTGCACAATTGATTTGGAAAAGTGGACATGAAAATATGGATGGATTTTAATATAGAAAGAAAAGACCCCCCCCCCTCATAATCTGATATGGACTCAAGTCAGAATGAGCCTCAAAATAGAATCTGAAGAACTTTAGGAGCTCAGGTTTTGCTGATTCACACAATCCTACCTGCATGTCATCTGAAAAGATGTGTACAAGCTGAACATGAGCTGGCAGTGTGACGCAGCTGTGAAAAAAGCTAATGCAATCTTAGGCTGCATTAACAGACGCTTAGTATCCAGCTCATAAAAAAATAATAGTTTCACTTAGGGATGTTGTGAGTGCTGTGTATGGGGTGGAGCCAATGGACTCCCACCCCCGTACCTTGCTTGGCCCTGAAGACTCCCATATGTGGACCACACAACACTTACCAGACCTGTTTGCTAAGCACCACATGGTCTGTGATTGGGGGGTGGCTGCCCATGCCTTCCCTGAGCTGCTACTGTTGCACAAAATGATGTCTCGGGTCTTTCTGGAAAACTAATGTTGCATATATTGCAGCCATAAAGGGGCTGTCTACGCAACATTACAGATGTAAATGGCCCATTGACACCTGCAATCTACACAACAATAGTTTTCTGGAAAGACCAGAGACACCATTTTGCATAACAATGGTGGCTCGGGGAAGGAGCAGGGGACCTTGTAGCGCTCGCCGAGCCATCTAGGGGCTGGCACAATGTGATGAGCGGGCAGCGGTGGTGGTTCAGTGAGTGACTGGCATCCCTGGATGGAGGTGAGTCCATCATCCATCCCTAGTTCCACTCTGTTCTATGATGGTCAGGTCACATCTGGAGTACTGTCTCCAGTTTTGAGTGCCATTTTCTTGGTAGAAAGACAGGGTACAAATCAAATAAATTAATAACTTTTGGGTGCCACATTTTAAGAAGGATGTTGAAAAAAAGAAGCATCTCCAGAGAAGGGTGCTCAGGATGGTGAGGGGTCTGGAGACCAAGTCCAGTCAAGAACAGTTGAAAGAGCTGAGTATCTTTAGCCTTTTGAAGAGAAGATTAAGGGGTAGACATGATAGCTGTCTTCAAATATCTGACAGGCTATCATGTTGATTATGTTTTTATTGCATATTTATTGTTGACTACCATGATATCTTTAGGAAAGGTGGTTTATAAATATCCAAGTAAAAAAGATAGATCAGAGTTATTCTCTGTTGCTCCTGACCTGAAGGCAGGTTTAGAACTGATGCAAGGAAGCCGATATTTGGCTAACTTTTAAGAAAAATGTCCTAATGGTAAAAGCTGTTCAACAGTGGAGCAGATTGCCTCTGGAGTGGATGGGCTGTCTTTCACTGGAAGTAATTAAGGAGAGGCCCGACAGCCATCTGTCAGGGATGCTGTTGGTGCAAGATTCCTACAGTAGATGATTCAGAAGGTCCCTCCCAACTCTAAAATTTGATGATTCTTTAGTTAGTAGTTAGTTAGTAGTACCAAAGCTGGTATCATGTAATGCAGGTGATCACAGTGATCGGCATGCATGGCTATGTTACTGCTACTGCAACATGTAGAATAAGTTTCTTGGTGGAACTAGTAGTAGCAGTATTTATTTACCATCAATGATGATGAGAGAGTCTAGGAGAGAAATGACCAGGACATGCCACACAGATAGCATATCAATGGGCCTTGATCTCAGTTTTTGAAGGTGTTACTGGAACGAACCTGAAACGTCTTTGCTGCCCAGACATTGTCACAAATCTCCTGACATTCTCCCAGCGCTTGGTCAAAATGGAAGAGCCATAACGCAGATATGGCCCATGTTTTTTGGTTTTGCCCAATCATTAAGGACTATTGGCTAAAGATAATAGATGAAATTGAGATTATATCAGGATATAGACTACCTTTGGATCCAATACTCTTTTGGGTTATGTCAAGGAATTGTTTTATCTGATGACATAGAGATGATAGTGCACTTATTAACAGCTGCCAGAATGCTGATATGGGCAAACGGGGGGGGGGGGACAGGACAAAAGCCCCTACAATTGATGACAGGATTACTAAAGTATGGGAAATAATATATATGGTTAAGTTAACTAACATAGTAAGGGTTAGAGAGGGAAGACAGCAAAATAATAGATTTATAGAAAAGTGGTCATTATTTGTAATGTACTGGTGTAACAAGAATCAAGAGAATGTACAGTCTTTTGTGTAGGGGTGTTGGAGAATTCTGCCATGGACTCCAGTGAAAGAATCTGCCCCCCCAAAGTCCGTGGAGGAATGGACTACCCTCCCTGCCACCCCCTGAAATCCCCCCCTGGAACGGACCTACCTGGTGGTGGCGACAGCTCTGCTGGCGGTGGCAGCAGCTCCGGGTCATCTTCCAGACGCTGCCGGGCTGCTGCAGCCACAAATGGATTCTGGGGGGGAGGGATGGATCGCCTCCCCCCCCCCAGAGGACCCAGGCAGCGGACTGGTAAGTGGGGTTTGTACATCCCTACTTTTGTGTTATTGGGAACTTTGTGATATTTGCTGGTTTTGTTGATAAATTTGATTATATTCTATATTGTTTAAATTGTTGATAATATTTGGTATTATTATTTGTTGTATATTTTTATATACTATTGTCAGCACTGTAAAAATAAAAATGGGGGGGAAAAGAAAAAGGAAGTGCCAGGCATTGCAATGCTCTTATATAAATACATCTTTCTTCCGGAACATATTCTGTTCTCTGTGTTTTATGAACACTTTGGCTTCCTTAATGGCATAAAAGAAGATAAGCTGACTGCCTGAAGATATAGCATAGATTGCCTACCAGTAATGATTTGAAACCTCTCGCTCTTTTGATGTTAATGTCACATTTAATATTTCAAATGCATTAAGACACTGAGCAAGCAAAGTTAAAATTATGTCTTTTCATGTTTGCAGTCGACCAGGTTTCCCCACTTTCCCCTCATTCTATCAATGTGGGGAAGACAAATGCTGCCAATCGGTTTAATTTTTTTCTTCAAATAAATATAAATGGTAATTTTAACATTTGCAATAGTAACTCGATTTCATCTGATTTTGGAAAGCCACGTGCCATGTATTTTATAATTTAGAAATGACGTTTGAAAATGTCAGCTTTCATGAGTAGTCTGGTATGTCATTTAAAGCCCACAGAAAGGTGTGAGGTAGATAAGAAATAGTGAGGCTGAAGAGGCATTTAGAGGTGATTTGCATGAGAGGCATTGCTAGAAGTTGTCTAAACTGACGTCTGACGGCAAGAAGCCTGCATTAACTTCATATGCAAATAATAGCCTGTTACAAGGACCAATGTCATCACAATAGAATTGCATCCTTATTTGGACCAATGAAAAGGCAGGCATATAATTTGGTTCTCAAAGTAAAATACAAGGCTAGGGAACAGGGCATTAGATACCATGACTTCTCTTTCCAACTTAAATCACATTCTGCACTCAATTTATGTATTCTTTCCTCCAGAAGGTGGCTGTGTTGATAGTGTGTCATGCCTGGCCTAGGACCACCTTAGGAAGTCTTCCCCTCTTGTAAAGTGCTTGAGGTCTAAGATCCCATGAAATGCCCCTGACTCTATTGTTTTTGTGGCACCCCCTACACCCCCGAAGAGACCACATCAGACCCTTTGGCAACAATGGTCCTTGAGACAAACATGGAGGGGGCTCCTGATCAACTTACCTCACCCATGGAATTAGAAGCTAAGGGACTGCCCTGTCCAAGGGATCATCGGTGCCAAAAGGTGCAAACAGTCTCCCATCAGCAAAGCTTGAGGGAGCCAAAGAAACTGGACTCCTCAGGAGTAGGAGGGCTCATCAGACTTAGAAGGGTCCCTAAAGAGTAGGGGACTCCTCAGAAGCAGGAAGCCTGAAGGACTGGGTTAACTATTTGCAGCTGGGAGAGCTTTGAAGACTGGGCTACACACCAGCATTCAGTTCTGGTCTTGCCAATATTGGAACAATGCCCACATGTACAGGTATCTTCCTAACTGAGCATAACACTTCATACATCTGATGAAACAGACACTAGTTCGTGAAAGCTTATGCCTTGATAACATTGTTAGTCTTTAAGGTATGATTCTTTCTTTCTTTCTTTCTTTCTTTCTTTCTTTCTTTCTTTCTTTCTTTCTGCAATAGACTAATATGGCCAATCCTTTGGCACTTGGTGGCATGGAGTGAGAGCTGCAAGCCAGTGCTGCTGATAACTTGGTCTCTAATTGAAACAAAATATAGAAAGTGTATATTGATTTAATGATGGTGGGGGTGAGTGGGTTGAGGGATAATAACTGATCATGAATTATATAACATCATAGAATGAGAACAAGCAATGAAGAAGATGAAAACGCTGGAGCAAAACCTGGGTATGGGCAGAGAAAATCTATGTACAGAGAAAAGAGAAAGTATTTGGAAAGGATGCAGAATTATGCAGTGCTGGGGGTGGGGTGGGGGATAATATCAGCAACAGGGAGCTGAGTGGGAGGTTCTTGGGGTACAATAAAGAATAAAAGATGAAATAACTAACCCATGGATTAGGCAATATAGCAGTAAAGATATTAAAAGATGGCTTGAGCCTGGTGCCTTGGTTGTCTTTGAATACCTGATGACATCCTGCTTTGTTTCAAGGAATAGAATGTCAGCAGCAGCTTGGGCTAAAAATGAGAGTGGCCTGTCAGGGCTCCCCATAAGTAAGTGGCCTTGGGGGACTGCCAAGGGATAATATACTCTCCCCCATTTGGAACCAATCTTCTATCTATGGGGTGCTTGGCCAATATACATTGGGCAATTGATTCACTGATCCACCAGCAGGGATGTACAAGAATTTCTGTTATGTTCTCAAATCATGCAAACAAACATGTCCCATTTGCAATGCCAAATGTCAGTGGAGCTGGAGGGCATGTTCTTCTAATTGTTTGCAGATTCCTGAACTTGTGTACACATTTGAAAACACTGCACATTTTTGCAAAAAAAAAGAAAAGAAAAAGGGTTTTTACACTATGGGCGAAAAGTGTGTATTTCAGTGTGTGTGTGTGTATCTGTTTCAAATGTGTACTTTCCCCCTTCTGAACAAAAAAGTGGGGGGGAGAGCTGAGCTTCAAGTTGGTGTGTGGAGAAACTTGGCAATCAGGGAAATCACTTGTTCATCCATCCATCCATAACAACCAACCCCTAAAAGAGAATATCTTCCATTATGTATCCCTCCCAACCCAAGTTGTGAAAGGGGCATTTTCCAGTGATTTGTAGACTGAAATGGAATTCTTGTACATGCCTTTGTACAGATTTCTGACTGCAAAGTGTGATGGTTTCCATGTTAATTTCTATGATGTGGAGATTGGGTAATTCTGAGAACTTTGCTGTTACAAGGCAGCCTATAAATTATGTGCATCAAATATAAGGAAATAAATTAGTAAATAAATACATTATCTACCCCCATTCCCTTACTTTAAGAGATACTATTTTCAGGGAGTTCCCTAATGCCAGCATGTTTGTGTTATCAGCAATGCAAATGGCCATCACTCATAACATGACTGACACTTTGCATTTCATTTCATTCTGACTTCACTGTTTACTAGGGATGTATGAATTATTTACCTGCCATTCCAGTGGGGGGGTCCATGTGGGGGGATCCATCCCTCCCCCCAGAATCTTCACCGGCTGGCTCCACTCCATAGCAATTCCGCGGAGCTGCCACCCAGCTCCGAAGCCCCAGCAATATGGCCATCATTGCCATATCGCTGGCTGTACTGGTGTACTGAGGACACAAATGGCGTCCCTGCTCTTTGACATGATAGGCTATGTAAATCTTTGCATTGCCTATCTAGGGATGTACAAAACACTTACGTGGTTTCGTCCAGGGACATCCGCGGTGGGGGGGAGGCGCTCCATCCCTCCCCCCGAAATCCTCTCCAGCCGGCTCTGCTCTACGGCTACTCTGCAGAGCCACCGGCCGGGGCCGTCTGCAGTTGGACATCCGGCCACTGCTGGGCTGTACAGGGACACAAATGGCAGCCACTGTAGCGACCGCCATTTGCATCCCTGTCTTTTGCCATGATAGGCTATGTATATATTTACGTAGCCTATCACAGCAAAAGGCAGGGACGCAAATGGTGGCCATTACGCCATTTGCACCCCTGTCTTTTGCCATGATAGGCTATGTAAATACTTATGTAGCCTTTCACGGCCATTCGTGGGAAGGGGAATGGTGGCCGCAGACACAGCAGCCATTCGCAGAGCACCGGACAGCCGCAAACAGGTAGGCTCCATTCCAGGCCCATTTTGGGGGGTGGCAGGGGGGTTGCTTCGTTCCACCATGGATTCCAGGGGGCCAAATGCACTTGGAATTCGGCCTCCCTGGAATCCATGGCGGAATTCTCCAACATCCCTAAGCCTATCGCGCGAAGGAACAGGGACGCAAATACGCCATTTGTGTCCCTGTTTTTTCACACAATAGGCTACATAAAGATTTACGTAGCCTATCACTTCAAAGAGCAGGGACACAAATGGCGTAGCGGCCGCCATTTGCGTCCGCAGTCCATCAGTCCAGCCAGTGATATGGCAATGGCAGCCATATCACTGGAGCTTCAGAGCCAGCAGCAGGCAGGATCCGGCCGGCGAAGACATCGTGGGGAGGCAGAGGTAGGAGATCCGATACTCCACGGACTTTGTGGGGCTGGATTCAATAGAATCTGGCCTCACTGGGGTCTGTGGAGGATTTCTCCAACATCTCTACTGTTTACAGTTCTCCCCATACCCTGCACACACACCATATATACTGTATATAAAACAGAAACTCCCCATAATGCTTTATGCATCAGATGTAGGGATGGCAGAGAAATCTGCCATGGACTCCAGTGAGGCCGGATTCCAGCCCCCTGGAGTCCGTGGTGGAACCGACTAACCCCCCCACCCCCAAAAACCCCCCAGAATGGACCTACCTTGGTGTCCCCTATGCCATTTGCATCCCTGCTTTAGCTGTGATAGGTTACGTAAATATATACATAGCCTATCACAGCCTAGTGTAGGGATGCAAATGGCATCCCCTACGCAGGATGTCATTTGTGTCCGCAGCAGCCCGGCAGCGGATGGAGGCCCCACTGCAGATTGGCCCGGCTGGTGGCTCCATGGACTGGCTGCAGAGTGGAGCCAGCCGGGCAGGATTCCGGGGGGAGGAATGGATAGCCTCCCCCCCCCCGCGGACCCCCCAGCAGACCCAGGTAAGTTGGGGTTCGTACACCCCTAATCTGATGAAGTGAGCTATAGTCTATAAAACCTATGTCAGAATAATTGTGTCTTTAAGTCTGCAGGGGTGCAATCCTATGGATGTTTAGACAGAAGAAATACTACAACTCCCAGCATTCCCCAGCCAGCATAGCTTGTTGGATTTGCGTCTGTCTAAACGTCCATAGGATTGCGATCTAAAGGTGCAATCCTGTGCATGTTTAGACAGAAAAAAGTCCTACAATTCCCAGCATGCTGAAATGTGTAGGACTCCCCCCCCCTGTCTAAACATGCATAGGATTGTGCCTTAAGGTGCTATAATATTCTTTCGGGGGGGGGGGTGTTTCTCAGTGGAAATCTTGAAAGACCTGATGGCTGTGTCCCTTAAAGGCTTAGGAAAACAAGCAACCAAAAACAAAGCAAAAGAAACCACGGACATTCAAAATGTGTTATTTAAATTAAATGGTTGGGTGCCAGCAAATCTGACAGTAGAACATGCACCTCACAACAGGGCTGATGGTTGCAAATGGACGGTACAGTGGAAAGATGTGAGAGGAGAGGAAGGTGGATGAAGATGGGTGATGGGTGTTGACGATTCGAGAAGCAATGTGTCAAATTATATAGACATCTCAGACAGCTGGACATGCATCACATACAGTTCATTCCCTGGAGATCTGGGAGAGAGGGGGGGACACAGTACTGGGTCCAGCTCTTCTTAGCCTTTCAGGTTGTATGCACTGGCATTTACACAAATTGGTTGTTTTGTTATTCCTTACCTGCATAGTCAAAATATGCCATGCTAGTTATGATGGCTCTGTGCTATCTCCAGGATCAGAGGCAGCATGCTGAACACCAGTTGTTGGGGAACAGCATTGGGAGATGGCTACTGCTAGGGTAAGAATATAAGAACATAAGAAGAGCCATATTGGATCAGAGCAAAGGTCCATGTAGTCCAGCATTCTGTTCACAGAGGGGTGAACCAGCTGCCTTTGGCCAACCCAGAAGTAGGACATGAGTGCAATATCAATTCTCCACCCATGTTCCCCAGCAACTGACGTGCACAAGCATCCTGCCACTGACACTAGTGGTAGCATATAGCCACCAGGACCAGAAGCTGTTGATAGCTGGTTCCTCCATGAATTCATCTTCCTCCATGAATTTGCCCAGGTGTCCTACTTTATAGAGAAGAATCTGCTATTTGAAGAGCTATCAGAGTTAGGGATGTCAGAGAATTCCACCACGAATCTCGCGGAGGCCGAATGCCACCCCCCGAAATTGGTGGCGGAACGGTCTGGCACCCCCCCACCACCCCCGGGACGGGACTTACCTTGGGCGGATCTTCCTGGCGGTGGCGGCAGCTCCAGCGGCAGTTCGGTGGTGGCAGCGGCAATGGCCTTCCGACCGGCTGCTGCCACTGCCATTTCCAGTTAAAAAAAAACAAAAAAGGTGATAGGCTACGTAAAGATTTACGTAGCCTATCACGGCTAGATTTTTAAAAAACACTGTGATAGGCTACGTAAATGTTTACGTAGCCTATCACAGCTGATTTAAAAGAAAAAAAACGCGCGTACGCAAATGGCGGCGCCCATGGGCACCGCCATTTGCGTTCCTTATTTTGGCACGTCTTAGTCTACGTAAACATTTATGTAGACTAAGACGGCGAAAATAAGGGGAACGCAAATAGCGTAGAATAAATGTTTACGTAGACTAAGACATGCCAAAATAAGGAAAGCAAATGGCGGCGCCCATGGGCGCCGCCATTTGCGTATACACGTTTTTTTCTCTTTTAAATCAGCCGTGATAGGCTACGTAAACGTTTACATAGCCTATCACGGCTGACTGCAGGGGCGCAAACAGCGGCGGCTACAGCCACTGCCATTTGCGTCCCTGCTAGCCAGCGGCCGGATGTCCGGCCGCTGGCGGAGCTGGCTGGCGGCTCCGCAGAATCCTTGCGGAGCAGAGCTGGCTGGCCAGAATTTCGGGGGGGAGGGATGGAGCGCTTCCCCCCCAGCCAGAATTTGGGGGGGAGGGACGGAGTGCCTCCCCCCCACCGCGAATCACCCAGTCGAAAAGGTAAGTGACTTTCGTACATCCCTAATCAGAGGTCTGTCTTCTATTTGAAGGTGTCCTCTATTTGATTGGCTGTCCAGTCTAGTTTAAAGTAAAACAAAACAAAACAGGGAGAGCAGTGGCCTTCAAGTTGTCCCTCAAGACTTAGCACTTGGACAGCAGACTGACCAGGCACACAGATAGGGATGTTGGAGGAATCTGTCCAGGGGCTGGAGCTCACCAAGCTTCCATCAGCTTGGACCCACAGACTTGGGTTTGCTTCCCTGTGATTTGGCCCAGCTCGATCCCCATCGAGTTGAGCCAGCTCACAGATTTTCTTGTCCCCCTCCACTGTAAATATAGAATTGCGCAAATTGCAGCCACATTGTGCGTAATTTGAGCAAATCCCAGCCAGAATTTGCTAAATTTGCACAAATTACAGTGGAGAGTTCTGCAAATTAAGCAAAGTATGGCTGGCATTTCTGCAAATTATGCAAATTGCAGAACTTTCTGTTTGAAAAAAAATACTGAAAAAGCTTCCTAGTTATCGGTGGGGCGGGAACCGACAGCTCGGTTTGTGAATGCAAGCCAAACTGGCAGGGGCGGGGGACTGGAAATCTGACGGGCCCCCAAAGTGCCAGATTTGCAAATGGCAGATATCCCTACACACAGATCATCTAGTCAGTCTCCCCCACTCTGGTAAGATGCAATAATATATTTCTATTTAATTATAGTCATTATTTCTAAATTTGTATTTCTATATAAAATTAGTTCAAGAAAATGTAATGCAAGTTGGTGTCCTCATTTGGGGGGGGATGCATTTCTTTTTTCCCCTTTTTTTTGGGGGGGGGATATGTACATTGGCCATCCTTACTCCTGCTCTTATGTCCTGCTTGTGAGGTTCCTGGAGTTAACTGATCAGGTAGTGTGGGAAATAAGATTCTTATAAAACAGCTCAAAATTCTGCAATTTTTTGATGTGATACTCTGGGCCTGGAAATAGAGGCTTCTTTATTCTGGCTTGAGAAAAGCAGAGAGGACACCTAACAGCCAGACCAGGCACTCAGAGCAGAACTGTGGATATGACACAAGGTTCTCATCCATCTCTGGCATGCCCATTTTTCTCTAGAGTTAATCTCTCAGCCTCTCCCCATCCTCGCTGAGCCACCATTTTGCATAAAAATGGTGTCTTGGCCTTTTTGGTAAATAACCATTTATGCAAATGGAGATTGTAAAGGCACCATTTATGCAACATCAGAGGTGTAAATGGACCATTTACACATGCAATGTTGTGTAAATGGCCCCTTTACAGCCACCATTCATGTAACATTATATTTACGGAAAAACTTGAAGCACCATTTTTTTCACAAAATGGCAGCTCACTGAGGGAACAGGCAGCCACTGGGATCTTGTGGTGTGGTGGCTCAGCCAGCGAGTCCAGTAAGTATGGTGAGCAGGGTCCAGGAAGCTGAGCAGGGGGGAGTCTACCAGATTCTACCCCCTCTCAGACTCCTGTGACATCCTTATTTATAGCCCTGTTAACTGTATACACAGTACTACAGTGCCACCTAGTGACAGAAAACAAGTATTACACCACAGATTCAATATGCCAAAAAAAGAAAACAAAATGAGGCCGCTGTTACTCTGTGGAGAAGACAAGTCTGCACCCTAACCAAAGAAAGCCACCATAAAAGGTACATGTATATGTTATTCCTGTAAACTCACCCTTCATTTCCTCAAACTTGAGGTAGAGTAATTCTGTATGATTCTTTTACTCATTCACTCCCTCACTCCCTTCCCTTGTCTTGTCCTTTCTATAAGGTTACATCCTTTATGACAACACTGTGCATTTCTCCCCAAAATTAATAACAGCAAATTAAATTTGGTCCATTAGCAATCAGAACTCAACAAAGGATATTCAAACAACATCCTGTGCCAGACAAAAGAAGAAACCACATTCTTTTAAGGGATAGTTTGGGGGGGGGGGACTCCATCATCATATCATGTTTTCTTTCCCTCTAGTGTACATTTTTTGCATCCAATTATAAAATGCAATTATCACAAGCATCAATTTATGCTAAAATTGCACTCGTTAATAGTTTTCATATATTGCAATACTTCTTTAGGTTTTTTGACACTGCATCATAAAACCCTTTACATGCACAACTGGAATTAGCTTTAACTTGATAACTCTGCCTTAACAAAATCAGTGCTAATTACTTGGGCTTGTGCAGTCTCTAAGGTGGCCTGATTTGTTCGCTTAATTTGCCATCAGAGAGGCTTTCTTTTTTCTTTCCTTTTTTGTGCTAGTACTTGTAGGTCAAGGATAAAAAAAATAATAATTCCAGCAGCAGGGAGGAAAAGTGGAGTGACTGTGAAGTTTCACCACCAGAAGCACATGCTTTAGCCTTGGAGAGAAGACAACAGGAGATGGGTAGCGCATAAGTATGAGCATCTTGCAGATGTTCTCCTCCACAAGTTGACTATGCATGAAGGAGGGAGTCGAACCATGCCTTGCACACATTTCCCAAACAAACCAGAGAAGTGAATCACTCCCCTGCCCTGCCCCCCCAACCCCCATATGAACATAAGTAGAGCCATGCTGGAGCAGACCAAGGGTCCATCTAGTCCAGAATTTTATTCACAGAACAGCCAACCAGCTGCCTGTGGGAAATCCACAAGCAGGACAGAGTGCAATAGCACTTTGTTCCACTCATGTTCCCCAGCAACCAGTGTACATAGGCATACTGGTTCTGATTAGGGATGCTGGAGAAATTTGAGATGCACTAAAATGAGCTCGGATTTCTAAGAATCTGACCTGTGGCATCCACTGCAAAGCAACCCCCTCAGGTCATGTGGAGTCTGTGGACTTTCAGATGATTTTTTTATTATTTCCCAAAATTTATGCATATAAGTCCATAGAAAAAAAATGTAAGTTTCTGCTGAAGAAACATGGAATGCAATGGGGGACAATACAGTAAATGTTACGTAGTAAGATAAATTATGTAAATACTTACATAAATACTACATAAATACTTATGTGATTATTTGCGTATTTTTCCGCATGACAAAAAGAAAATATTCACAACCATCTGTGGATGGATGATGGAACAAAAGGCACCTGACAATCCACAAAGCACAGACGGAGCAGATTTTACACAGTCCGTACATCCCTAGTTCTGATACTGGGGATCAGGGATGTTGGAGAAATCAGAAATGCATTCAAATGACTTCAGATTGCTATGACTCTTACCCACAGAATCCTCAGTGGTTCAACATCTTCTGAGTCATGAAGACCTGCAAACCATTAAAAAAAAAAAAACATTTGGAATTGTATGCAAATTTAGTCATACAAAAATACAAAAGTTACTGGAAAATATGCTAATATATGCCATTTTCTTTAGAAAACACACACACAATGGTGTATACATCTCTAGTTTCTCTTCAGCCCCCACTATGGAGCACTCTTTCTTTCTTTCTTTCTTTCTTTCTTTCTTTCTTTCTTCCTTTCTTTCTTTCTGTCTTTTTGTGTGCAGTCTGCTCATTGACTGTACACTGAGCTATGAAAAAAAAAGTGACATGTCAGAGAAAGTTGTGTAAATTGCAGCTGACTTTGGGGGTGCTTTTCCAAAGTGAGGGGGCTCCAGTTCTGTCAATGAGCAGACAATGGAACAAAAGACACTTGACAAACCATGGAACAGACAGAACGGATTAAATAAAATCTATACATCCCTACTGGACATAGCATTCAGCTATCATTAGTAGCGATTCATAGCATAATTCTCAGTGAATTTGTCTAATCCCTTTTAAAGCCATACAAATTGGTTGCCCTCCCTACATCTTGTGGTAGTGAATTCTATGCATTCTGTGAAGAATTCCTTCCCTATTTCTGTCCTGAATCTCACACCAATCAGCTTCATGGGAAGTAGGGATGGCAGAGAATTCTGCCATGGATCTCGGTGAGGCCAAATGCCAATGCATTCGGCCCCCCGAACTCCGTGGCGGAACGGCCTGCCACGCCCCTGCCCCCCCGTGGATCCCCCTGGGATGAGACTTACCTAGGGCGGATCTTCCAGGTGGCGGCAGTGGCTCCGGTGGTGGCTGCGGCAGCGGTTCGGCGGCGGCAGCGGCCGGTCTTCTGACCGGCTGCCGCCGCCGCCATTTCCAGTGTTAAAAAAAAAAAGACGTGATAGGCTATGTAAAGATTTACGTAGTCTATCATGGCTAGGTTAAAAAAAAAAACCCACGTGATAGGCTATGTAAAGCTTTTCATAGCCTATCACGTCTGACTTTAAAAAACAAACGAACGCGCATACACAAATGGCAGCGGCTATGGCCGCTTCCATTTGCGTTCCTTATTTTGGCCCATCTTAGTCTATGTAAATATTTACGTAGACTAAGACGGTGAAAATAAGGGGGAACACAAATAGCGTTGGCTACATTATTTGCGTTCCCCTTATTTTCGCCGTCTTAGTCTACGTAAATATTTATATAGACTAAGACGGGCCAAAATAAGGAACGCAACTGGTGGCGGCCATAGCCGCCGCCATTTGTGTACGTGCGTTTTTTGTTTTTTGTTTTAAGTCAGACATGATAGGCTACATAAAGATTTATGTAGCCTATCATGGGTGACTACAGGGACGCAAATGGTGGCGGCTACAGCCGCTGCCATTTGCGTCCCTGCTAGCCAGCAGCCAGATGTCTGGATGCTGGCAGAGCTGGCCGGCGGCTCCGCGGAATCCCCGCGGAGCGGAGCTGGCCAGCCAGGATTCCAGGGGGGGAGGCGCAGAGCGCCTCCCCCCCAGGGAGGATTCTGGGGGAAGGGACGGAGCGCCTCCCCCCCCCCAGCGGAACCCAGCGGAGCCAGGTAAGGCCAATTTCGTACATCCCTATTGGGAAGACCCCGGGTTCTAGTATTATGAGAGAGGGAGACACTTTTTTTTTCCCTATCTAAAAAATCCAAATACAAATGAGGACTCCCCTTCCGCACGGACCACTGCACCTACCCTTTTGAAACCTTTTTGGGTTTCTTACTTAGGGGCACCACTAGGCTGTATGCCATTTTCAGAACAGTGGTCCACAAGATGCATAGGGACATAAGTTTGTCCTCTTTTGGAGACCTTCAACATCAAGGCTGCTGTTGCACCGGCACAAATCCCAGTGGCTTTTGCTCTGAAATTTGGCAGGCTTAAACCCTTCAGAAGGGTCAGCTTATCCCTGAAAATTTCATCCAATTCTGACAAGAAATTAAAAAGAAAAAGTTATTGGCAGTTCCCTTTAAAAGAATGTATAATGGTCCATAGCGCACGCACGCACACATGCACACAAACACACACACAGTCACACACACAAACCCTGCACCTGTTTTTTTCTGACATTTGGCAGTCAGAATCCTCTCCTAAGGGGCTACTATGCCAGCTTATATCCAATTCTGACAAAGTGAGGGGGGGGGGGAAATGTTGTAGCCATCTTTTTATTTCCAACAATAGTCAATGGGAAGCATAAAGACTTGGGTTTCTGTACCTCAGGCTCAGGTCTGATACCCCAATCAAAGCTGATGGCCTCTAAATTGGTCCAGTCAGAATCAGGCCATTTGCTGAAGCACCAAATCTGGGTCTGAGTCAAATTTCGGGATCAATGCACACCTCTAATATTGGGAAACGTTCCCTACAGAACTGCATCTATTAGGGAAAATTGCATACAAAATATGTATGTTAGGGAGAATTGCACGCAAAAATAAATATGAATTTTCCTGCACTTTCTTTTTAAATTGCAGACTGATGAAGAAATCGCACAGAATGGATGTATGATTCAATATCTGTGAAACTGACACAGCCTGGAAATAGGCCCAGCTGCACATATACCAACTCCAAATTTCTTTACAAATTCTATGTATAAAATTGACACAAAGATGGAACAGAATGTAGGGCAGAGCCATGAAAACATAGAACTGGGGAATATGTTTTTACTTACAAGGAAATAGTTTATTTGATTTTATTTATTTCATTTCTCAACCACCCAATAGCCAAAGCTCTCTGAGCTGTTCACAAAAAATTAAAACCATAAAGCACAGCATAAAACAACATAACATATGAAAGCTTAAATCATAATATAACAGTGCAACCAGAATAAAACCTAGCAGCAATGCGGAGACTTAAAATTAGGGATGTACGAATCCCTTACCTTGCTCCGCTGAGGCGCATCCTTGGTGGGGGGGAGGTACTCCAACCCTCCCCCCAGAATCCTGCCTGGCCGGCTCCGCTCCGCGGCCAAGCCGCAGAGCCGCCGGCCAGCTCTGGCTGCCTGCAGCCGGACATCTGGCCACTGGGCAGCCCTGCAGGGACACAAATGGTAGCTGTCGTAGCCGCCACCATTTGCGTCCCTGTATTGAGCTGTGATAGGCTACGTAAATATTTATGTAGCCTATCACAGCAGAGGGAAAAACCCCAGCGTACGCAAATGGCAGCGGCTACCGAATGCACTGGCATTCGGCCTTACCGAGATCCATCGCAGAATTCTCTTAAATCCCTACTTAAAATACAGATTCAAAACACCAAAGCTAAAAGACTAGGAAGCTAAAATGCTAAAATACTGGGGGAATTAAAAAGGTCTTCACCTGGCGCCGGAAGGGGTGCAACGTAGGTGCCAGGCGAACCTCTCCAGGGAGCTCATTCCACAGCTGAGGTGCCCCAGCAGAAAAGGCCCTCTTCCTGGAAGCCACCTGCCTCACTTCCTTTGGCAGGAACTCATGGAGAATTACCACTGAGGATGATCTTAGGATCCAGAGAGGCACATATGGGAGGAGGCAATCCTTCAGATAACCTGGCCCCAAGCCAAATAGTTTAGTCTAAAACAGTTGTTTTTTTCCTTTACAGAGTGTCAGACTGTACAATTTATCCCATTTGATTTCTGAATTGACCAACATATCTGATATTTCCAAGTCCTCCAAATAACTGTCAATTACAGACCTAGGCTGAAAAGATGAGGGATCACTTTTTGTATTTCTATTTAGTACTGGGTTGAAAATCTCATTAAAATCACTGCCTAAAATCACAGGAAGCAGATCAATATCTGAGATAATGACACAAACTTTTTTTTAATGAGTTCATTATGATTAGGTGTATAGATATTTGCAAAAATAAGCTTCTTCATCTCAGATTTAGCATGTAATATAAGATATCTTCCTAGCAGATCAATGTAGGTGGATAAAAGAACAATAGGAAAGGGATTTATGTATTACAATTACAACCTCCACACCAGCAACTTTCTCACTTTGAATTGTCTACTCTACGCAATTAAGGATGTACGAAAGTCACTTACCATTTCGCGGATCTGCTTCGCGGTGGGGGGGTAGGCGCTCCATCCCACCCCCCAGAATCCTTGACGGGGGGGAGGCGCTCCGTCCCTCCACCCGGAATCCTGCCCAGCTGGCTCCTTTCCACGGGGATTCCGCAGAGCCGCCGGCCGGCTCCACTCGCAGCCGGACATCTGGCCGCTGGGCAGCAGGGACGCAAATGGTGGTGGCCGTAGCCACCGCTGTTTGCATCCCTGTACTTAACTGTGATAGGCTATGTAAATATTTACGTAGCCTATCACGGCAAAGTAAAAAAAATGCGTACGCAATTTGCGTTCGCTATTTTTAGCCGTTCTAGCCTACGTAAATATTTACGTAGGCTAGAACAGCTAAAAATAGCAAATGCAAATGTCGGCCACTGTAGCCGCCATCATTTGCTTTTGCTGCACCCAGCAGCGGCCACCCCCGCCCCCGCCCCTTCTGCCGCCACCGCACCTTACGCTGCCCCCGCCAATGCACCTTCTGCCGCCGCTGCCACACCGCTGCTGCACCACCACCGAACCCACCACCAAAGTCGCTGCATCCGCCGCAGGTAAGCTTCATCCCGGGGGGTTCCGCGGGGCAGGCGGGGGGGGCAGGAGGCCGTTCCGCCATGGATTCCGGGGGGGGTGAATGCCAGTGCATTCAGCCTCACTGGAATCTGGGGTGGAATTCTCCGCCATCCCTATACACAATAGGCTTCTCCTAACAAATCTTTTTTTCCCTCCTCCATGTCATTCTCATCAGAAAGAACATGCATTTCTTGTAAGTCAAGTCTCCAAATCTTGTGTCTCTTTAAGTAACTCAGGATCTGTTTTTCCCTCTGAAATCCTCTTAGGCCTTGAACATGCCATGTTCACATTTTCTTGTGCTTCACATATGGATGGCATGGGCTCCCAATCCAGTCCAGGAATCTGGAGGACCTGTTCCTGTCTGCACCCCTGAGACCCGCTCACCGAGCCCCTGCTCGCCCCCTGTCCACGCTCCGTGAATGGCCTGCGCTCACCCTGGCAGCGTTGAGCTTCACAGTCGCCATTTTCTGAGAAATAAAATGGCGACCACAAAAGTGCTCACATTTGCGCACAAGAGAAATCGCGCATTTTCCGAATGTGTATATTTGCGAATGTACAAAAATGTGCATTTTATGAAAAATGCGCATTTTCATACACACGCCACTGTGTGCCTTCACAAAAATGTGCATTTCAGTCATGAGAATATGAGCGTTCACAAAAATGTACATTTTTGCACATATAAAAACATGCACATTTTTGCGATCACCATTTCATTATTTTTTTTTTAGAAATGGTGACTGTGGAGCACAACAAGGTGGCCAGGGTGAGTGTGGGCTGCTCGCCAAGAGTGGGAGGAGCTTGGGCACAGTCTGGGGACCGGCAAGTGGAGGCAGGGGCAGGGCAGGAGTCCGGAAAACCCAGATGGGGGTGAGTTTGCACATCCCTAGCTTCACAACAGCTGCAGGGCTGGCCCTACCATTAGACAGCATGATGTGACTGCCTCAGACTGCAGTTGCTGGGAACTGGAAGTAGTGTTGAGGGGCAGGACTGTGTATGCCACACAGCCGGCCCAGGGCCATAGCTCAGTGTGATAGGGCACATGCTTGGCATGCAGAAGGTCCCAGGTTTGATTCCTGGCTTCTCCAGGTACAGTGAGGAAAGAATCCTGCCTCAAACCCCAGAGAGCCACTGCCAGTCAGTGTTGGCAATATTGGGCTAGGTGGACCAAGGGTCTGACTCAGTATGAGGCAACTTCCTATGTTCCCATGTCCCCTAAGTTAGCTTGACACCCTCAGGAGTGGTACAGCAGGGATGCTAAACCTCTTTCATCCCAAGGGTTGAACTGAGTTTCAGAGAAACTCTCAGGGGTGAGGGGCAAAAGGGGTGGGCCCAAATACCCCAAAACACCAGCGTCTTTTAGCTTACTAGGGATGGTGCAGGTGCTGAATTACATCCAGGAAATTGGTGGAACCCCCCTGCCCTCACCCCTAAACCCCACTCACCAAGACCCTGCCCCTGCCCGCCCCCTGCCCATGCTCGGCAAGCAGCCCGCGCTCAACCCGGTGGCATTGCCAAGCTCCATGGTTGCCATTTTTTGAAAAATAAAATGATGGTCACAAAAATGTGTATATTTGCTTATGTGCAAAAATGCACATTTCTGTAAATGCGCATATTTGTAAATGCAAAAATGTGCATTTTGTGAATGTGCATATTTGTGTGAGCACAAAAGCGCACATTTTTTGCAGAAGCAAGCATTTTGCAAAAATGCAAATTTGTGCTTTCACAAAATGGTGAGTGTGGGCTTCTCACCAGGAGAAAGGATTTCAGCACCTCTGTTGTAGGGGATGCTGATCCATTGCCAGTCTGGTTGGCCTCTAGAAAAATGCGGATACCATCTTGCCTTGTGCCTCAGGCAGCAAAATGTCTTGGGCTGTGCCTGTTAGTAAAACAGAATAAAGTAGAGCTCTGTGCAACTGATCTCTCAACATTCTCCACTTTTTCCCCCTTTTTTAAAACTTTCTTTTCCAGCACAGTGCTAGAATAAATATATTGTGCTGTGCTGAATTTATCCCACATGTTTTGACCATTCTCATTCCATTTGACAGAAAATGCATCGGTTTTGAAAAGAATTTCAATGCTGAAGAAAATTTCAGATAATTCTCGTGGGTTGGGTTTGTGGTTCTTGTGCTTAATTTACTCTGGAGACGACTGGGTGTCCTGTCTTTTGCTGTACAATTATCTCTCTGGCAGCCTGGAGCCTCCTTGGTTTCTCACACTTCAATTAAAGCCCGGGTGAAGACTGCATGAGGTAATTCTTTCTATAGGGCTCCCCCTCCCTTTTTTTTTTTTTTCCCCAAATTAGGTAGCATAGGCAGCTTGGGAGGCCACAAAGCAGTGGGCAGATGTATAACAAAAACAAACTCACGCACAGCACCCGTGGCCACCTCACAGTTCTTAGATAACACCACTGTAATGAATTCAAAATACTTGTAAAGCGCCTTGAGAAAGAAGCAGAAAAACAGAAGCCTCTTTCATGGGGAAGAAAACATTCAGGAAATTGGAAGACAGAACCCTCCATACCTGAGCTCTGCTGGATGCAAAATGGGGGCCAGGCTGCCAACACAATTGATGCTGTTATCACTTGCTGTGTCAGCACAAAACTCTCTCTCTCTCTCTCTCTCTCTCTCTCTCTCTCATACACACACACACACACACACACACCCTGAAACCCTTTAAAAAAACAATAAGAACTAAACTGTGCAACAACCCCTGTCAATTGTGAGCCCTACCTTTGAGAAGCTGTTGAGAATTTCTCCTCTCCCTAGAGAAGAAGATACCTGACCTGATTGTAAATGGACAAGGAGAATAAAGTATACATGCAGCATGAGCAAGTGAAACCTGCCCCTTCCTCCTTCTGACAGTTTAATTCTGCAAACACAGTGTTTTCACAGTTTGGGGATTATTACTTACTTCAGTGTGAGGTCATGGCAACAGTGTCTCCACTGAGTTGAACAAAAATATATTTATTGCTCTTTCTGGTATGAACATTTACAAAACACAATCTAATAAATGCATGCTTGTGACCTTTGCTTCTTAAACAGGAACATTTTGCACAGTTCTGCTATAGATTAATAAAGCATAAGTTGAGATCCATGCTTAAGAAATTAGGAAACAAGGAAAGAGTGGTACCCCTTGTGTTGCCCCAGCTGTGGGTGTTGAACTCTTAGGGTAGAGGTGCCAAGATAGTGATAAATCACATTCCAAGGTTTATCGTAGAATAGTAGGGTTGGAAGGGGCCTACAAGACCATCAAGTCCAACTCCCTGCTCAATGCAGGAATCCAAGTCAGAGCATCCCCAACAGATGGCTGTCCATCCCTATCTTGAATGCCTCCAGTATTTACTTACAAGGAGACTTTATTGGGTAACATACAGCACACAGGCGTACCCAATGGTTAGATCAGACAGCTTCTCTGAACCCAGAGCCATCGGGCACAATGGGTTTTATACAATACATGTTAGCAATAAGGCAGCATAACAGCAGCAAGCACCCCTAGTGTTCATTCCCAGCATAGACTAACAGCACTTGGTTCTCAGCACAGCCACCTGTAAACAAGCTTTGCTTCCCAGGCAGAGTGCTTGATAACACTCTCACTCATTAGTATGGAATGTGCTAGGCCGTGCTATTGGTCCTTTGAATCATCTTCACATGCTCAGAGGCTTACTAGCAAGGGAATTGCAACAATAATAACTTGCAACTTAAGCAAGAATTATGGATCTCTAGGCCCCTCTAACACTACAAATGACTTGGCTACGCTCCAGGGTCCACTACATTCCTGCCATGGAATTCATTCGTTTACTAGCTGGAACTGCAACAAAAAGTTGCAATGTGGAGTGCTCCCTATTGGGGATGTATGAGAAATTCATTTCAGTTCACTTTTTATCAGGATATTACCCTGTTTGCACCTTCTGGACTGAACATAGACTCAGATGCAATCTGCAGTACATGATACATTTCTGAGCTTGCAATGTGATTTCTGGACATCCCCCCACCCCATGCATTCGAGAGCATGCATCCATTGCAAAAATGCATCCATTTCAAAATGAGTACATTTCAAAAATGTGCACAAATAGACTTTAATCATGGAGAAGAATGCATACATTTCAAAATGCATACACATCCAAATGAGTACATTTAAACAATGTGCACAAATACGCTGTAATCGTGGGTGAAGAATGTGTAAATCTCAAAAATGCACGCAATTGATGTGCACATTTGGAAAAAATGCACATGGAAATGCACATGGATGCCTGCGACTGGGCACCACCTCCTGCTGCTGCTACCCAGGCAGCTGTCAAAGGCAGCCTCCCGGGCAGCAGCAGGAGCCACGAGGCACCCCAGCCCCTAGCCATCCGAACTGCTCCTTGCTGCTCGCCAAGCTCCACGGCACTCGTCAGCTGGGCCCATCAGTATCCTGGAGTTCAGCAAGCAGAGGCTGGGGGGCCAGGCATGAGGGATTTTGCCGGCCTCCCAGACTAAGTCAGGAACTCGCGACGTCTCTAATAGTGATGCATCAAGGGCAAGGGCCAGCTAGTTGAAGCCTATGCACCTCCTGTTTGAGTCATACACTGGGAACTGTTATCTCTCTGAGTATATTTGATTATAAAATGGATGTATAAACTCAGATCACCCATCAGCTACACATACTGAGTTCAGAGTACCTCATTATGTTGCGAAGTATGCTTAAATGCTTTTCATGCACATGGTCTTACAGCTATAATGATTTGTACATTATCCTCCGAAACCCATTTCTCTCTTGTTATTTTATTTCCTTCTCACTCTCTGTTTGCATCACATAGTTCAAGGGAAGCTTATTTAAGGAATGTTGCAATGACAGCGCAGGTCATATAAATGACTGACTGAATGAATTACAGGTGACGGCAGAAGTCCCAGTATCTTTGCTGCCTACACAGCCCAGGTAAACAAATGAGGGTATCCCAACCCTAAGTGATGTTGCAGAAATTAGTACTTATCTGGCTCAGGATACAATCCTGTCCATAATTCTCACCTGCAAATTCAGTGCCATTTCTCTAAGCAACTTGCTTTTTCTGCTTGCGTTGCAATCCAAGTGCTGGTGTCAAGGGATGGATAAGATGTTTGTTTCAGTTTGGTTTTGATAAGAAGTTACCCAAATTTGCAAAGTTCTCCATATTTGGCAGAAAATGAACTTCAGATTTTATTGATGAAAAACTGAATTTGGGACAAACCAAGACTGATAGATGTGTCCATCCCTACTGATGCATCCCTCCCTCCACCCCTCTCTTTCTACTGTTTTGTACACAGCAATGGTAGCATCCCAGGCACCAAATAGCCTTGGAAATATAATTTTTCCAGGGCATACCTGAGTCCTTACTGTAACCGTCAGATCTTCTAGCAATGTTTCCAGTGAAATTAGCATCTGATGGGACTTGTAGTCCATATAATGTTATCTGTAACATGATGGGGTCAAAATTTCAGAACTGGGGTGCTTCTAGATGGTGTTTGTGTTGTCCCATCATCCTGCTTCATTCACAGAATTTTACCAGGCAGTCCAGACGATGACATCTTCCACTTCTAACCCTCTCATGGTCCCTCACCACTTCTTCCATCTGTTTTCTTACCACCACCCCAAAAAACAAGAAAAACAAACCATCAAGGGGGGAGATGGAATAGCTGCACAATGCCTTCTGATTGGTAGCACTAGGAGCCCTCTGTCTGGAAGCACCTTCAGGCATGGAAGAAACCAAAATTCCCACTCTTTTGTTGGTTGTATGTTTAGAAATGTCATCTATGTGGTAGGTGTTCAGGCATAGCTTGAATCTATCATAGCAATTTCAGACAAGGATATTTCGAATCAGGCATGATTGGAATATTTCCAATGGAATATTTCCAAGGATATTTCCAATCAGGCATGATTTTTATTTTTTTTATTTTTTAGGGACCGCGGTGGCTTAGTGGTTAAGACGCTGAACTGCAGACTGGAATGTTGGCAGGTCAGCAGTTTGAGACCCGAGTGCTGCGTGACGGAGTGAGCTCCCGTCTTCTGTCCCAGCTCCTGCCAACCTAGCAGTTCGAAAGCAAGAAATTGCAAGTAGATAAATAGGTACCGCCTTGGCGGGAAAGGTAACAGCGTTATGTTCAGTCATGCCAGCCACATGACCAGGGAAGTGTCTTTGGACAGCGCTGGCTCTTCGACTTAGAAACGGGGATGAGCACCGCACCCTAGAGTCGGACACGACTGGTTGGGGACACCTTTACCTTTTTTATGCATATTTATTAATTTATTTGACTTGATTTCTACCCCACCTTTCTACCAAGAAAAATGGCACTCAAGGTGACACTCAAGTCATAGATGACTCATTCATTTTGTCTTCAGGAAAGTCAAAGGAAAACCTATAAGGTGGCATACTTTAGTAGGTCTTTTCCCGTATGTGCAGATAGTTCACGTGGCCATGTTTATGAAACAATAGCTTCAATTATCAAACAGCAGATTTGGTTGTATAAAGCAGAAATTACAAAGAACTATCAAGGCAGTTTGACTTAACTGTAAATCCTTCTCCACAATCCTTTTCATCTCTCAATCCCTGGCCGTGCATCTTTAACGAAACAGCATGCTCTTTTGAGGTGAGATGATAGATCTATTGCTATACAGGCTGTTACAAAATCTAGAAGCTTACCCACATGCCAGTCACAGCAGTGGGTTCTTTGATAGTTAATGTTTGGTGTAGTGATTACAGTGTAGGGATGGACAAATCAGTCTATATCCAGTCTGTGGCAGCTTCACATTAATTCAGTGAGGGGGAATCCATTCCATCCAGTTTCCACATTAGTCTGTGATGTAAAAAGAAAAAGAAAACATGTAAATTAGCATTTTTTTTGTATGCCACTTTCTCTAATGCATGCATTTTGTACACAGTGTTCCCTAATATACACAATATACACATACACAAATATGTAATTTGGGGGTTGATAACCACATCACAAAATTCAGAGAAGTGTACAGTCAGAAGGATAACTGTTCCAATTTGCATATTAGGTTAGTCCACTTTAAAATGAGGACCCAACAAAATCGCTCCTCCCTATTATAGTGTCAGACTAGGACCATGGAGACGAGTGGAAACATTCCCACTCAGCCATGAAGCTCACTGGGTGACCTTGGTCCAGTCACTGTCTCTCAACCTAACCTATTTCACAGGCCTGTTTGGGGATAAAATAATGGTGGTGGGGAGAGATCTAGTAGGCTGCACCTCTTGGGGGAAAGGTGGGATAAAAAATAGTAATAGTATTTTATTTATTTATTTATTTATTTATTAAATGTATTAATCGCCCATCTGGCTGATCACCCAGCCACTCTGGGTGATGTACAGCATATAATAAAACAGTTTAAAACAATAAAAATCTACAATAAAAACATTTTCTAAAATACCCTAACCCACCCCAAATGCCTGCCTGAACAACCACATTTTTAATGTACTGCAGAAGCTCATTAAAGAGGGAGCATGGCGGAGTTCCCTAGGGAGGGAGTTCCACAGAGTGGGGGCCACCACAGAAAAGGCCCTCTCCCTCGTCCCCATTAGTTTAGCTGTCCTGGCTGATGGGACAGAGAGAAGGCCATCCGAGGCTGATCTTGTTGAGCGGCCTGTCTGTAGGGATGTCAGAGAATTTCTCCACGAATCTCCGGGAGACCGAATACCAACACATTCGGCCCCCCGAAATTGGTGGAGAAACGGTCTGCTACCCCCCCCCGCCACCCCCGGGATGCGACTTACCTTGAGCGAAAGTCCCTGGCGGTGGCAGGTCCCGGCGGCAGTGCGGCAGCAGTGTGGCAGGGGCCGGTCTTCCGACCGGCTGCCGCCGCCACCATTTCCAAGTAAAAAAAAAAAAAAACAACAAATGAGATAAATCTTTACGTAGCCTATCACGGCTAGATTTTCAAAACGCTATTTGCGTTGCCCTTATTTTCGCCGTAGTCTATGTAAATATTTACATAGGCTACCCGGGCCAAAATAAGGAATGCAAATGGCGGCGCCCATGGGCGCCGCCATTTGCGTATGCGCTTTTTTTTTTTTTTTTCAAAGTCAGCCGTGATAGGCTACGTAAACATTTACGTAGTCTATTACGCCTG
The DNA here is from genome assembly GCF_057233095.1 of Heloderma suspectum. NCBI lineage: Eukaryota > Metazoa > Chordata > Lepidosauria > Squamata > Helodermatidae > Heloderma > Heloderma suspectum. The sequence continues at coordinate 26,459,897 of NC_139467.1, forward strand.
ACTGCAGGCCAGGGACGCAAATGGCGGCTACGGCCGCCGCCATTTGCATCCCGGCAGGAGAAGGGGTTTCGCGGACGGAGAGACAGGGCGCTCCCCCCGGCCAGAATTTCAGCGGGGAGGGATGGAGCGCCTCCCCCCCCACCGCGAAGCAAGCTTCGGGATCAGGTAAGTGATTTTCGTCCATCCCTACCTGTCTGGTGTTGCTGGAGGCGCTCCTTAAGATAGGCTGGGCTGGAACCATATAGGGTTTTAATGGTCAAAACCAACACCTTTAATTTGCCCGGAAAACAACTGGTAACCAGTGCAACTCCTTCAGCACTGGAGTGATGTGATGTTGCCGGTGGCTGCCTTTAATCAGGCAAGCTGCCACATTCTATACCAGCTGAAGCTTCCAAATCATCTTCAAGGGTAACCCCACATACAGCACATTACAGTCATCTAAACGAGAGGAGACCAGGGCATGTACCACTGATGGGAGCAGATGGTCGGGAAGGAAGGGGCGCAGCTGTCGTATCAGATGGAGTTGGTACAGTGCTGTCTGGCTCACAGCTGATGCCTGAGCCTCCATGAACAGCTGGGAGTCCAAAATGACCCTCAGGCTGCGGACCTGGTCTTTCAAGGGTAGCCGTACCCCATTCAACACCAGGTCTACATCCCCCAGCCTTCTCTTGTCTCCCACCAAAAGTACCTCACTCTTGTCAGGGTTCACCTTCAGCTTATTCCTCCCCATCCATCCACTCACTGTCTCCAGACATTTGGACAGGGATTCTACGGCCAACTTTGGTGAAGATTTGAACAAGAGGTAGAGCTGCGTGTAGGGATGTCAGAGAATTTTGCCACGAATCTCAGGGAGGCTGAATGCCAGTGCATTTGGCCCCCCGAAATTGGTGGCGAAACGGTCTGCCCCCCCGCCCCCCCGGGATGGGACTTACCTTGTGCGAATGTCCCTGGCGGAGGCGGCTCTGGCGGCGGTGCAGTGGTGGTGCGGCGGCAGCGGCTGCGGCAGCCGGTCTTCTGACCGGCTGCCGCCGCAGCCATTTCCAAGTAAAAAAACAAAAAACAAGAAACGTGATAGGCTACGTAAAGATTTACGTAGCCTATCACGGCTAGATTTTTAAAAAACACCGTGATAGGCTACATACATGTTTATGTAGCCTATCACGGCTGAGTGAAAAAAAAAAGAAACGCGCGTGTACAAATGGCGGCACCCATGGGCGCCGCCATTTGCGTACGCACGTTGTTGTTTTTTTCACTCAGCCGTGATAGGCTACGTAAACATTTGCATAGCCTATATCACGGCTGACTGCAGGGACACAAACGGCGGCGGCTACGGCTGCTGCCATTTGCGTCCCGGCTGGCGGGGATTCATGGCAGGATGGACGGAATGCCTCCCCCCCGGCCAGAATTTCGGGGGGAGGGACGGAGTGCCTCCCCCCCTCCACGAATCAAGTTTCGGGTTCAGGTAAGGGACTTTCGTACATTCCTAGCTGCGTGTCATCCGCATATTGATGACACCGCACCCCAAACCTCCTGATGATAGCCCCCAGCGGCTTCACATAGATATTAAATAGTATCGGGGGGAGGATGGAACCCTGTGGCACCCCACAAGTGAGTGGACACGGGTCCGAAACCTCCTCTCCCAGTGCTACCCTCTGGTACCTGCTGGAAAGGAAGGACCGGAGCCACTGCAATATGGTGTCTCCAATGCCCAACCCCTCCAGGTGGTCCAGGAGGATACCATGGTCAATGGTATCAAAAGCCGCTGAGAGGTCGAGGAGAACAAGGAAGGAGCATTCACCCCTATCCAGTAAATAAAACCATGCACATGAAACTAAACACATCACTGTAAGACTTTATCAAGTCCAACCTTCCCCAACCTGGTAGCCTCCAGATGTTTTGAACGACAACTCCCAGGATTCCTACCCATTGGCCATGCAGACTGGAGCTGATGGGAATTGATGTCCACAACACCTGGAAGGCACCAGGCTTGGGAAGCCTCATCCAGACTGTAGGGGAAAAAAAATGCCTCCAATGCGTTAATAGCTAAGCACACACAAAGTAATTATCTATCAATCCGCATAACTCTGTGAGAGAGCTTATGCTGAGAGAGACAGTAATTGACTCAAGGTCACCCATTGGGTTTGGGGGATTTGAATGGTTCAAATTCAAATACAAGCTACTTGAACCCAGGTCTCTCCTGTCTCAAGTCTAACAATGTATTACAACATCATATTCTCATCATGAATAGCTCTATCGATAGGTAATAACTAAGGTTGAGTGGATTTCCCCAGTTCTGTTCCATTATTGTATCAGGGATGTTATTTTATCCTGGTTTTACTAGGAACATTTTTTAAAGGACCACCTCCTACCATGGGGGGAGCAACATGCCGCCCATGGGCCACATGTAGGGATGGGCAAACTCACCATAGCTCAAGCCACAGGCTACGCATCAGACCCCTGCAGCCTGCCTGACCCTGCTTGCTATGCATGTGCAGCTGTCCACTCCCTCACTGAGCTGCCATTTTGCATTAAAAATGTTGCCTTGGCCTTTTTTGTAAATGGCCATTTATGCAAATGGCACCCATAAAGTGGCCATTTATGCAACATTACGACCAACATTTGCATAAATGCAATTTGCAAAACTGCACCTGAAAAATATGCAACTTTTCCTATCTAAACGAACCCCAAAACATGTTGCAAATGAGAATGGCAGCTACCTGAACTGAGCTTTGAACTAAAGTTTAGAGAATTTCAGAGAGCTCAAACATCCTTCATTCTCCCATCCCTAGCTAGAACAACATCTGTACATGAGCTCACTGCCTTGTATTTCCCTGATAACCTAGCTCATCTCCGGAACTTCCTGTGTTTGGACTTTGGACAGTATTGCCTTTTGTGCCAATCCTGACTGACTCTCTGCAGCTCCTTCCCCTCACCACTGGAAGGACAACAATATATTTAAATACAGGATTGTTCTCTGTAAAGTAGGACAAATGGCCACCCTACAAATCTGGGTGTGTTAAAAAAAAAGAAGAAAGACACACACACACGGCCAACTCTTGCATCACTAGAGTGGGTAGTATTTCTGTAGAACAATAAATACTGACTCCTTATGGCAGGTTTACCAAGGGACCTGTATGTATCTGATTAGTAATTAAATGCAGAGGGTCAGGGGCTTATTCAACTGAAAAACGATCCCTGACAGATTGTAAGAACAGAGCAACTCCAACCGGAAAACAAAAGGCAACGAATAATTGGATCTTGCCAGAAGCAGGAAATAAATCACTCTAAATGGGTATTCTTCTACCTGGCCTTTTGCACTGTTCCAGGGGTTTAAATCCCACTCCTCAGATAAACAGCAGCAGCATTTGCTTTGAGTATGTGGATGATATGATGGTGGGAAATTTTCTAAAGGGACCCCCTGTAAAATTCAGCATGAAAAAGCATTCATTAGCTGATGCTAACAGATACAGGTAGATTAGATAGATGATAGATAGATAGATAGATAGATAGATAGATAGATAGATAGATGATAGATAGATAGATAGATAGATAGATAGATAGATAGAAAGACAGACAGACAGACAGACAGACATGATATAATTATGAATCTCCAAAGAACAGGACAAAAGAGGACAGTGATTTCGACAAAATTTGCATGTGCTAATTCATATATAAAGATGAAAACTTAATAATAGCCATTATAATAGAAATACAGTACATCTCACCATACTGTGGATGACTGTGACAAGGTGACCTGTATGCCTGCATGTTCAGTCTTCTGTCCATGTGCTAATTGGTGATGAGCAACAGTTCTTATGATCCTTTATTTTTACATCAGATCTGGAATGGACAACCCTTCAAATAGAGGACATCTGTAAATACAGAATGGGTGTCTGGCAGCCCTTTTGAATAGAGGACTCTCCCCTGTAAAAGAGGCCACCTGGACATCCTAGCTTGATCTTTGGGAGGAAGCCCTTGGGCTGAAAGAGATTCAATGCCCTATTATATAGGGATGGATGGATTCACCTTGTACCAGGGCCATCAGTTGCTTGCTGAACTGCCACGGCCACCTCCTTGCTGTGCAGCATGAGCCTGTAATGTTGCATAGCCCTTTACAGCTGCTATTGGCAACATTCCCTTCCCAGAAATGCCCTACCCAATGCCAGCTTGTCTGGCTGAAAGGGGGGGGGCATTGCGGGCAGGTGGGGTGACAAGACATAGGGGCCTCTGATTGGTGCATCCCAGTGGTACCACCATGCAAGGAGGGGCAGGCTGAGTTGCCTTAAACTCCTCCCAATCTCAGTTCTCTGGCTCGACGCAGCTAGAGAGAACTACAGGTCCGCCGAGAAACAACGAAGGACACCTGCCTGCTGGAGACCGGCTTTGTCGTCTTCCCAGCCACATGAACTCGGCGTGCAATCTGCGCGCCTAAAGCCCAGCTGACGTTAAGGCCTAACCAGTGCTGAGTAGAGGGAAACTACTAGCACTTCGCTGCAGGGCACGCATGCTCCGGCGCGGCTCCATTGTGGCCGGCGCCTCCCCTGCTGGCAGAGGCGCCGGCGTTGGTGACAGAGCACATTCGGGTGCTGCGCCTATGGGCCTCAGCGGTTCAGGCTGCAGCGCGCCCGCCTCCCCCTCCTTCCTCGGCCGGCACTTGCCGCCCCAGTCGGAGCTCCTGCGGCTGTGTCGGCGCGCATCCGGGAGCAGCGCTGGCGTTCCCTCCCTCTCGCTGGTAGGGATGGACAACAGGGACTTACCTCGTCCCTCAGCTTGCTTCGCAGTGGGGGGGAGGCGCTTCGCTTCTCCCCCTGAAGTTCAGGCCGGGGGGGGAGGCGCCCCATCCCTCACCGGCGAAATTCAGGCCGGGGAGGAGTGCCTCGTCTCCCCAGCCATGAAAAAAAAAAAGTACAGAAAAAAAAACACCCGTGATAGGCTACGTGATGATTTCCGTAGCCTATCATGGCTAGATTTCCAAAGTCAGCTGTGATAGGCTATGCAAATCGTCACGTAGCCTATCACGGGTGACTTTGAAAAAAAAAAAGCGCGTACACAAATGGCGGCGCTCCATGGTTGCCGCCATTTGCGTTCCTTATTTGGACAGTGGTAGTCTATGTAAAGATTTACATACACTACGGTGAAAATAAGGGCAACGCAAATAGCGTTCCCTTATTTTTGCTGTAGTCTACGTAAATCTTTACATAGACTACCCCTGTCCAAATAAGGAACGCAAATGGCAGCGCCCTTTTTTTTTTTTTTCAAAGTCACCCGTGATAGGCTACGTGATGATTTACATAGCCTATCATGGCTGACTTTGGAAATCTAGCCGTAATAGGCTACGTAAATCGTCACGTAGCCTATCACGGGTGGTTTTTTTTTTAACTTTACTTTTTTATTTTGTAATGGTGGCGGCAGCAGCCGGTTGGGAGACCGACCGCCGCCCCCGCCCCCGCCGAAACGCCACCGAAACGCTGCCAGGACCCACCTCCGAGAGAGACATTCGCCGAAGGTAAGTCCCATCCCAGGGAGGGGGTGGGGGGCCGGCGGAGAATTTCCCCAACACTTTCGGGGGGGCGAATGCGTCGGCATTCAGCCGCCCGAAGATTCGTGGAGAAATTCTCCGCCATCCCTGCTCGCCGGTTGCCTCGTGCCTGTGTCACTGCAGCCCCAGGATTGCCGGCCCTCGCGGCGGGGCGCATGTGTGTGGGCGCTGCCCTCCGTCAACCGGCGCTTGCCCTCTGCGGGCACGCCGGCAGCTGTGCCCACGTGCACCCGGGTGCTGTGCTGTCGTTCCCTCCCCTGCAGGGGCACCGGCGCTCGCAGACGCTGAGTGCCCGCCCCTCCCTCTCCCCGGCTGTGGCGTGCCTGTGCCGCCGTGGCCCCAGGGTTGCTAGCTCTCACGCCGAGGCGCTTGTGTGTGGGCGCCGCCCACCCCTCATCTGGTGCTTGCCGCCTGGGCGGGTGTGCAGGCGCGCACCCGGGTGCCGCACCGTCATACCCTCCCTTGCAGGGGTGCCAGCACCGGCGCTCGCAGATGCCGAGTGCCTGCCCCTCCCTCTCCCCGGCTGCGGCATGCCTGCGCCGCCGCAGCCCCAGGATTGCTGGCCTCGTGGTGGGGCGCTTGTGTGTGGATGCCGCCCCCCCTTCAGCCGGCCCTTGCCGCCCCGGCGGGAGCGCCGGTGGCTGTGCCGGCGCGCGCTTGGGTGCAGCGCCGGTTGGCCCGTTCCCTTGCATGGCGCCGATGTTTGCGGCAGCTGGGTGCCCCCCCTTGCCGTGGCCCTGGGTCCGTGGCACTCTCAGCGGGGCGTGCGTCTTTGTGCGCCACCCCTCCTGGCTGCAGTTGCTGGGCCGGTACTAGTGCCGGCGTCTGCTTGGCGGCACATGCGTGTGGACGGCGCCGGTGGCTGCCGGCACTTTCCGGCCTTGGGGTGGGTGCCGGCGCTTAGAGTGGCAGCGTGCTCGCCCAGCTTCCTTTCTCACAAGCACTCGTCCGCCCCCCCACCAAAAAAAAAACCATGCGCCCCCCCAACACAATTAAAATCACAATTTTTTTTTAAAATAAAATATATAAATAAATAAATAAAAATGATGAAAAGAAAAGGAAGAATAAATAAATAAATAAATAAATAGTTATAATGACGATGATGATGATATAATGATAAGAAAACTCACACTGAAACCCCCGGCAGCTGCTGCTCCCCGTTGCATGCCCACCGTGACTCCTGGGTCGCAGGCGCTTTTGGCAAGGGGCCCCTGCGCTATGGCGCGGCTTCCGTGGCCTTTGGCCCTGGCCGCGCCTCTTAGGCGCAGGGCTTGCAGCGGGCAGCAACCCTTTAAAGCCACTGTGGCTTAGTGGCTGCAGTGTTGAACAGGGGCTTGAGAGACCCTGGTTCTAGTTTCCTTTCCGGGGGTGTGGTTCAGTGCTAGTCCCCTGATGGATGTGCAGAAAGTGTCAGGTCCTGTCCCTGGCATCTCCAGGTAGGGCTAGAAAAACCCCTGCCTGAACCCCTGGCAGAGTCATTGGGCGGGCCACAGATTCTTCACCCTCCCCCCAAAAAACCTGCCTTATAAACAAATAAAAGTTAAGGGCTAGACATATGGTGTCTTAAATGTGAACACACAGAGCCATACAGGAAGGGGATGAATGTTGTGCGCTCACCTATCTAACCGCTGCCAGACGCGGAGGGTCCCCCTCCTGTCTAGCGGTAATGGAGGCGCTGCTGCCTGTTGTCCTGGGTGCCCTGCGAGTAGCCCACTGGAACTTTCTGCTGGGTGCTCCGACCCCTGCCACTTTTACTGTTAAGGGTGGTGGTTTGAATGTTGGACTGGGTCCAGGGACCCGGGCCTTTCCTTTTTCTTGCCAATATCATGCCAACCTTATCTCACTTTCTACAGCATGCCCAAAGAATGGCCAAGGTTGAAAGAATGGGAAGGGTAGGGCACTGCCTCCCCTCCCCAATAGATTGTGACCTAGGCCTGAGCCCGAGTCTGATGATGAAGCAGACCCGGTAGTGACGTCAATTCTTCTAGTCTGGAAACTGCTGAGCATTCTCCAGGGATCCCTCCCCCGGCCAGGCCTAAGAAACCCTTGGTGGTCCAGCTTAAGTGAACGCGACAGCCGACCCAACGCTCGCTACTTATTTCTATTTCAGCTCGTCTGGACCCTGTTGAAGCCTCCATCTCCTCTTCCTCGGCTTCCGGATGGCTCACCGCCTTCGGTTGAGCTCCTCCATTCTTCGGCCTCCTCTTCCCCGAGTACAAGCAACATCCATTTTCCAGTCGGGGATCAGAACACGGCCATAATGGATTCAGTCCCGCCTGCTCGGGCATCCACGTAAGTGGCATATCAGATCCCTACGCTAATCTGGCGAGTTGCAAGGCCACTGGCACTACTCCTTCTTGTAGTGGCTTTCACCTGAGGAGGTGTGTGGCTGGCTTATGTCAAGGCCTTCCACAGGAGGGCCACCATTGACCCTTCTCTGCGCAGGGACCGGATGGACCAGGACTTTTAGCTCCAATTTGACTCCTTCCCGGCCGTGTTTCGGCGACAGATCTGACAGTGGCCACATTCCCCAGGCTGTCTCCCGCACTGGCCCTCGGCGTATGGCAGGTCCGCTGCTTCAGCACCACTGTCTGTAATGGGAATACAGCCCCTGGGCACATACTCTCAGAACCTGTGCCTTTCTGTCATGAGTGCTGCCTTGTTGCAGTCAGCACTCGTGCACCTCTTGTCCAATGCCGGGGGACTGTAGGGTTCCCCTTGAAAAGGCCGAGGCAGTAGAAAGCCAGGCGGGGCCGGCTACATCTCCCTCCGGTGGGCCCAGGCCTGGTTAGGTTGGCCCCGCTACTCCAGCTTTAAGATGCTACCCTGACTAGGGGAACACGTTTTAACTTGGAACACAATTTCATTCTAGGTTCTAGGACCCCTCCCCCTTTTTCTAGGTCAACATAAGCCATCCTTACCTAGTAAGCAACATTTCTCCTCACCAGGTGTCAACATGTTTGTGAGAGGTTTAACAAGGCAGTACTGGCAGAAGGGTTATAGCCCCCCCATTTTTCCACACCCCGATATCTACGCTAGGGATTTCCCTTCTCCAAACAGTGCCCAGGAAATCCTCTAAGGGGTTTATCCTGATTTGTAACCTATCTTCCCTGAGGGCCAGTCCATTAAGCAAGATCCCGGATCATCTGTGTTCGTGCAATACACCTCGTCGATGTGGCAGTTGTCTTGGTTTGGGATCCCGGCCACGGTTTCCTGTTGGCATATGCTACATGGAGTCCAAAGATGTTGGTCAATGTCCTGACCTAATGCAAACATTGCTTCCCTTTCCTTGTACCTCAGGGTCCCTTAGCTCACAAAAGGCTGAGGGCCCGTCTCCCATATCAACATTCAGTGAAGCCAATCTGATACCCTGAGACATTATTCTCGCCTCCCTCAGGACAACTTTCAGGTCTTTTGGGCACAGCTCCAAGCAGTTATACATCTTCCTAGGGTTTTCCGTGGTGGACCATGAAAGATATGGTTGGGTATCTTCTTTTCACAGTTAGAGTAGCGGCCCCTGGCCGTGCCTTCTCGTGCCGGCTCAGTTTGGGAAGTGCAGGGACTGCGGCTGCCGCATCATTGACCCAGGGTCACTTCTGCTGTGCGCACGTATCCATGGGCAGGGATTCAACTTAATAGGGCTTCAATGGCACCTCCTTCCGGAGGCGTGAGCTGCTCCTCAAAGCTGGACTGCAGATTCATGGGGTTCCTCCGCTACCCCGAGGGGGGGGGTTCAGACTCATGGGGCAGGTCCGATCGTGCTGTGGGTATTGCCCTGTAGAGTGGAGGTTGCCGCTGACAAGCACATTCTGATTTGACCTCATAGCCAAATCAGAACCCCCCCCCCTTCGGTATGACAACATGATGACATTATTCATTCCCCGTCCTCCTGAAATCAGAGGGTCATGTCAGTCATCAGTGTGTTCGCGCTCCAGCGTCGGTGTTACAACATCTGGTTCTGGGTCCACTATGTGCTGGGTTAGGCAAACCCAATTGTTGATACTTTGTCACAAAATTAAGTCAACGACTTCTAGACCTTAGACCCGCTGGTGCGTACATTCCCAGATCCCATACTACAGTACCATGTGAGACTGGGATACCGAAGCCAAGCATGCCATCCTGCATCCCATGGCTTTCAGTACACGAGACGCCTGCAACAGAGCAGGTACGGCGTGCCGTGCAATAGGAAAAGCTTCGGCAACAGGAATCATGGCCCTTACCTATAGATCATTGACCACAATTTCGCGCCTCCTTAAGGAACAACAGAATATCTGGGACCATAAGTCACAAGATGGCCATTTAGCCTTCCGGCCCACAACGCTGGGAATTACTGACTCCCATGTCAGATTTTAGGGTTCGGAGTGCAATTGGGTTTGGCACAGTTGTCGCCTGTTTTAGTAAATTTAGCCACCCTATCTCCCCGGATACCTCCCTTTTGGGCTCCAGGGGTAATGGCCCTCCATTTGTCCTTTTCAGTAAGACGTTTCCCTGTTCCACGCAGCAACCTTAATGGCCGTCTGCAAGCCCCCCACCTTAGGAATTCAGGGTTGGTCTGGGATCTCAAGTCTGATTTGTTCCGGAGGGCCTTGAGATACTTCATGGTACAGGTCTGGCCCAATGTAACCCACTTACGTATTTGGTGATCAAACTGATCGGTATGGCAAGGGCACGGCAGGGGCCCACGGCCAAACAGAAGTCAATGGGTTACGCCACTGGAGGTTTCTCTCACAGGCACGTTATGGCAGTTTGAAAATGGGGCTTCACAGCGTTCTGGCCTGCGTTCATGAGTTGTCTGCTTCTTCCTGACACGATTCTCGCTTTGCTTGCCCTAATGTGCTTACTCCTTAGACCAGCAGATTCGTCGTACGCCAGAACGGGTGCTCTTACATGGGCACATTATGATGTCTTGAGCTGCACGAAGGGCTTGGAGGTCGTCTTCGGACTTCAGCTTCTGTCACCCAGACACATTGAGATCCAGTGGCTTCACAGATGAGGCATACAGTGGGAGTCCCCTCTTCACTCTGTTCCACCAAAGTTTGTCAGTCTTCCTCCACAGGTCCAGGTGCTGCATGTTGAGAAGAATGACTTTGGCTGTAAGCCTGGCAAGGACCTGATTGAACAGGCCTTGGTTGAGATGCAGGTGGTCCGGCATATCTGGCTGGAAGTAGCCTATTGCAGTCCTCACCGCTCCCATGGATCAATGGGAAGGCATGGAATGACGTTGCCAGTGGCAGGGCACATTGGAAAGCGCATAGAGAAATGGCTTATGGCCTATGCGAATGTGGCGATGGACGCTCCATCTACCAGGAAATTCTGTGGACATGGAGGGAACATTAGAGGTAGGATGGTGTCCGCCTGTTTCATGTAGTAAATAACATATTTCTGTCTGATCTGCAAAGGGGCCTGCGGGAAGTTCTTCTGCGCAGGTGGGGGGAGTTTCACAAGCTCTAGGCTTGTGACTCCTGTGGCGGCTAGGACGGGCAAAACAGGAAAGTAGGGATGGTGTGCATGCAGAGGCACCTTATGGTGACAGGTGACGCCTGAGGCCCCCCGAACGGGTTGTGCGGCTCGGCGGGGGGATAAGGGTTGCCTGGGAGACCAACCCTACTCACTCACCCTGGTGTTGTGCGGCACCGGGTCGGGGGTGACACCGGAAAGTCTACCTCCCCCAGAAGGGGCAGTCCGGAGGGATGGCGAGATCACCGCCACCCCTCAGGCTGGGTGTGTTTTCGCCCAAGAAGTGCCAGCTAGCTGCTGTCACAGTTAGATGCCCGTCCTACTTACCCCTTTGCAGGTATTTCAATAAATGTGGCCCAATTTTCAACCCAAGCTTGTTGTCTGCATCTTCTTTAACCCATCTCCGCTCGCAAATGCCCTACCCGAAGCCAGCGTGTCTGGCTGAAAGGGGGGGCATTGCGGGCGGGTGGGGTGACAAGACGTAGGGGCTTCTGATTGGTGCATCCCAGTGGCACCACCATGCAAGGAGGGGCAGGCTGAGTTGCCTTAAACTCAGCTCTCCTCCCAATCTCAGTTCTCTGGCTCGATGCAGCTCCCTCCCACCCTCCCCTAAGCAGTGTGGGTTTCTTGCCGGCTGCCCTTTGTGAGGCAAGTAGGAATTTTTTGGCTCACAGTTCAATTGGCCTATTACTGTGAGTCTTTTCTGCCTACGTCACACTGTTTTGTGCGGGTCAAGTGTGTCCTGTAAGGGAATACGGTCTATATCATCGGTCACATTCCAGTTGGCGGCTAGGACGGGCAAAACAGGAAAGTAGGGATGGTGTGCATGCAGAGGCACCTTGTGGTGACAGGTGACGCCTGAGGCCCCCCGAACGGGTTGTGCAGCTCGGCGGGGGGATAAGGGTTGCCTGGGAGACCAACTCACTCACCCAGGTGTTGTGCGGCACCGGGTCGGGGGTGACACCGGAAGGTCTACCTCCCCCAGAAGGGGCAGTCCGGAGGGATGGCGAGATCACCACCACCCCTCAGGCTGGGTGTGTTTTCGCCCAAGAAGTGCCAGCTAGCTGCTGTCACAGTTAGATGCCCATCCTAGTTACCCCTTTGCAGGTATTTCAATAAATGTGGCCCAATTTTCAACCCAAGCTTGTTGTCTGCGTCTTCTTTAACCCATCTCCACTCGCAAATGCCCAAGCTGCCATTGTTGCACAAAATGGAGGCTTGGAGAAGGAGCGGGTGGGCTGCCGGATGCTCATGGACTGTGTGGTACTCGTGGATGGGTCCAGTGAGTGCCACACAGTCTGCAAATGGGGGACTGAGCTGGGGGGAGGGGAATCCATCAGACTCCACCTCCATATCAAGTAGCCGCAACATCCCTACTCTTATGTAGGATGCTGTTCTGCACATCACATCTCTGGATTAGGGTCCTGAAAGTTAAACAGAAAGGGAGGATGTGGGAAATGTTAATGAGATTAATCAGAGGACAAGAAGAACATTGCATCAAGCTGTGAGTAAAATATTCCTTACATTAAGGAGCACAAAGCACCTATTGTATCATTATCTTCTTGTATGGTTCTTTATATTTATTTTCTACATTGCAAGCAGCAGTGTTTAACTTACCTTGTCTGTTTTGAGTGATGCAGGAATCCATAGATGGAATGGTATGCCGAGCTCACTCAGAATTGAAATTATGACATTAATATTCAGGATCTTTGCATAAGTTTAAATGTGGATTAAAAATGCATTAATGGGTCTCCTCTTAACAAGTTTCTCCCTTTGTATATCAAATATTTGAAAAGAATTTGGTATTGTCACCTATGCTGGGACTGAAGAGGAGAAAAGGAATGTAATTGAGGACTTAACAGGGTATCCCCTCTTGTTTGTTTGGTACCGGGGCTCCTGATGGAAAGCTCTGGGGAAATTATTTTTATAAGTTCATGAACAACATCTGAGAGCAAAATACAGATATTCATATTCTCTGCAACAGATAAATGCCCTGAATATGGGAAGTAGATCTGAGAATATTATTGACAGAAGGGCCTTAGGCCTCATGCACCAAAGCCTCTCTCATATCCTTGTCCCACATCAGTTCAACAGGGCTGGCCCAGGTCTATTGTGGCCCGGAAGAGAAAGGAGCTCCATTTCTGGACAGTCCTGTTTTTGAAGGTGTCCTCTATTTGAAAATCACACAATTTGCAGATCATAGTGATCATTTTCAGATATGGAGGCATGCACAGCACAAGTGAACATGGTCTAACCAGGGCCAGCCCTGCCATTAGGTAGAATGAGGCAGTTGCCTCAGGCAACTTAAAGGTGGCAGCAAGGTGTTGGAGGAGAGAGCAGTGTGCCCTGTGCTCCCTAAGCAAATCTGCTGCCTTCAGATGTTGTAAAGGATGGTGTTCCATCACCAGTGTTGGAGAAAGCTGTAATTGTCAGCCTAGTCAGTTTTTGTACATGGAATGGGAGAGGGTCCCATCTTGTTCTTTGCTTCAGGCAGCAAAATATCTTGGGCTGGCCTTGGGTCTAATCCATAGCAACTCAAAAAATCTTGTGTGTTTGTGTGTTTCCTCCTCCTCCTCCTCCTCCTCCTCCTCCTCCTCTTCTCCTCCTCCTCCTTCAGAAAAGCACTGAATGCACACCATTTGTGGATTAAAACATAGTATTTATTTTCAGATAGTAGGTCATATGTTATTTTCAGCATGCCACCATGCACAATGGTGCAACCGGTAGCTACCAAGGAAAGATCCTTCTCTTTGGTTCCCCTGCTCCATCTATGGAATGCCCTTCTGAGAGCTGTCACCCTGCTGTCTTCGCTGTATACATTTAGACACCAGGTTAAGACCGTCCTGTTGAAGCACACATTTCACCTTTAATCTGTGGCTTTATTAATTTTGCTGTTGGCTCCTCAATGTTTTTAATTAAAAAAAAAATGTTTAACATTGCATTGTTTTGATATGTGTATTGTTGTATTATTATTTTAATTCACTTGTTCATGGTTATTTTGCTGCTGCTGCTGTTTGGTTTTATGATTGTAAACTACTGGCAGATGAATCAACTGGCAGATTTATATACTGCCAGGTGGGCAGTATATAAATCAGTCAATCAATCAATCAATCAATCAATCAAATAAATAAATAAATAAATGCTCATCTGTGCACGTGCATGCTCGACTAAGCATGATAGAACACATTGTGTTCAATCAGCGGTCATGTGCACACATGTGCAATATCACATGCCTCTATATTGGAAAATGGTCACTTATGTAATTACTCTACCAATGGTGTAAATTTGGTGCTTTTATGCAAAGCTGCGTGATTGCTATGGATCCTTGTGTGTTATAGACTGCTGCATTATGCAGTCAGCTGCACATGAGCACACATGTGAAATACCACGTATCTCCATATTTGAAGCAGGTCATTCCATATTAGTCCACAAATGATGCACATTTGGTGCATTTATGAAAAGTGCGTGCATGTTATATGAGTCGCTGCATGATGTACCATACTCAGAAACATTATTTCAACTGGCTGCACACCTGCACATATGAGGTATGCCACATGCCTCCATAACTGAAAATGATAACTTTGTATTAGTCTACAAATGGTACACATTTGCTGCTTTTATGAAAAGTGCATGATCATTGTAAAACATTGAACTATGCCACTAAGGGCGCAATCCTATCAAGATAGGCATCTGCCTTCGAACTTGGAGGCGACCGCCTATTCAAAGCAAGGCAGGAGAGGCACAGGGGTTGATCGTTCCCTCCATGCCTCTCCCGCCCTGATATTTTCTGCTAGTCCGCCGTTTTCAGCTGTCCAACTGCGGGGGGGGGGGGCGGCGACTGGGAGAGGAGGCTGCTGTATGAAACATGGGATGTGTCGTACATGCAGCTCCGTTCTCCCCGCCCCAGAATGCCCCCAGCCCTGGCCCTTTTCAATCTCTCTGTGCTCCTCTTCTGAGTGCAGAGGACGGGGCTTCTCCACACTGCCTCCGAGGCAACACTGATGTTGGGGGAGGTTGGTTTTCCAGGGACTGACCTCAGAGCGCAGGCTCCAAGGTCGGTTCCTGGAAAAGACCATATCCTATGGCCCTCTAGACAGTGTCTAGTGGCCATAGGATTGCTCCCTAAACTATAAAATGCAATTAAAACTGACTCAATTTCTGACCACTCAAAGCCACCACCCCCTTTTTAAAGTCTTCTATTTCTGATTGATACTCAGGGCCAACATGGTTAGAAAAAGTTCCACAGTGCAGTCCTCAAGGGAATGCAGATTACATGTTTACATGTTTTAACAGTGTGATCTTATGCATGTCTACTCAAAAGAAAGTCCAAATGAGTTCAGTGGGATTTACTTCCAGATAAGCATGCCTAGAATTGCAGCATAAATGCTTTTCCCCTATAAAAACAACAACCACATCCTCCCCATGCATAGAAAGATTCTATGTCTTTAGAATCCTTGTTGGTGACATGACACCTTCTCAAGATCAGGATTTCATCTGGGGGAGAATTTAATCATGCCCCCCCCTGCATTCTGAGCATTTTTCTTAATGCATAGATCATACTAAGACTTAGTAAATCTCCAAGGAAATAGTATTCCACTGTTGAGGAAACCCGTTGAGTGTGCAGTGTCCAAATCACAAACGTTCAAGAGAAATGAAGCTGCAAATAGAAATACTGCTTAATTTGCAAAGGATGATCTATTCACACAACACTGTGAAACTGTAGGCGGAGAATTCCCAGAAGCATAATGTCCAACTTAATAGTGTGTACACACCAATTTGTATTCATACTCTATAGTGCTAGAGGTGTTTTTCTTTCTGTACATCCAAAACATGTCAATGAAGGAATGCTGCAATTGACAGCTGATTTTCAAGAGCTCAAAGAGACATTCAGTCTTACAGCTTCACAGCCTGTTCCCGCAGTGCCCTGTCAGGAAGAGGTGGGCTGGTGGATCTATGCCAGGATTATCAGCTGCTCCAAACAGCAGAGTTTATTAACTGATATTGCCGCTATTGAGGCAGAGGTGCTGGGAGCGCCCACATGCTCAGAAAGCGATAGCATCTGCTTTTCTTTTTTTCTTTTTTGCCAGGCACTGAGGCTATTGTTTGTTAATAGATTACTTCTGAAAAGCAGCTCATGGGGGACTACAGCAGTTTCAGAGGTAATTAAAACTCTGTCTATGCAAGAAGCAAGATCTGATTATTTTTCTTCCTGTGAAAGCAGGGTTGTTTTGTTTTGTTTTTAAAGGTGAAAGTTTATTTTATCATTGTAGGTTCAGGGTTTGTAGAATGAAATCCTCTTTTTAAAAACCAAAAACAAAGGCAAAGCTGAACAATTATTTCATTTTTTTCTTCCTATTGTCATTTTTAAGGTGCATCTCTTGTAGGGATGTTGGAGAAATCTGCAATGGATTCAAATGAGTTCAGATTTCTATGAATCTGACCTCCAGATTCCACAGCAGACCAGCTCTTCCCAGTCACACAAACTTCTTTTTTTATTTTGTGCAGGAATGACCAGAAGGTTGGCAGGACAGCAGTTCGAGACCCGAGTGCCGCGTGACGGAGTGAGCTCCCATCTTCAGTCCCAGCTTCTGCCAACCTAGCAGTTCGAAATAGGGCTGGTGGAGAATTTCTCCACGAATCTTCGGGAGGCCGAGTGCTGATGCATTCGGCCCCCCGAAAGTGGGGGGAATAAGGGAATGCTATTTGCGTTGCCCTTATTTTCGCCGTAGTCTACATAAATCTTTACGTAGACTAGACGTGCCAAAATAAGGAACGCAAATGGCGGTCCCCATGAGAGCCACCATTTGCGTACGCTTTTTTTTTTTGAAAGTCACCCGTGATAGGCTACGTGACGATTTACATAGCCTATCACGGCTGACTTTGGAAATCTAGCCGTGATAGGCTACGTAAATCATTACGTAGCCTATCACGGGGGTGTGTGTGTGTGTGTTTTTACTTTTTTTTTCATGGCTGGGTAGACGGGGCGCTCCTACCTGGCCTGAATTTCGGCTGGGCGAGGCGGGGCGCCTCCCCCCTCACCTGAACTTTGGGGGGAGAAGCGAAGCGCCTCCCCCCCACCGCGAAGCAAGTTGCGGGACAAGGTAAGTCCCTTTCGTCCATCCCTAGTTCGAAAGCAAGAAATTGCAAGTAGATAAATAGGTACCGCTTCAGCGGGAAAGGTAACAACATTCCGTGCACCTCGGTGTTCAGTCATGCCGGCCACATGACCACGGAAGCATCTTCGGACAGCGCTGGCTCTTCGGCTTAGAAATGGAGATGAACACCACACCCTAGAGTTGGACACGACTGGTTGGGGACACTTTTACTTTTTTTTTTTTACCTTTTTACACAAATGTGCACTTGCTAATTTACACTTCGAATGCACAAGTGGCATGAAACTCTTATACAACCCTTAAAAGGGGGGGATTCTGTCAATGAGTAGACAGTGGGACAAAAGACAGCCAACAGTCTATGAAACACAGACAGAATGGATTGAACAGAATCCATACAACTGTAATATCTTTGCACTCATGCACACACACGCGCGCGCGCACACACACACACACACTCACTCACTCACTGTTGATCATCTTAGAGGCTACAAATATCTACTATATCATTGATCTCAAACCATTGCACACAGAGCTGAAGATAAAGAGGATAAAGATCAACCCAGCTAACTGGGTTGATCTGGGGCCACATTTATTTCAGCCCATTACAAGGTCTTCTGTGGTGATTTGTGTGGGTGTCATGCTCCCTCAAAGATTCCATTATCAGCTCTGGGAGACAGTCCAATGTGGAAGAGGTGGCTGGATCAGGTCTAGGACTAGAGTTAGTTTCAGGGCCTTGGACAGCAATCCTGCAGCTGGAGAGCTGACCAGTTACTCTGACACAGGCTGGAAGGAACTGGAAGGGTTTTATAGTCAGGCCAGGAGAGTCTTTCTGGCAGCTCCACCTAGGGATGTTGCGGGCATCTGGCCACAAGAAATTGCCAGCTCAGCCCCTGGATGCCAGTCCACGAATCCCCCTGTTTGTCTGGTTCGGTGTGCAGCAAGCCAGGCAAGTGCATGGCGGCCCACGTCCTTGCTGACCCACCATTTTGCAGAACCTCATCCTTGTCTGTAAACATTCATTTGTGCAAATGGCCTCACTGAAATGGATGTCTAGTAAATTCTCCTCCGCACTCCATAAAAGAAGCAAAAAATGACTGCTTCTATCATGGGTGTGTGTGTAGATTTTCACTACATTGGTGGGTGGGGTTTTGCACAGTGTTATCTGTGGCTGCACATGACAAAGCTCTGAAGTCAGGGGAGGAGGCACAGATGCATGGGGTGGAGTTTGATGCTGCTGAATCTGGAAGACAGAGCAACTTGATGACTCTTCATACATTCACTGAAGTTGCGGATCATGTGGAGAGCAGGACTCTGCCACTGTCCGTGCCTCCAAATGCTATCTGTGTGTGGGACTGGGTACCTAGGAAAAGACAGGGCTCCCAGCTGTGTTTACAGAACCTACAGCCATCTATACTATCTCTGGCTCGAATATAGTTGACTCATTGTGTATGCCATTACTGCTCCATCTCCTGGACCCAGCACAAGGTTGTTGTTGTTGTGCTAGTGAGTGGAATGAGGGCATAGATGGGGGTCTCCTCCTGGCAACTCTCATGTTTGGCTCCAGGCCTATTCCAAGGCATTTTGCTTCCTGGGGGAAAAGGAAGATGATCCCCAGCCCCTTTTCAACATTCAGTTTTATCTTACTTCAACAATGGCACGGGGAAATCATCCCCCACTGCACTGGAGGGTAGTAGACTACTTTGCAGAGCTCATAGGTGTAGGTGGGCTGATACCATAGACCCACAGACTCCACAGACCCACCCCTGTCCAAGTTCTCCAGGTGCCCACTTAGCCCTTGTCCCAGCTCACCACTCCCCGGACTACACTCGAGCCTCTCCCACGCTCAGCAAGCAGGCTGCACTCACACCGGAAGCCTCATGGAGCTCCACAGCCATCATTTTTTGCAAAATGAAAAGGTGATTGCAAAAATGCACATATTTACGCATGAGCAAAATGGCACACTTTTGCAAAAATAGGCATTACCACACATATGTGAATATGCACATTCAAAAAATGCATTTCCGCATACGCAAAGACGTACATTCGCAAAGATGCACATTCACATCCATGTAAGTGAATTAGGGATGTCAGAGGATTCCAGCACAGATCTCAGTGAGGCCGAATGCCAGGGCATTCGTCCCCCTGAAATCTATGGTAGAACAAAGCCTCCCACCCGCCCAACCACCCCGCAAAAGGCACGCGAAACGGAGCATATACCTGTTGCCGTTCACGCTGCTTTGTGAATGGCGGCTGCATCTGCGGCCGCCATTCACTTCCCCATTTTTGCTGTGATAGGCTACATAAATACTTACGTAGCCAATCACGGCTAATGAGGGACACCATTTGCGTCCCTGCGGAGGCTGTGATTAGGGATGGCAAAGAATTCCGCAATGGATCTCGGTGAGGCTGAATGCCAGTGCATTCGGCCCCCCTGAAATCTGTGGTGGAACGGCCTGCAACCCCCTGCCCCCACGCGGATCCCCCCCGGAACGAGACTTACCTGCGACGGATCTTCCGGGCAGCGGCAGCTGGTCTTCTGACTAGGGATGTACGAAAGTCACTTACCTGGTCTCGCAGCTTGCTTTGCAGTGGGGGGGAGGCGCTTCGCTTCTCCCACTGAAGTTCAGGCCAGGGGCGGAGGCTTCCCGCCTCGCCCGGCCGAAATTCAGACCAGGGAGAAGCGCCCCATCTCCCCGGCCGCGAACTTCAAAAGAAAAGTAAAAAAAAAAAGCCCCGTGATAGGCTACGTAACGATTTACGTAGCCTATCACAGCTAGATCTGCAAAGTCAGCCATGATAGGCTATGTTAATCGTCACGTAGCCTATCACGGGTGACTTTGAAAAAAAAAAAAGTGCGTACGCAAATGGCGGCCCCCAAAGGGAGCTGCCATTCGCGTTCCTTATTTGGTCCCTGTAGTCTACGTAAAGATTTACGTAGACTATGGCGAAAATAAGGGCAACGCTATTTGCGTTGCCCTTATTTTCGCCATAGTCTACATAGGGGTGGACGAAAGTCCCTTACCTGTCGTCGAAGGACATTCGCGGTGGGGGGGAGGCGCTTTGCTGCTCCCCCCGCGAAGTTCAGGCCGGGGGGGAGGCTTCCCGCCTCGCCCGGGCTGAAATTCAGGCCAGGGAGGAGGCTTCCCGCCTCGCCCGGCCGCGAACGCGAAAGTTTAAAAAACAAAAAAACGCGCCCTGATAGGCTACGTGACGATTCACGTACCCTATCACGGCTAGATCTGCAAAGTCAGCCGTTATAGGCTATGTCAATCGTCACGTAGCTTATCACGGGTGACTTTAAAAAAAAAAAAGCGCGTGCGCTAATGGCAGCCCCCATAGGGAGCCGCCATTCGCGTTCCTTATTTAGTCGCTGTAGTCTACGTAAATGTTTACGTAGACTACGGCGAAAATAAGGGCAATGCAAATAGCGTTGCCCTTATTTAGTCACTGTAGTCTACATAAATGTTTACGTAGACTACGGCAAAAATAAGGGCAATGCAAATAGCGTTGCCCTTATTTTCGCCGTAGTCTACGTAAATCTTTACGTAGACTACAGCGACCAAATAAGGAACGGGAATGGCGGCTCCCTATGGGGGCCGCCATTATCCGTACGTGCTTTTTTTTTTTTTTTAAAGTCACCCGTGATAGGCTATCACGGCTGACTTTGCAAATCTAGCCGTGATAGGCTACGTGAATCATCATGTAGCCTATCAGGGGGCATGTTTTTTTTTTCTTTTATTGCAATGGCGGTGGCGGCAGCCGATCGAAAGACCAGCTGCCACTCCCACCCCGCTCGAACACCCGCCGAACCGCCGGCCGGACCCGCCGCCGGGAGGGACATTCGGCGAAGGTAAGTCCCATCCCGGGGGGATGCGGGGGGCGGCGGGGGTTCAGAGGATTTCTCCCCGAAACTTGTTTGGGGGGCTGAACACGTTGGCGCTCGGCCCCCCGAAGTTTCAGGGAGAAATTCTCCGGCATCCCTAAGTCTACATAAATCTTTACGTAGACTACAGGGTCCAAATAAGGAACGCAAATGGCGGCTCCCTATGGGGACCGCCATTAGCCGTACGCACTTTTTTTTTTTTTAAGTCACCCGTGATAGGCTACGTGATGATTAACATAGCCTATCACGGCTGACTTTGCAAATCGAGCCGTGATAGGCTACGTTAATCGTTACGTAGCCTATCACAGGGGCAGGTTTTTTTTCCTTTTCTTGTAATGGCGGCGGCGGCAGCCGGTCAAAAGACCGGCTGCCGCCCCCGCCCCTGACAAAGACCTGCCGAACTGCCCCCGGGACCTGCCACCAGGAGGGACATTCGTGAAAGGTAAGTCCCATCCTGGGGGGGGGCGGGGGGGCAGAGAATTTCTCCCCGAACAACCTTCGGATGACCGAATGCGTTGGCACTCGGCCCCCCGAAGTTTCGGGGAGAAATTCTCCCCCATCCCTACTTCCGACCGGCTGCTGCCACCACCATTTGCAGTTTTTGTTTTTCTTTTTACAGAGACGTGATAGGCTACGTAAAAACTTAAAGGTAAAGGTGTCCCCAACCAATCATGTCCAACTCTAGGGTGTGGTGCTCATCTCCATTTCTAAGCCTAAGAGCCAGCGCTGTCCGAAGACGCTTCCGTGGTCATGTGGCTGGCATGACTGAACGCTAAGGATGGAGGAAAGTCCCTATCCTGGTCCCACAGCCTCCTTCATGGTGGGGGGGAGGTGCTTCGGTTCTCCCTCTGAAATTCTTGGCGGGGGGAAGTGCCCCGCCCCGCCCAGCCGAAATTCAGGCCGGAGGGGAGGCGCCCCATCCCTCGCCGCCGAAATTCAGGCCGGGGGGAAGCGCCCCGTCTCCCCAGCCACGAAATAAAAAAAGTAAAGTAAAAAAACCAAAAAAAAACACGTGATAGTCTATGTAACGATTTACGTAGCCCATCATGGCTAGATTTTCAAAGTCAGCCATGATAGGCTACGTAAATCTTTACGTAGCATGTCACGGGTGACTTAAAAAAAAAACCGAGTACGCAAATGGTGGCGCCCATGGGCGCCGCCATTTGCGTTCCTTGTTTGGGCAGGGGTAGTCTATGTAAAGATTTACATAGACTACGGTGAAAATAAGGGCAACGCAAATAGCGTTGCCTTATTTTCGCTGTAGTCTATGTAAATCTTTACGTAGACTACCCCTGCCCAAATAAGGAACTCAAATGGTGGTGCCCATAGGCACCGCCATTTGCGTACGCCCTTTTTTTTTTTTTCCAAAGTCACCCGTGATAGGCTACGTAAAGATAGGCTGCCGGCTCCGCAGAGTTGCTGCAGAGCAGAGCTGGCTGGGTTAGGATTTCTGGGGGAGGTGCTCCACACTCCCCCCCCCACTGCAAATCACCCCTTCGAAAAGTTAAGTGACTTTCACACATCCCTAAAGTGAATATAAGAACATTTTTGCAAAAATGGGCATTATTATGCATATGCGAATATGCACATTTGCAAAGACGTGCATTTTCGTGCGTACACAAATATCCACATTTTTATGATCGGCATTTTCCCACCTAATATGGTGACTGTGCAGCTCAACGAGGCTGCCGGAATGAGTGCTGGCTGCTCACTGAGTGTAGGCAGGAAGCAAGCAGGGGCTCGGTGAGTGGGGTTCGGGGGTGCAGGCAGGGGTGGTTCTGCTGGATTCCCAAACAGAATTGGGTGTTCACACTTTCCCTGCCTCCACCCCCCATATCTACTGCCTGAGGCAGCCACCACGCTCTGCATAGGGATGTACGAAAGTCACTTACCTGGTCTCGCAGCTTGCTTCGCGGTGGGGGGGAGGCGCTTCGCTTCTCCCCCCGAAGTTCAGGCCGGGGGGGAGGCTTCCCGCCTCGCCCGGCCGAAATTCAGGCCTGGGGGGAGGCTTCCCACCTCGCCCTGCCGAAATTCAGGCCGGGGAGAAGCGCCCCGTCTCCCCGGCCGCGAACTTTAAAAGAAAAGTAAAAAAAAAAGCCCCGTGATAGGCTATGTAACGATTTACATAGCCTATCACGGGTAGATCTGCAAAGTCAGCCATGATAGGCTACGTTAATCGTCACATAGCCTATCATGGGTGACTTCAAAAAAAAAAAAGCACGTACGCAAATGGCAGCCCCCATAGGGAGCCGCCATTCGCGTTCCTTATTTGGTCCCTGTAGTCTACGTAAAGATTTATGTAGACTACAGCGAAAATAAAGGCAACGCTATTTGCGTTGCCCTTATTTTCGCCGTAGTCTACGTAAATCTTTATGTAGGCTACAGGGACCAAATAAGGAACGCGAATGGCAGCTCCCTCTGGGGGCCGCCATTAGTGTATGCGCTTTTTTTTTTTTTTTAAGTCACCCGTGATAGGCTATGTGACGATTAACATAGCCTATCATGGCTGACTTTGCAAATCTAGCCGTGATAGGCTATGTAAATCGTTACGTAGCCTATCACAGGGGCATTTTTTTTTTTTACTTTTCTTGTAATGGCAGCAGCGGCAGCCGGTCGAAAGACCAGCTGGCACCCCCGCCCCTGACGAAGACCTGCCGAACCGCCGCCGGGACCCACCGCCGGGAGCGACATTCGTGAAAGGTAAGTTCCATCCCAGGGGGGGCAGGGGGTGGGGGGGTGGCGGAGAATTTCTCCCTGAACAACTTTCGGAGGACCGAATGCGTTGGCACTCTGCCCCCGAAGTTTTGGGGAGAAATTCTCCCCCATCCCTAGCTCTGCATAATGGTAGAGCTGACCCGTATAGTTCTTGCAGATTTGTGTCCACTTTATCAGGTAATATAATTGCCATGTATGTGAATATAAGCTAGGGATGGCGGAGAATTCCGCCACGGATTCCAGTGAGGCCAGATTCTGTAGAAGCCAGCCCCCTCGAATCTATGGCGGAATGGCCTCCTGCCCCCCACCCCCCCACAGAATCCCCCGGGAGGCACTTACCTGGGTCGGATGTGGTGGCAGCTGTGGCGGCATGCCGGCGGATTCGGCGGCGGCAGATGCGGCACTGGTGGTGGCGGCAACAGGTGCGGCGGCAGCGGTGGGGGGGCGGCAAGTGCAGCAGTGGCGGGGGCAGGGTGGGGGCGGCAGGGTGGTGGGGCAGCGGCAGCAGGGAGTGCAGTGGCAGCAGTTCCAGCGGTGGCGGGGGCGGGGGCAGCAGCTGGTCTCCTGGCTGGCTGCGGCTGGGTGCAGCGTACGCAAATGGCAGCGGCTAAGGCGGCTGCCATTTGCGTTCGCTATTTTTTGCCATTCTAGCCTACGTAAATATTTACGTAGGCTAGAACGGTGAAAAATAGCGAACGCAAATGGCGGCTGCCATAGCCGCCACCATTTGCGTACGCGTTTTTTTTTTTTACTTTGCCATGATAGGCTATGTAAATATTCACGTAGCCTATCATGGTTAAGTAGAGGGTCGCCAACGGCGGTGGCTATGGCTACCGCCATTTGCATCCCTGCTGCCCAGCGGCCGGATGTCTGGCTGCAGGCAGAACCGGCCGGTGGCTCCATGGAATCCCCGTGGAGCGGAGCCAACCAGGCAGGACTCTGGGGGGAGGGACGGAGCATCTCCCCCACACCACGAAGCAGATCCGCAAAACGGTAAGTGATTTTCGAACATCCCTAATATAAGCACTCTGCAGCGTTAAAACTTTTCAGACCCAAGACCACTCTTTTATTGTAATGTGCTGCACGGGACTCACTTTTGTTTTGTCTAAAAATCTTATTCATGCCATTTTTGGTACTTTTCTCTAGGGATGGCGGAGAATTCTGCCACGGACTCCAGTCTCCCCAGAGTCCTTGGTGGAATGGAGCAATCCCCCCCGCCACCCCGTGAACTGGATCCTACCTGCCTCCAGCGGCCCGGATCCTGCCGCTGCTGGCCGCTGCTCCAGTGTGCGGCCGTGAATGGTGTCCTGCATAGGGGACGCCATTTGTGTCACTGCTTTAGCCATGATAGGCTACATAAATATTTATGTAGCCTATCACAGCTACAGCAGCAACACAAATGGTGTCCCCTACACAGGACACCATTTGCGTCTGCAGCAGCTGGGCTGTGGATCGTCCCGGCCAGTGGTTCCGCGGACATGCCACAGACTGGAGCCGGCCAGGGAGGATTCCAGGGGGGAGGAACAGATCACCTCCCCCTCCCATCGAGGGGGAGGACTGGATCGCCTTCCCCCATCACGGACCCCAGTGGAGCATGGTAAGTGGGGTTTCGTACACACCTACTTTCTCTAGGGCAGGGATGAAAATCCAGATGTGGGAGGGGTGCTGAATTGTGCCCTGCCACTAGGTACTCCATGGGGCCAGATGACATCGATGGGCATGGCCACATCCTCACCCCAGCCCCAGCCATTTTTATTTTATATTTTTGCTTTTTCTGTTCTGAGACAGGCTGCTCTTCCTAGGACCAGCTGAATCTCTAGGGCTTTGCATGGCACACATTGTCCCTATAGGGGTATTGCGTGCCATATGAAGCTACTTGGCCAACACTGGGAAAAGCAGTGCTGTCAAGACATCATGCTTCCTGATGCAGAGCCCACATTCTGCCCCTCCACTAGGGGTAACATTTGCTGTACGATTTTCTGCCTTCACACAATCCCCCACCTCTCAGGTGCCACCTGAATCAGGTTGCTTCCAATGGTGCCATCGTAGTAGGACTTTGGGGACAGACATCCAGGGCCTCAGTCAGCAGACTGATCAGGAGAGTCCCAAACACAGCAGGATTGGCTTATCATATTCTGAACTAAGTGAATTCATGCCCATTAGCATAGGAATGTGCCAATCAGAAGAACTGGAACTCAGCAAAGTTCTTCAAATTCTATCTCAAAGCTTGTTCCGACTCACGTCCATATCAGATTGCAAACTTTGGGTGTGTGTGTGTGTGTGTGTGTGTGTAGGGGGTGTTCACATGAAAATCTGCATATTTTTGTGTATATTTTCCCAAATGTACACAACAATTGTGCACATCTTTGAAATGTACACATTCTTCTCCCATTGATTAAAATGTATTTGTGTGCATTTTTCAAACGTGTGCATTGTTTTATGAACATTTTTCAAATGTATGCACACTGTTGAATACTTGGGGGAGGGGTCTGTGAATTACATTGCAAGCTTGGACATGTAGGGATTTTGACTGAAGGTTGCGTCTGAGTCCATGTTCAGTCCGCAAGGTGTAAACTGGATAAATCCAGATCCAAAATGAAGTGAAATTAATTTCTCATGCACCCCTACATTAGCATCTAAACAGGGGAACTCTCGTAAGACCATTAAGCCCAGAGGGTAAAATTACCCAGATGTCCCAGTGGTTGCTTCACTCTGTGCCTGGTAGAGCCAGTAGGGATGGCAGAGAATTCCACCACGGATCTTGGTGATGCCAAATGCCAGTGCATTCATTCCCCCGAACTCCGTGGTGGAACAGCCTGCCACCCCCCTGCCCCCCCGGATCCCCCCTGGGATGAGACTTACCTGGGGCGGATCTTCCAGGTGGTGGTGGCTGCGGCGGCAGCTGTGGTGGCTGCGGCAGCGGACGGACTTCCGACCGGCTGCCGCCGCTGCCATTTCCAGTATTAAAAAAAAAAAAGACGTGATAGGCTACGTAAAGATTTACGTAGCCTATCATGGCTAGGTTAAAAAAAAAAACACGACGTGATAGGCTACGTAAAGATTTCATGTCTGACTTAAACAACAACAACAACGCACGTACGCAAATGGCGGCGGCTACAGCCACCGCCATTTGTGTTCCTTATTTTGGCCCGTCTTAGTCTACGTAAATATTTACGTAGACTAAGACGGCGAAAATAAGTGGCAACGCAAATAGCGTCCGCTACACTATTTGCATTCCCCTTATTTTTGCCATCTTAGTCTACGTAAATATTTACATAGACTAAGACAGGCCAAAATAAGGAACGCAAATGTCAGCGGCCGTAGCCGCTGCCATTTGCCTATGTGCGTTTTTTGTGTTTTGTTTTTAAAGTCAGACAGGATAGGCTACATAAAGATTTACATAGCCTATCATGGCTGACTACAGGGACGCAAACGGTGGCGGCTACGGCTGCTGCCATTTGCGTCCCTGCTAGCCAGTGGCCGGATGTCCAGCTGCTGGAGGAGCTGGCCGGTGGCTCCGCGGAATCCCCACAGAGTGGAGCCGGCCGGCCAGGATTCTGGGGGGGGGAGGGATGGAGCGCCTCCCCCCCCCAGCAGAACCCGGCAGAGCCAGGTAAGGCCAATTTCGTACATCCCTAAGAGCCAGTCCCAGGCACAACCCACTTGTGAGTTTAACTCCAACAGCTGATAACTAATGTAATCTCTGCTTTCTTCCACCTTATCTGCTCCTCAACTCTAACTATGCGGATGGTGCATGATTATGGATGTTTGAACATGTTTGTGTACAAACATACCATCAGATACACACAGTAATATTTTTATTACTGATCAGAGATGGAATCTGAGATTAAAAGACATTAATAAAGATATAAAAAGTAACAGACTCTAATTTAAATTGTCTGTGGCAGGAACCCAATTTTCAAGTGATAATTACAATAATTAAAAATGCTGCTATCAGCTGAGACAAATATATTGCACATTGGCAGGCAGAGATGAAAGTGAAGGCAGTCGGCACCTTCTTCTCAGTAATGAAAAATCAATTTCACAAAGTTCAAATAAGCTCCAGAACCATCCCACTGTTTCTTCTTGGAGGGTGGTGTGTGTGTGTGTGGGGGGGTAGAGCTAATCCCTTTTTTCCTTTCTTTCTTCCTGAGAACAATCTTCTACAAAGTCATTTTAGAAGGGCTAGCTTGGATGGTGGTTTCTAAGATGGAGGTCAGTGTATATCAAGAGGTAGGCAACTGGTGCCCTCCAGATGTCTTGGACTACAACTCCCATAATCTCTGACTATTGTCCATGATGGCTGGGGCTTATTGGAGTTGTAGTACAATTTTTTAAAAAAAACAGCTGGAGGGTATTGGATTGACTAACTTTGGTGCATACCATTAAACCAATTATTTGAAAACATTTGCTATATTTAGATGACTATTGTATACATGTGTGTGTGTGTGTGTGTGTGTGTGTGTGTGTGTTTGCATGCATGTGTATGTTAGGGATGTCCGTTGTGGGAAAATCCAACCCTTTCTGGTCTCATTGGATTTCCCTGGCACCCTCATTTCGTTTTGCATTTGTGAGTGAAGCCACAGGCTTTCCCCCCAAATCCAGGAACTTTTCTCAGTCCCCCCCCATATAAAACCTTAACAAATTATGAGCATAATTTGAGCAAATTACAGCCAAAATTTGTGCACATTGTGTGAATTGCGGCTGCAATTTACCCAAGTTGCTATTTAGAAAACAACAACAAAAACAACAACAGAAAATCTGCAAGCTTCCCCACTTGATGCGATCAAGTCAGGGCAGCTTTCAGGAAGGTGAGCCAAAGTCTGGGGGGTGGGCTGAGCTGTTGAAAACCCAGTGAACTCCACCCCTTAGACAGATTTCTCCAACATCCCTAATATGTATGTGTGTGTGTGGGGGGGGGAGGTTACTGTGGATCACACCTGAATTCCTCACTCCTGACCTGTCTGTGTGGTCTTCTGAAGATGAGATGAATGTGCAGAGATCAGGAATGGAGATACAAGGAGATCTAGGGATGCGGAGAAATCAGCCAGGGATGCTGGAGAAATTTGAGATGGACTAAAATGAGCTCGGATTTCTAAGAATCCAACCTGCAGAATCTGCTGCGGAGTGACCCCCCTCAGGCCGAGCAGAGTCCATGGACTTTTGGATCCTTTTTTTTTTTTTTTTAACTTTCCCCAAATTCATGCATATTTATTTGTAGGAACATATGCAAGTTTCTCCTGAGGAAACGTTTAATGGAATGGGGGACAATACCCTAAATGTTACATACTAGGGTAAATTATGTAAATTCTTACAAAACCTCTTATGTAATCATTTGCGTATTTTTCCACATGACCAAAAATGCATCCATTGGTGAGGAGATGATGGAACAATCTGCAAAACACAGACAGAGCGGATTTTACACACTCCATGCATCCCTAATCTCAACCCCTCCCCCAAGGTATTCACAGGCCATGTGAACTGAACTGAACTCTAGTCTGTCTTGAGTCCCCCGCGCCCGCCCCCCCCCCCGTAGTTTGTGGTGTATGGGCTGCACAATTAGTGCTGCTAAAGACGTCTGAGGCAGGGGGTGGCTTGAAAGGCAAACTCACACTCAGAAATATCTGTGCCATTTTGAGTTGGGTCCAAACTTGCTCTGTGCTGAAAATTTTATTCCATATTTCCCCCCAATCATTCTCATTCAGTTTGATAGAAAAGAAATGGCTTTTGAAAATAATTCAAAAGAGAATAATTTGGGGGGAGAAATTCTCATGAGTTCAGTCTGTGGTTCTTGCACTTACCTTACTTGTGCGGAGGCTGAGGACTGTGCGCAAGTGTCCTGTCATTCACTGGCTAGTCATCTCTCTGGAAGCCTGTAACCTCTGTGTCTTCCCATTCCTCAATTAAAGCCCAGGTTAAGACTAGGGTTGGTGGAGAATTTCTCCCCGAAACCTCGGGGGGCCGAGCGCCAATGTGTTCAGCCCCCCGAACAAGTTTCGGGGAGAAATCCTCCGCACCCCCCCTGCACCCCGCACCCCCCCCCCCAGGACGGGACTTACCTTCGCCGAATGTCCCTCCCGGTGGCGGGTCCGGCCAGCAGTTCGGCGGGTGTTCGAGCGGGGTGGGAGCGGCAGCCGGTCTTTCGACCGGCTGCCGCCGCCGCCATTGCAATGAAAGAAAAAAAAAACGCCCCCTGATAGGCTACGTGACGATTCACGCAGCCTATCATGGCTAGATTTGCAAAGTCAGCCGTGATAGGCTACGTCAATCGTCATGTAGCCTATCACGGGTGACTTAAAAAAAAAAAAAAGTGTGTATGGATAATGGCGGCCCCCATAGGGAGCCGCCATTCCTGTTCCTTATTTGGTCGCTGTAGTCTACGTAAAGATTTACGTAGACTACGGCGAAAAGAAGGGCAACGTTATTTGCGTTGCCCTTATTTTCGCCGTAGTCTACGTAAACATTTACGTAGACTACAGCGACTAAATAAGGAACGCGAATGGCGGCTCCCTATGGGGGCCGCCATTCGCGTACGCGCTTTTTTTTTTTTTTTAAGTCACCCGTGATAGGCTACATGACGATTGACGTAGCCTATCACGGCTGACTTTGCAGATCTAGCCGTGATAGGCTACGTTAATCGTCACGTAGCCTATCAGGGGGCGTGTTTTTTTTTTTACTTTCGCGTTCGCGGCCGGGCGAGGTGGGAAGCCTCCTCCCCGGCCTGAATTTCGGCCGGGCGCAGCAGGAAGCCTCCTCCCCAGCCTGAATTTCGGCCGGGCCGAGGCGGGAAGCCTCCCCCCCCCGGCCTGAACTTCGCGGGGGGACCAGCGAAGCGCCTCCCCCCCACCGCGAATGTCCTTCGAGGACAGGTAAGTGACTTTCGTCCACCCCTAGGTAAGACATCATGAGGTAATTCCTCCCATGGCGCTTTTTCAGACCACGAAGTGCAAGCAGCCCGGGAGGTTGAAGAGCTATGGAGAGATGTATAATACAAAGAAAAGCACATGCACACTGCACTCTTGGCCACCACCATCTTTTCTCCATCATCCCCTGCCCCCGTGCATGCGACGCCTTTGAATTACATGAGGTATGCAGCATAGTGAAGAATGCAAACTGGCACCCAGGCTGCCAACACATTTGCTGCTGTTGCCACTTGCGGTGTCAGCCCTCCCCCCAAAAAAACAACCCTGAGGGAAAAAAGAAAGAAGCTCTGCTAATGACGACCTTCACCTCTGAGAACTGTTTGCGAATTTCTCCTTCCACTGGAGAAATTTGGTGAAGTTCTCCCCTGCAATTGCTTTGCCCACAAATTGGGTGAAGCCTTCTAGTTCAAGCCCGTTTGGGTATTGGGCAAACTCATAATGGGGTTCGCTATCATGCCTGGCCCAGGCCTGACCCTGGAGACATCTTCCAACAATGACTCAGATGTTGCAGACCTTGCCTGAAAGCCCTCTGCAACTATTCTGGACAAGCCCAGCTTTTCAGAAAAGGCCATACCAGGCCTGTCTGCAGAGGAGGACATGAATAGACCAGGAGAAGGGGTCCCCAGTAGGGATGTCAGAGAATTCCGCGATGGATCTCGGTGATCCATCACGGAACGAAGCCCCTGCCCCCCCAACCCATGAAAGGCATGCAGGACAAAGTCCCCGCCGCCTCCAACCCACAAAAGGTGCACGAAATGGAGCACTTACCTGCTCCCGTCCATGCTGCTTTGCGAATGGCGGCCGTCCTGCAGCCGCCATTCGCTTCCTCTTCCTAGCTGTGATAGGTTACGTAATTACTTACGTAGCCTATCACGGCTAACGCAGGGGTGCCATTTGCATCCCTGCGGAGGCCGTGATAGGCTACGTAAGTATTTACATAGCCTATCACGGCAGGGGAAAAAAAACCCAGCATACGCAAATGGCGGCGGCTACTGCTATTTGTGTATGCTGGGTTTTTTTCCCCCTGCCATGATAGGATACATAAATATTTACGTAGCCTATCATGGCTAAATACAGGGATGCAAATGGCGGCGGCTACGACAGCTGCCATTTGCATCCCTGCAGGGCTGCCCAGCAGCCAGATGTCCGGCTGCGGGCAGCTGGAGCTGGCTGGCAGCTCCACAGCTTGGCCGTAGAGCGGAGCCATCTGGGCAGGATTCCAGGGGGGAGGACCGGATCGCATCCCCCCCATTGAGGATTATGGGAGGAGGGATGGAGCGCCTCCCCCCCCAGCGGAAACAGAATGGAACAGAAGGTAAGTGTTCCATCCATCCCTAGTCCCCAGCTCTTCTCTGGACAATGTCCCCCCTGCAGAGTAAGAAGTGGGGGCAGAGCCACCTCCCAGTCCCAGAATGTGCCAGTAGCAGTAGCTGCAGGTGGCCACTCAGAGATTAAGCACCCACCTCATGGCCCAGAGCAAGCAGGCTCATTGAGAGTATAGGACTACTGAAGAGTAGGGGACTCCTTGGGAGTAGGGGACCCCAGAAGACAGCGCTAACTGATGATAATGATGTTGATGATGTATTACATTTCTATACCACTGAAGCTCTCTGGGCGGTTTACTGAAGTTGACATGTTAAAATACAATATACAAAGTTTAAAAGCCATTTCCATGAAAGCACACAGACAATATATAGAAACAACATGTAACTAAAATCAACTTTGAACAGTCAGTCATAACTAAAGACATCTCCAGGACCAATTAAAACTCATCATGTGCTGCCAAATGCCTGGGGAAAGGGAGAGGTCTTAACCTGGCGCCGAAAAGATAACGATGTTGACACTAGGTGGAGCTCATCAGGGAGCTTGTTCCACAGATGGGGGGGGCACCACTGAGAAGGCCTTCTCCCTCACTGCCGCCTTGCAGCTGGCCCTGGATGTGGGCTGGGAGGCCTGCTGCTTGTCAGAATGCTTTTTTTCTTTAAAGCACTTAGATCCTTGAACCCCAGTTTTCCTACCCTGGCTTCTTCTCATGACTAATCTCCTGTGCTGCTAAGAACCCGCTCCATGGATTGTAGTTACTTTGGAATGCCCACCTTTGCCTGACTTTGCCTTCCCTTCAGACCCTGCCTGTGTATTGTATAGGGCCAGGAGAAGGGGATATGGCCTTCTCATGAAACCTGGGGGTCTGGACTAGGATCACTGGAAAGCCAGATTTGACCCTGGTCCTGAGATTCTGCAGCTCCATAGCAAAGGGTCCTAGACTACAGAGTGATGCCTCCTAACCACCAGGCTGGTCGTTGGCTCTCTTTGATCTGAAAGGATGATAAAAGCTTCCAGGCCAGGTGGAGACTTGGCTTGTGCAACAACAGTATCCCTGGTCTCTGGCTTTGCTGCCTACATCTCGATATTGTTGGGAATGAGTTTTTCAGATGACTAGGCTTTTGTTTCTGTTATGTCATGCTGCTAATCTGCTCTGTTACAACCCACAGGCAGATCTGCACTCCTGTAATTGTAGAATGAGTGAGAAACCGCCACATAGTGACTTAAAAAAAAAAAAAGCTCTGCGGTTTGCCAGCATGTTTGTTCTCCTCCATTCTGCCTCATAGCCTTATTTTTGTGCTCTACACAGAAGCTGAATACTCATTTTCTAGCCATTCCGGATTTCAAGGTGGAAAGTTCAGAGTGAAAATGGGTCTGGAATATTCCAAAGGAGGATCATCTGAGTCAGGCTTGGAACAAGCAGAGGTGAGAATTTTGTTATATAGCAGAGTCAACTTCTTGTTGGTGTGAATTTGAATGTCATTATATTTGACAGTGTAGGGCAATGAAGTCCTACAGGCTCTAACATGAGACTGAATGATCTCTGCAAAATGAGATGAAAATACTTTTGACCTTCAAGTCACCCTACCCACCCCCAGAAACTTCTCGCCTTCCTGAACTTTACTTTAAGAATGTGGTTTGCCATATGATTTCTGCTACATGTTCTGCCTGGATAAAATGCTTCCCTTTCTTTCTTGTGCAGTTCAGCAGAAAAAGAGAAGGAACTGATATGGCCATCCATCCAGAAGTAAGTGAAGGAAAAGAGTGACTG
The DNA here is from genome assembly GCF_057233095.1 of Heloderma suspectum. Lineage (NCBI taxonomy): Eukaryota > Metazoa > Chordata > Lepidosauria > Squamata > Helodermatidae > Heloderma > Heloderma suspectum. The sequence goes on from NC_139467.1 coordinate 26,493,621, forward strand.
TTTGGAGAGAACAGTACAGACATACTCAACCTATTCACATGCACATGGGGGCAGGGTGATTAGGGGAACTATGGGGGGGTAGTGGAACCACTATATGTGGGCCCATCACATGATCAGGAACCACACAGTGTGGTGTGGTTCTGCTACCCACCCCCTCCGTAGTTAACTGGTGAGCTTACAAGAATGGTTTGCTTGCATCCCAACATCCTCTGTGGTGTGAATGGCGTCCCAGCTCTGTTGTCCTGAATGGCCACATGACCATTTAGAAAGTCCACATTGGCTAGAGTGTCACCCACAGTAGTGGACACTCTAGCTGGTGGTAAGGATGTATGAAAGTCACTTACCTTTTCGAAGGGTGACATTTGCGGTGGGGGGGAGGCGCTCCGTCCCTCCTCCCAAAATTATCTCCGGCCGGCTCCGCTCCACGGAGATTCCACAGAGGCGCCGGCTGGGGCCACCCGCAGCTGAACATCTGGCCACTGGGCAGCCTGCAGGGACGCAAATGGCAGCTGCCGTAGCTGCCACCACTTGCGTCCCTGTATTTTGCCATGATAGGCTACGTAAATATTTATGTAATCTATAACGGCAAAAAACCCCAACAACAACAGCGAACGCAAATGGCGGCGGCTACGGCGGCCGCCATTTGCGTTTCCTTTTTTTTTGCCATGATAGGCTACATAAATACTTACACAGCCTGTCACTGCTTCTGCAGGGACACAAATGGTGTCCTTGCGTTAGCCGTGATAGGCTACGTAAGTATTTACATAGCCTATCACAGCTATATGCAAGAAGCAAATGGCAGCTGCAGACGCAGCCACCATTCACAATGCAGCGTGGACAGCAGCAGGTAGGTGCTCCATTCTGGGCCCATTTCACAGTGTGGGGGGGCAGGGGGCTTCGTTCCACCATGGATTTCGGGGGGCCAAATGCACTGGCATTCAGCCTCACCGAGATCCGTGGCGGAATTCTCTGACATCACTAGCTGGTGGACTCTATGGTTCTGGCCTGGAGGTCCTTTGGAGCCTGTTTTAACCACCAGGGAGCCCAACAGATGACACAGTAAATTTCCCTGGGACCCCTTAACCCTTTTGCAGGAGGTGGTTACCCAGGGTGGCTTAGCAACCATGAAGAATGTGGTTTTCTTCCCTCACATGTCATGCTAAGTCACCATAGTGACCAGAAATTCCCCCAGCCACCATGGCTTAGCAATACATGTGAACAGGGCCACTTTGTATTCTTGCAGTATATTGATGTTGTTGTTGTTGTTGTTGTTGTGGCAAAGCACCATGGCTCAGTGGTAGAGTGAATTATTTTGTAAGCCAAAGGTCCTAGATTCAGTCCATGGCACCTCCAGGTAAAAAGATCAGGGAGTAAGTGATTGGAAAGATCTTGGAGAGTTAATGACTGCCAGGTAGGTAGTACTAGGCTAAATGGACAAATGCTGCCACCACCAGCAGCTGTTTCAGTAGGCTACAGCAGGGGAGATGAGATGGGAAGCAAGGCCATTGCACCAGCCCTGTTGAAAAGCTGCTTGCTTTTTTCCTCTGCCCTCCGCCTCCCTTTCCCCTTTTCTGTCATGTATTTTTAGATTGTCAGCCTGTGAGCAGGGGCTATCCTCTTTGTTTGTTTGTTTGCTTGTTTAGTTAAGGGATTTTAACCCACTTTTCAGTGTGCACTGCCCTCACAATATGGCCTACAATGTTAAAGGAACATGAACATCATAAGCATGCTGTTGACACCCAACTCCCTCTCTCCTTTCCATCTAAATCCAGGGAAGCTGTTCTCATTTTAAATTGCTGCCTGGTGTCAGTAATGGACTGAATGAGGGCAAACTACCTGAAGCTTAAGGCAGCAGTGCTCCTGATCAATGGAAAGACAGATCAGAGGACAGGAATTCAACCTGTGATGGATGGACTTATACTCTCCCAAAGACTCAGGCTCAAAGTTTGGGTGTACTCTTGGACTTGACCCTGCTGAACCTGGATGCTCATTTCTTGATGGTGGCCAGGAATGCATTCGCACAGCTTAGGCTAGTGAGCCGACTGCACCCATTCCTAGAGATGTCTAATCTGGCCACAGTCACATAGGGATGTACGAAATTTCCACCACGGATCTCGGGGAGGCTGAATACCAGCACATTCGGCCCCCTGAAATAGGTGGCAGAACGGCCCGCCCCCCCCGGGACGGGACTTACCTTGGGTGGATCTTCCTGGCGGCAGGGTGGCAGCTCCGGCGGCGGCTCCGGCAGCGGTGCGGCGGCAGCAGCTGCGGCGGCTGGCCTTCCGACTGGCTGCCACCACTGCCATTTCCAGTTTAAAAAAAAAAAAAAATGTGATAGGCTACGTAAAGATTTACGTAGCCTATCGTGGCTAGATTTTAAAAAAACACCGTGATAGGCTACATAAATGTTTACGTAGCCTATCACGGCTGACTTAAAAAACAACAACAATGTGCGTACGCAAATGGTGGTGGCCACGGCCGCCGCCATTTGCGTTCCTTATTTTGGCATGTCTTAGTCTACGTAAACATTTACGTAGACTAAGAGGGCGAAAATAAGGGGAACGCAAATAGTGTAGATGCTATGCTATTTGCGTTCCCCTTATTTTTGCCGTCTTAGTCTACATAAATGTTTACGTAGACTAAGACGTGCCAAAATAAAGAATGCAAATGGTGGCAGCCATGGCAGCTGCCATTTGCGTATGCACGTATTTTTTTTTTTGTTTTAAGTCAGCCATGATAGGCTACGTAAACATTTACGCAGCCTATCACGGCTGACTGCAGGGACGCAAACGGTGGCAGCTACCGCCGCCGCCATTTGCATCCCTGCTAGCCAGCGGCCGGATGTCCGGCTGCTGGTGGAGCCGGCTGGCGGCTCTGCAGAATCCCTGCGGAGCGGAGCCGGCCGGCCAGGATTCCGGGGGGGAGGAACGGAGCGCCTCCCTTCCCGGCCAGGATTCCGGGGGGAGGGATGGAACACCTCCCCCCCAGCATCAGCATAATCCACGGAAAGGTAAGTCACTTTCGTACATCCCTACAGTCACATCCCATTTGGACTACTGTAATGAGCTCTGCACAGGGCTGCCTTTGAAAACTGTTCGGAAACTTCAGCTGGCCCAGAATGCTGCAGCCAGGCCAGGGCCGGTTATAGGGAGGCTGTGACTCCCTTGTTACAACAGCTTCACTGGCAACTGGGTTGTGCATGGCAGTGGCAGTGGAACCAGCAGGGAGGGGGGCAGCACCATGTCAGGTTAGGCAGGGAAAGGGTTATTCCAACCAATGCAGTGCATGCACAGAAATGCCAGATTAGGCAAGGCACTGGTTAATCCAACCGCCATATCTCATACACAGAAGTGGTATTGTTCAGATACAGACTGTGTGTGATCAGAAGCTTGGGATCAATTCCAAACATAATAGTGAATTTATAAACCACCGGACCAGGTTCGTTAAAAAGGCAACCGTTACGAAGGCTGAGGTTCAGCCAGCGACCACACTAATTACAAAATTTGGCAGCACCATTTAGGGATGGCCGTCACTGGGATATCTGGTTCTTTTTTGATTTGGTGGAGTTTTACAGCATGCACGATGCAATTTGGATTTGCGAGCCAAGCTGTGGGCTTTTCCCTGAACTCTGGGAACTTTTTTGTGTATTTGTTTTTGCAGGTTCCACAATTTGGGCAAATTTCTGAGCAGTTAGGGGAAATTATGGCCAAATTTGTGCAAATTGCTCAGACATTTGTGCAATTTGCTCAGAAATTGCGCATATTGTGCAATGGGGCGGGGGGGAAATGCGCCAGTCAGGTGCCACAGTGGGAACTGACATGCAGCCTGTGGGGCCAAACCTAGGAAAACCCATCGAACTCTCCCCCCCCACTCACAGATTTCTCTGACATCCCTAGCATCATTAAACATAATGCATTTTCTAATGTTATTTTCACCAATATATGCACTTTTGTGTGCACCTTTCTCTAACATACACATTGTTGTGCCCATTTTATTTTAATATGAGAACTCCACTGCAAACTTTGGAGAAGAGCAAATTCCAAAGGGTAACTGAGCCTTAATCCGCATATTGATTCTAAAGTGTGAAATTAGGTAAGTTTTCATTAGAAAGCAAACTGAACAAAATTATTCCCATCCCTAGCACAGACCTTATAAGGCTCATAAGTGTAGATGCATCATATGAGCTGGGGGGGGGGGCAAAGGAATGTTCAAGTGTAATGTGTGAATTGACCTTGAGTTGTGAAGGGACCTGACCTGATCTGAGATACTGGGGTCAAGACCTTAAGGCATGAGGCACAGTGACTTTGGAGTCATATGTTACCTTAGCATTCCAAGAACATTGGTTGCTTGTTTGTCATCTCAGCTGACAGCTGACATTGTCTCCGTGGAAGTGGAATCCTTGAAGTGTCTTGTTTCTGTAATCTTTTCTTTCAACTGCCACTTATTGCATACTTTGTTCAGATCTAAATGCCATGGGACCTTTATTGAGTTGGGGCCTCAGGCAGCTCTTAAAAAGCAAACAAAAAGCAAACGTATTAGTAAAATCATAACTCCCCCTCCCCGCCGGCCCTGAATTTATCCTTCATTATTTGGAAGAGGATAGAAGAAGGTTGCATTTATTTTGTTGTGTTTGTGTTTTTCTTTTCTTTTCCTCTTGTTTTTGAAGCCTTTAGCACAGGATGCCAACAGGCTAGCAAATAACGCAGATATTTAAAAGTATGCAACAAAGGTTAATAACGTAGTGACATTGAAAATGGCAAATAGTGTAAATAATCAACATATTTTCAATCAGCCAGTGAAGGGTTTAAAACCAGCTAATTATGGAAATATGAAAGGGAAATGGCCCCATTGATTCAGCACATTACTGAACAGAAAAGCAATTTCATATAGGACTTGTGGCAAAATGCTTAAATGCAAAGAAACCCCTTAAGAAAAAAAGAAACAAAACACAAACTCTTCACTTTTGCTAAATCCAGTGAAGTTTGGAAATAACAGGCCTGAAATACTGCTTTTCCCAGTTTGCAAGGTTCAGTTGCATTAAATGTTGAGATCCCTTGCCCTAAAATTCTTAATCCATCTATAATGAAAATCGAGATGCGCTGTGTGCCAATAGATCTTCCAAAGGTTCTTTGTCTTATCATATGTCTGTGTAACTTTAGGCCTTCCAAGCAAATTCAGTTTTGTACAAACATCCTCCATACCAATTTCCCAGACTGAACCAGAGCACAGACAAGATAAGAACATAAGGAGAGCCCTCCTGGATCAGACTTAAGGCCTGATCCAGCTCGTTTCCCAGCTCGCATCACATCCAGCTCGTTCCCCAGAGTGGATGACCAGATGCCTCTGAGAAGCACACTTAACACCATTGTCTCATTCTGAAAGTTCTATCATGCCCTCTTCCAAAGGTGTTATTTTCATGAAAGATATCGGGGCCAGTGTCAAGGGTTGACATGGTTGGGCATCTGCTGAGAGCTCACAGCCCAAAAGGGGTCTACTGACAAAAGCCCCCTAGACCTGACTTTCCCCTGCCTCTTACTCTCACCCAGCTGTGGTGGTGGTGGTGGTGATGGTGAGGAGCAGTAGATGACACTGCCCACTTGCTCCCTGGCTCCCTGCGTGTCTAACAAGCAAGTGGTGTCAAGGATGAGAAGCAGCAGCAGGTTCTGACAATGCAGGTGAGAATGTAGATTCAACGTATTTTGCCTACCGGCCCTCAGACCCTGGACTCAGCACTGAATGATAGTGTAAGGAAGAGCTCAGTGTAGCTTAAAAGCTTGTATATTGCACAGGGGAATTAGTTGGTCATAACAAAGGTATAATGATCTTGGTTAACAACTGTATCCTGACTGGCTTCACATGCCAGCTGTTGTGCTGGTCAGACTGGACTGAGGAGAGTTGACATCACAATATTACTCACTGCCTTTACACCTTGCTCACGCCGACTGGTTCGGCTTGTACGCCAGGCCCTTCCGAATTTACGCCGCTGTGACAGAGTGGAGAATCAGCATTTGCTGCACAGCAGGAGGTCCTGAGGGGACGGCAAAGCAAATTCCTTTTTGAAGCCATAAAAAGTGAATAAAGGGATGAAAATAAACTTCCGTGCTGTGCATGGTTTTGTCAACCTCCGTTAATCGCTGGGAATGAAGTTGTAATGGTCCTTTTGGTGCAATGGTTCATTGTTTGCTTCATTTATATACAGGGAGTTTACATTCAAAGCAATCTGAAAGCCATTGGAGAAAGTTTCTTTTCAGGCTATTGAGAGATGGGGCGGTAGGAAACAGTTGATGCTTTGTGTGGCTGTCTTTTTAACTTTCTGCTATTTGATGGTTTATTATTGTCAGGGGCATTGGTGCTATTGTTTGGAAACCCATAATGTGCAATTGTGCCTTCGCTTCCTCTTCTTAAGTCTGCCAGTTCCTTTTTATCTGACGTTCTTCACTGAATGAGGCTGTTTGGATTCCAGCTTTCTATTTGTCTGGTTTCAGATTGCTGTACCAGCTCAACTGGCTTCCGGGCATCAGACCTCTCATTCTAAGACACTCTCACCTCCTTGCAGGGACCTCTTCTCTCCCTCCCTCCCCACACACACATATCACCTTTAAGTATATATTGTTCTCTAGGTGTGAGTTGAGTTAATATTATCTTTCTCTCTCTGTCTCTCTAAGGGCTGTGAGCCTAAATATATCACTAGCATTGTGTGAAACCGCCCATTCTTTAAGCTTATCTCTCCAGCCCAAATCCAACCTGATATTGAAGAAAACACATCATCTCCCCGATTTCTACCCAGCATGGAAGTAACGTGAACATTTGGGGTTATAGTGTATTTGGGGACCAGATACCCACAGATGTAAAAATATATCCTGTTTTCAGACTTGAGTAACCACTGGAACATCTTGGTGTGCATGGATTATCATTCTAGGGGTTGAATTTCAGTCCCAGGGGCCAAATCTAGCCCACCCAGGGTCTCAACTTGGCCCTCCAGGGTTCACAAGTTGGCCATGCTCCATTCCCATGACCACTGATTCTTTGATAGTTTTCCTGGCTTTCGCACAGGTTTCCACCCCCATTCTAAGAGGTTGAAAAGCTTCTCCTAAGGCTTAATTACTGGCAGTAAGTGCTTGAAGCTAAAAAGGGATGACTCAGCCAGGTACTTTTGGTATTTTGGCCCTGCTCCTTTTGCCTTTGATTCCACTCACCCCTGGAATGTGGCCCCGAAGAGCTTCTCTGGAATTGAATTTGGCCCTTGGGCTGAAAGAAGTTCTGCACCCCTGTTGTAGGGGATCAAACACTGAACTTGGACTGAAAAGCCATGGGTTCAGATCGCTACTCAGCCATGATTTTCTCCATGTAACCTTGGGCATAGATTGGACACTACAGATCCAGCTGACAGAGCACTCATTCTTAGGGATGGCAGAGAATTCTGCCATGGATTCCAGTGAGGAACCGCCTCCTGCCCCCCGCCCCCCTGTGGACTCCCCCCGGGACGGAACTTACCTGGGGCGGATGCACCGGATGCGGTGGCGGCGGTGACGACTCCAGCGGCTGGTCTCCTGGCCGGCCGTGGCCAGGCTGCTGAGGCCACCATTTGCGGCCTTGCAGCTGTGATAGGCGATGTAAGTATTTACATAGCCTATCACAGCTAACCCCCACCCCCCAAAAAACAGCATACGCAAATGGCGTCGACTATGGTGGCTGCCATTTGTTTTCCCTATTTTTCGTTGTTCTATCCTATGTAAATATTTACGTAGGCTAAAACGGCGAAAAATAGGGAACGCAAATGGAGGCCGCCATAGCCACCGCCATTTGCATACGCTGCTGAATGTTTTTTTGCCTGCCATGATAGGCTTCTTAAATACTTACATAGCCTATCACGGCAGCCTGGCTGGATGCAAATGGAGGCCGCAACGGTGGCTGCCATTTGCATCCCCAGCAGGCCGTCTGCAGCCGGAACTCCGGCTGCGGACAGCCCTGGCCAGCTGCTCTGAAGAGCCACCATGGAGCGGAGCCGACTGCGAAGGATTCGGGGTGGGAGGACCGGATTGCCTACCCCCCCGTTGAGTATTCCAGGGGGAGGGACAGAGCGCCTCCACACCATCGCAAATCACATCCGCAAACAGGTAAGTTACTTTCGTACATCCCTACGAGTCATTCTCAACTCCAGTATTTTTCAGTCCACACCATCTGTTGTGATTAGCACTGTGCCGAACATTTCTCCCACATTTTTTTCGACCATTCTCATTCAATTTGATAGAAAAGAAATTGCTTTTGAAAAGAAATTCAAAGGAGAGATTTCAGAGAAATTCTCATGGCTTGGGTTTGGGCTTCTTGGGCTTGCCTTACTGAGGAGGTGGCTGAGGGAAGAGCAGAAGTGTCCTGTTTCTCATTGTGCAGTCACATCTCTGTGGCAGCCCATAGCCTCCTTGGCTACCTGCACTTCAGTGCATCATGAGCCATCATGAGGGGGACATCATGAGGCAATTCTGCCCACGGTAGGGATGGACAAAAGTCCCTTACCTGATCCCGCAGCTTGCTTCGCGGTGGGGGGGAGGTGCTCCGTCCCTCCAGCCAAAATTCTGGCGGGGGGGGAGGTGCCCTGTCCCTCTGGCCGCGAATCCTGCTGTCCTGACTGGACGCAAATGGCGGCAGCCGTAGTCGCTGCCGTTTGCGTCCCTGCAGTAAGCCGTGATAGGCTACATAAATGTTTACGTAGCCTATCACAGCTGACTCTGAAAAAAAAAAGCGCGTACACAAATGGCGGCGTCCATGGGCGCCGCCATTTGCGTTCCTTATTTGGGCACATGTAGTCTACGTAAACATTTACGTAGACTACAGCGAAAATAAGGGGAACGCAAATAGCGTGGCCCTTATTTTCGCCGTAGTCTACTTAAAGGTTTACGTAGACTACACGGGCCCAAATAAGGAACGCAAATGGCGGCACCCATGGGCGCTGCCATTTGCGTACGTGCTTTTTTTCCCCCAAAGTCAGCCGTGATAGGCTACGTAAATATTTACATAGCCTATCACAGTGTTTTTTGAAAATCTAGCCGTGGTAGGCTACATAAATCTTTACGTAGCCTATCACGTTTGTTGTTGTTGTTGTTGTTTTTACTTGGAAATGGCAGCGGCGGCAGCCGGTCGGAAGATGGAACAGTGTTGAATAGAGCGAGTAAACACACACAGAGCGAAAACAGCCACCTCACGGGGATGAGGAAGGCTCACAAATACCACCAAAAGAAATTCAAAATTCCGCCTCAGAAGAATAGAAGCTTCAACACAGTTGATGCTGTTGCCACCTACAGAAGCAGTGCAATAAACCAAAAGCCCTTAGGAAAAAAAGAAAGTACGTCTGTCTGCTGCAACCCCTGCCCAATGGTGAGCCCGACCTGTGAGAAACTGTTGGAGAATTTCTCGTCCCCTAGGAGAAATCCGGTGAAATCCCCCCCCCCATTTCTCTGCCCACAGATAAAATGGAGAATTTTGAGAGGGCATTTGTGCACAGCTCTAGTTGTGAGATCCATCTAATGTTCAGTTATCAAATGATGACAAATCCAGAGATATTTAGGCACGTGTGAACTAACCCTCTGAATAATTATTCCCCATGCAACCGTAGTATTAATGTGGAAACATCACATTGTGGTAACTTTGCCATATTAGAAAAGAATGTCCTGAGAATTAGCAGGGCTACAACTAGGGATGCATGGATTGTGTAAAATCCACTCTGTCTGTGTTTCGTGGATTGTCAGGTGCCTTTTGTTCCAGCACCCATTCACAGACGGATTTGATTTTTTTTTTTCATTATGCGGAGAAATACGCCAATAATTCCATAAAAGGATGCACAATAATTTACATATTTACCTTGGCACGTTGAATTGTCCCCCATTCCATTCAAGTTTTCCTCAGCAGAAACCTGTGCATTTCCCTATGAATAAACATGCACACATTTGGGGAAAGTAAAAAAATAAAAATAAAAAATAAATTAAAAAGTCTGCAGACCCTGCATGGGCTGAGGGCGTCGGTTCACGGTGGGTTCTACAGGTCGGATGCTTAGAAATCCGAGCTCATTTTAGACTGTCTTGGATTTCTCCAGCATCTCTAGCTACAACTAGAGATACATGGATTTATATGATGTTGGCACATGTGGCAAGCAACATGGAACTTAGATTTCCCTGTCTGCTTATGTGCGAGTTGAAGTATTCCTCGGACAGCCCAAGGTTGCTGGGCTCTGGGGTTCTCCAGTTTTCCAGGCTGCCCATTGGCTTCTCCTGAACTGGAAGAAATATGCAAACTTCCGGGTCGGGCTGGGACTTTGCCTGGGCAATATCTCCATTCACTGGCTTTGACTCCTGGCTCATTACTCCTGGCTTATTGACTCCAGTCCTGGTTCTCACTCAGTCAGTAGTTGATTGTGGCCAATTCTAATAGAACATAAGAAGGCTCATGATGGATGAGACCAAGGGTCCATCTAGTCCAGCATTCTGCTCACACAGTGGCCAACCAGCTGTAGACCAAGAACCCACAAGCAGGGCTTGAGTGCAACAACAACCTCCTACCCATGTTCCCCAGCAGCAGGTGTACATGGACTCATTGCCTCTGATACTGGAGGTAGCACATAGCCATCAGGACTAGGAGCCATTGTTAGCTTTCTCCTCTATGAACATGAACATTAGTTGTTTACTTAAAGCATTTTACCCCACCCTTCCATCACAAAGTCTCCCAAAGCAGCTTACATGAGATCAATAACAAGCCACACAGTCTCTACCCTCAGGTGTACAATCTAAAAATGTAACATAAAAGGAAAAAAAGGGGATGAGTATTAAGAGGAAAAAAAATAAGCAAAATTTAGCTACTGATTCTTAAAGTTGGAGCAAATGACCACCGGGTTTGGAGTCAGCAGATGGAATGGCCCCACGTCCCAGCTCTTACTCTGCTGAAGTCAGGTGAAATGGCTGCTTCCAGATGGTAATTGATGGAGGGAGGAGCCCAACAGAGCTGGCCTTTCAGCAAATCTAGCTTTGCTTCCCAACTTACCCCCCTTCTGCAGCTACCAGGTGGCCTTACTTACAGAGACATCATGGTTGGTGCCCAATGGTACAGAAAGAACAAAATGGTCCCGCTCATTCATTTCCAAGTGAAAAGAACTTTGATTTCTCTGTCCACTTGGTGCTGCTGGTCCCCTGCAGATAAGCTTGCTTTAGTGGCAAGGGGAATCAACACGGTGTTGAATGCCTTCTCCGGGCTTCTCCTGTCAAAGGGAAATGGTTGATTTCTTCAGGTTTATGACTTTGGAGCTGTCGGGGGGAAGAGAGTGGGAGAGGTGATGGGCTCATTTGTTTGGCTTATCCAGCATGAACACTGTGCCTTGTACAAATATCCACATCTTCAAATACCCCTAAGAAAGAGGGAGTGAAAAGAGCCAGCCCCAGATAAATCTGCATGGTTTGCTCAGCTTTATCATAAAGACAAAGGCACCTGAACATGGCTTTTGTGAAAAACAGAGAAAAGTGGGCTATTTCCTCTTTGGTTGCCACTCATCCCTGAAGCCAGTTGAAAAATTCAGAATGGGGGTTGGATAAGAGATAGGTTCCTTCTCTCCTTTGGTTCACTCTTCTTATCTTTCCTGGACAATTATTCTGTTTTCTTTCTAACATTCGAGTAAATACATTTTCAAATGTTCTTCTTTACAAAATAGTTATTTATTTATTTAAAAATATATCCCACTCTTTTATATAAAATAAATTCAAAGTGGCTCAGAAAATACATACATACATACTTGCATGCATGCACAAAACACAATGAAACAGTTCAAGTTTTAAAAAGTAGATTAAAAAAATGACAGTTCAGATGATGGTGTTGATGATGATGATGATGATGATAAAAGTTCAAATTACTAAAACCAATTTCATACATGAATTGAAAACCAAGTACAGGAGAAAACGGGGTGACAGAGCTTGGGTGAGGTGGGAGACTACTGGAGAGAGGGCTTTCTCTGGGGTGGTGCCCAATCAGGGGTGCAGCTAGCTGGGAGGGGGCCCTGGCAAAGCTGATTTCCCAGGGGCCCCTTGCCACTTCCAGCCAACCTCCCACAACTGACCACCCCTGCCACCATTGCCAGACTCACCAACAACAACATGAACACCCACCCCCAAGAAAAGGAAAAGGAAAAACAAACAAACCTTGTGATGGTGGCAGTAGCAGCTAGGGATGTCAGAGAATTCCACCCTGGATCTCCGTGGCGGAATGGCCTGCCACCCCCCCCGCCCCCCCATGGATCCCCCCCAGGACAAGATTTACCTGGGGTGGATGTTCCGGGCGGTGGTGGCTCTGGCTCTGGCGGCGGTGGCGGCGGCTGGTCTTCCGACCAGCCGCCGCAGCCAACATTTGCAGTCTTCTAAAAAAAAAAAAACAATGACGACGTGATAGGCTACGTAAAGATTTACGTAGCCTATCATGGCTGGGTTTAAAAAAAAAAAAGACATGATAGGCTACGTAAAGATTTACGTAGCCTAGGGATGTACAAAAGTCACTTACCAGTTCGCGGATTATGCTGATGCTGGGGGGGAGGCGCTCCGTCCCTCCCCCCTGGAATCCTGGCCGGCCAGCTGTGCTCTGCAGGGATTCTGTGAAGCTGCTGGCCGGCTCTGCCAGTGGCCGGGCATCCAGCCGCTGGCTAGCAGGGACGCAAATGGCGGTGGCCATAGCCGCCGCCATTTGTGTCCCTGCAGTCAGCCGTGATAGGCTACGTAAAAGTTTACGTAGCCTATCACGGCTGATTTAAAACAAAAACACACTTATGCAAATGGCGGCGCCCATGGGCGCCGCCATTTGCGTTCCTTATTTTGGCACGTCTTAGTCTACGTAAACATTTACGTAGACTAAGACTGAGAAAATAAGGGGAACGCAAATAGCGTAGCCTCTACGCTATTTGCGTTCCCCTTATTTTCGCCGTCTTAGTCTATGTAAATGTTTACGTAGACTAAGACATGCCAAAATATGGAATGCAAATGGCGGCGCCAATGGGCACCGCCATTTGCATAAGTGTGTTTTTGTTTTTGTTTTAAATCAGCTGTGATAGGCTACGTAAACATTTACGTAGCCTATCATGGTGTTTTTTTTAAATCTAGCCGTGATAGGCTATGTAAATCTTTACGTAGCCTATCACTTTTTTTGTTTTTTTGTTTTCTTTACCTGGGAATGGCAGTGCCGCACCACCGCCAGAGCCGCTGCCGCCAGGAAGATCCACCTAAGGTAAGTCCCATCCCGGGGGGGGGGAGCCATTCCGCCACCGATTTTGGGGGGCCGAATGTGCTGGCATTCGGCCTCCCTGAGATCTCTGGCAGAACTTTCGTACAACCCTAACATAGCGTATCATGGCTGGGTTAAAAAAAAACAAACCATGTATGCAAATGGCAGTGGCTACGGCTGCCCCCATTTGCGTTCCTTAGCAGCTTCTTCTCATCCTAACTTGGTGTGCCATTTTAAAATGACACTTTTTTTCTCTCTTATGTTTCAAGTAGCGGTGATCGAAACAAATCAGATGCTGCCTTTGGGGGAACATGGCCAATGACAGCACGGGAGCAGTGAAGGGGCAGCCTTTCTGTTGCTGCTTTGGGCCCTTATTGTCTGTGTCCCCCAAAGGAAGCATCTGACTGGTTCAGATCACTGCTACTACTCAAACTGCAAGGATTTTTTTTCTGTTTGTTTCTTTGTTTTAAGTTCACTTTTAAAATGGTGTGCTGTGGGACTTTCAGGCTTACTCAGATGGATGCAGCAGTGCTGTGTGGGGCCAGGCTAGAGGGAGAGGGGGAAGGAGCCACAACCACCAATTTAGGGAGCTGTTTGGGGGCCCTCTGATTCCCAGGGCCCCAAATATGTGTCTTGCAATCCAGTCCTGGCTGTGCTACTGGCCCCAATAGTTGAATGCCTTTTTCAAATAGGCTTGCTTGTAGGGATGGCAGAGAATTCCGCCACAGATCTCGGTGAGGCCGAGATCTGTGGCAGAACGGCCTGCCATCCCCCCATGGATCCTCCCCCAGGTTGAGACTTACCTGGGGCAGATATTCCAGGCAGCAGCGGCGGCTCCGGCAGCGGCTGCAGAGGCTGGCCTTCCGCCGCCATTTGCAGGGGTTTTTTTACACAGACGTGATAGGCTACGTAAGATTTTACGTAGCCTAAAACATCTGGGTAAAAAAAAAAAGGCGTACATGAATGGCGGCGGCTACGGCTGCCACCATTTGCGTTCCTTAGTTTGGGCCGTCTTAGTCTACGTAAATATTTACGTAGACTAAGATGGCAAAAATAAGGGGAACTAGGGGTGTCAGAGAATTTCTCGCTGAAACTTCGGGGGGGCCAAGTGCCAATGTATTCGGCCCCCCGAAGTAGTTTCGGGGAAAAATTCTCCCCCCCGCCCCCCCCGGGTGGGACTTACCTTTCCCAAATGTCGACAGGGGCGGGTCTTTCAACTGGCTGCCGCCACCACCATTCCAAGAAAAGTAAAAAAAAAAACGCCCCCCGTGATAGGCTACATGACAATTAACGTAGCCTATCATGGCTAGATTTGCAAAGTCAGCCATGATAGGCTACGTAAATCGTCACGTAGCCTATCACGGGTGACTTTAAAAAAAACAAAAAAAAGCACGTATGGCTAATGGCGGCCCCCATGGGGAGCCGCCATTCGCGTTCCTTATTTGGTCGCTGTAGTCTACATAAGGATTACGTAGACTACGGCGAAAATAAGGGCAATGCTATCTACCTTCAGCGAATGTCCCTTTCAGCGGCGGGTCCCGGCGGCGGTTCGGCAGCGTTTCGTCGGGGGCGGAGGTGGCGGCCGGTCTCCCGACCGGCTGCCGCCGCCACCATTGCAAAAACAAAAGTAAAGTAAAAAAACAAACAAACACCCGTGATAGGCTATGTAACGATTTACATAGCCTATCACGGCTAGATTTCCAAAGTCAGCCATGATAGGCTACATAAATTGTCACGTAGCCTATCACGGGTGACTTTGAAAAAAAAAGCGCGTATGCAAATTCATTTGCGTTCCTTATTTTGGCACGTCTAGTCTACATAAAGATTTACGTAGACTACGGCGAAAATAAGGGAACGCTATTTGCGTTGCCCTTATTTTCGCCGTAGTCTACGTAAATCTTTACGTAGACTAGATGTGCCAAAATAAGGAAGGCAAATGGCGGTCCCCATGGGAGCCGCCATTTGCGTACACGCTTTTTTTTTTCCAAAGTCACCCGTGATAGGCTACGTGACGATTTACATAGCCTATCATGGCTGACTTTGGAAATCTAGCCGTGATAGTCTACGTAAATCGTTACGTAGCCTATCACGGGTGTGTGTGTTTTACTTTTTTTTTCGCAGCCGGGTAGACGGGGCGCTCCTATCCGGCCTGAATTTCACTGGCGAGGGATGGGGCGCCTCCCCCCCGGCCTGAATTTCGGCCGGGCAAGGCGGGGCGCCTCCCCCCCTTGCCTGAACTTCGGGGGGAGAACCGAAGCGCCTCCCTCCCCACCGCGAAAGAAGCTGCGGGACGAGGTAAGTCCCTTTCGTCCATCCCTATCAAAAATAAAGAACGCAAATGGCGGCGGCCATAGCCGCCATTTGCGTACGTGGTTTTGTTTTTTTTTTCCAGAGCCCTCCGCGGCCTGAAATCTGGAGGCTGAATCCGGAGCCTGAAATATTAACTCAACTCACACCTAGAGAACAATATATACTTAAAGGTGATATGTGTGTGTGGGGAAGGAGAGAGAGAAAAGAGGTCCATGGAAGGAGGTGAGATTGTCTTAGAATGAGAGGTCTGATGCCCGGAAGCCAGTTGAGCTGGTACAGTCCTGAGCCACTCCTGACAGGGTAGCCTCAGCATGGATGTTGAAGTCCCCCAGCAGAACAAGCCGAGGGGGCTCCATCACTGCCACCAAGCTCACCCTGGCTAGCTCAGGAAGGGAGACTGTTGGGCAGTGGGGTGGGTGGTACATCAACAGAATCCCTATTCTGTCCCTAGAACCCACTTTTAAGTATACACACTCAAACCAAGTACACTGTGGTCCAGGGCACTGGGTGAGCGGGATAGTATCACAATAGACCACTGCAAGTCTGCCCCCCCACCCCCAGGTCTAGGCTGCTGTACTACAGAAAACCTTGGGGATCAAAGCTGAGGTAGATTAACACCCCCAGTTTCATCCAACCAGGTCTCTGTAATACATGCCAGGTCAGCATGCTCATCCAGGATCAAGTCTTGGATGGCAGCTGTCTCACCATTCACTGACCTGGCATTCACCAACTAGGGATGTACAAAAGTCACTTACCATTTTGAAGGGTGACATTGGTGGGGCGGGGAGGTGCTCCGTCCCTCCACCGGAAATTCTCCCTGGCTGGCTCCACTCCACAGAGATTCCATGGAGCCGCCGGCCAGGGCCGCCCGCAGCCAGACATCCAGCTGCTGGGCAGCCTGCAGGGATGCAAATGGCAGCTGCCATAGCTGCCACCATTTGTGTCCCTGTATTTTGCCATCATAGGCTACATAAATATTTATGTAGCCTATCACGGCAAAAAAAGCAAACAAACAGTGAATGCAAATGGCGGCTACGGTGGCCGCCATTTGTGTTCCTTTTTTTTTTTGGCCGTAATATTTACATAGGCTAAAACAGCAAAAAAAAAAAAAAAGGGAACGCAAATGGTGGCCACCATAGCTGCCACCATTTGCGTTCCCTTAGTTTTGCCGTGATAGGCTACGTAAATACTTAGGTAGCCTATCACGGCTTCCGCAGGGACGCAAATGGTGTCCCTGCGTTAGCCGTGATAGGCTACCTAAGTATTTACGTAGGCTATCACAGCTACATGGAAGAAGCGAATGGAGGCCGCAGGTAGGTGCTCTGTTCCGGGCCCATTTCACAGGGGATGAGGTGGGGGTCTTCATTCCGCCACGGATTTGGGGGGGCCAAATGCACTGGCATTCAGCCTCACTGAGATCCCTGGCAGAATTCTCTGACATCCCTATCACCAACAGTATTTTCAATCCAGGGGGGCTGCTGCCAAGGCTATTCAGGTTATTTTTATTGGGGGACTGCTTGGGGACAACCAGGACCCTGTAATGGTCCCTGCTCCCCTCAACACGCAACTGTCTCCCCCCACCATATCTCCCTCTGCCCTGTAGAGTTGTGATGACAGCTCCCTGTGTCCCTTCATCTCCCCTTCTCTTTTGAAGCAATCCCTCCCAACACACCCCCACCCCTCTGTTGACATGGGGCAGGCCTGCACCCTCATCTTCCCCTGAAGTGGCTCCCCCAAAGGGGAAAGCCCCTTTGGTGTCTCCCCTTTGGTGTCTCCCCTTTGGTGGCCATCCCACCCCTGCAGGAGACTAGCTTTTATGCCCCCAGCCCAGGAAGATGACACAATTGGGCTGGGAGGGGGTGGCAGTCCTGGGAGAAGCTCCTGAGTCAGGGCCTTAATCCTATGAAGAAGCAGCACTCACAGTGTTGTGATGGATCAGGAGTCCCAGAGGCAGAAGCAGAGGTAGCAGCAAGCAGCAGATTCCCTCTCCTTCCACCTTGCAGCTGCTCCTGATTGGGGTCCTCCTCTTTCTTCCAAAGAAAGGAAATTAATCCCATAATTGGAGCAGTTACAATTTACTGTGGTGTTCACTTCTTTTAGTTAGTTCACATCTTCTCCCACACCACCCCCTGGTTGAACATGCCCCAAACTCAGTCTTAATGTCCGATTGTGTTAGGGTTTATTTTTGGCTCAGTGTGCTGCTGATGTTCATGTGCTCTTGTGTGTGTTGATAAAACAGCACCAAAAATCAAACGTAATGCAATTGTTGGCCATGTTTTATCAATGCATGCAAATGCATATGAACATCTTCAAAACACTGAGCAAAAGGAATCTTATTTATTCATTTATTGCATTTCTTTAGTGTGCCCTTATTTTCGCCGTAGTCTACGTAAATCTTTACGTAGACTAGACATGCCAAAATAAGGAACACAAATGGCGGCGCCCATGGGCCGCCGCCATTTGCATACGCGCTTTTTTTTTTCCAGAGTCACCCGTTATAGGCTACGGGATGATTTACGTAGCCTATCACGGCTGACTTTGGAAATCTAGTCGTGATAGGCTACGTAAATCATTACGTAGCCTATCACAGGTGTGTTGTTTTTTTTTTACTTTAGTTTTTTTTTTTTTTTTGCAATGGCAGTGGCGGCAGCAGGTCGGGAGACCGGCCGCCGCCCCCACCCACGATGAAACGCTGCCGAACCGCCGACGGGACCCACCGCCAAGAGGGACATTCGCCAAAGGTAAGTCCCGTCCCGGGGGGGGGGGCGGCGGAGAATTTCCCAACCAACTTCGGGGGGCCAAATGCATCGGCGCTTGGCCTCCCGAAGATTTGGGGAGAAATTCTCTGCCATCCCTAGAGCAAAAGCCCCTTTTGCAGGGAGAGAAAAGGTTCCCAAAAATAGGAGGCCGCATCCAGCACAGTACTACATACAACCATACCACAACAGGTTTTTGTTTGGATTTTTGGTAGTGATTTGCACTTTGGTAATGTAAAGTGGGAGGCACACATGAACTGAAGGACCTGAAAGATGTGACAGACTGGGTATGTTCACCATGCTGTACCAACATCAGGAATAATAACAGGGGAATAATATGCATCAGTTCCACTTTGGGAGAGAGTAAAAGTTCAAAGAAGGGTTTCTGAAATATGCATTCACCCTGCATGATGACCTTCAGGTCTAGTATAAAACCTGGGCTAGATTATTGTGGAACTGCTGGAATTACAGGCACAGTGGCTAGCATCGCTGACAGAATGAATAATTCAGAAACTCTGTAGAGTTTCTGTAGAGGGAAGACCAAAGGAAGAGAAGAAGGATTATTCTCTTCCCTCTGCTGAGAGACCAACTGCCTTCAGCCCGCCCTCAACTATCACTGAGTGGCAGCCATTCCATCGGGCTACCTGAACTGTTTTCATCCCAGCTTGTCATTATCAGTGCTGTAATTTTAAGAAATGCTACCTGAGCTTGCTGTTTTCCTCTTCCTTCCCCATTCCCGTGTGTGTCAGCTCTTTTGGAATGTAAGCCTGAGGGCAGGAACTGTCTTACTGCATATATCTAGAAGCCACTCTGGGAGTCCTTTTGGCTAAAGAGTGGTACAATAACAACATGTAAAACAGCATTTGCAGAACCTAAAGTGGAGAATTTCTGGAGCTGAATCCATCAATCAAAAATGGTGGTCCCTGCATAAAAGTAAAATAGAAATGTGGGAAAAACACTTTTACATTTCCCTTGATTTCTAAGTATGTCCCACCACCACCAAAAAAGTCATTTCGTGTCATTTTTATTTGTAATGTATGGGGTAAAACTCACAAACAACAGTAGAAGCATAAATCTCAGCAAATTCATAGTGTATGCATAAATCGTAACGTATAAGTTACATCTGACTTCTAACAGAGGGAGTACCTCTGAATTTTTAAGCACTGACGTTTGAATTTGCTGGGGGGGGGGGTCGCATTGTAGAAATTTCCTGGCAGGTTTTGTTAGTTGAAAAAAGGAGTCAGGGCATTCTGCCCTGAGAATGCGTGTAACTTCAACTTGCAAAAAAAGAAAAGAAAAAGAAAAGCAATTCCTAATGGGAGTAATGCCTCACTAATAGGATCAGAGAGGAGCCCTTGTGTTCTTGAAGATCACATCAGTTTGAGTAGCTCATATTTGGGAATGAGTCCATAGCTCATGTAAAAGTAAAAGCAACAACAACCAGAACAGTGAACATTGCACCTCTGTGAAGTACCCCTAAGAACAACCTAATAACAGGTGTAAATTGGCAAAAGCATCATGGAAGTTGGTGGATAAATACCAACAAAATGCAACATTCCAGATGGCATTTGGTAAGCATGGGAATTATTTAAGTGTGTGGCTATTACCCCCACATTAATGATTTCGAAATAACTCCTCCAAGGAACAGCCATTTCTTCACGGGGACAAACTAGCAATTGCGGTTTGAAGGGTCAGCATTTTTTTGAAGAAGAAATATTCTTCAATCTTAATAAGCTAAGAGGACATCAACATATCCCCGGTGCCTAATTAGCAGATCCTACTCAATTGTTGTTTCTCAAACAGAGCAGGACAGGGAGGGTGGAGAAAAACAGAGAACCAAGCATAAAATAAACACCTGGTAGAAAATGCAGAGGCTGCATAATCAAATGGTTTCCCTTTGGTTATAAAATCTAATGTCAGCCACACCTTTCAGATGAAGATCAAGGCCCAGTTATTGAGAGAAGAAAACCAGCTATTGCTGGATTGACATTTTAGGTGAATATTTGAAGTCGCCTTATGTTGTTGAGTCCATCATCAGATCATCAGTCCATCTAGCCCAGTATTGCCTATTGTGAGTGGCTCGGCTGGGTCTCTTTCAACACCTGCTGGGGCAAGGCCTGGGGGAGAGGCTGGTGGGCTAGATGGGGAAGTCCTGCAAGCTGTATCCTGCCCACAGAATGGAGGTTCCCCATCCCTGCTCCAGACTGTGTGCTAGTTTAGGGATTTTAACACAGAAGCTCTTGTGTTGAAGTGGAAATCATGTGCCTAGAACAACAACCCATACCCTAAACCATGTAAAAGCATATGTATCTTCCATCTTTCCATAACTGGGATGGTTGGAGGTAAGTAGATCAGGTCTAGTTTCAGCAGGTGAGCATTCTCTGTATTGCACCGGTGAGCAAAGCTGCACTAGTCAAAACTCCCTCTTCTACAGCATCCATATTCCAAACAGCAAATCCATGAGCAAGGATCATTCTTTCTGGCAAATGTAGAATGGTGAAGAATGATGCTTCAGTGGTGCTAAAGTGTGGTGAGGTGGGTTTTCCTCCACACCGATGTAGTGTGAAGTTAGGCTGAGCCACATACGGGGCCGCGTGTGCTTCAAGGCCATCACCAGAAACCAAGAGGGTGCTTCTTTAAGACATCCATGCCTCCACTAGGCGGCCACATGTGGTCTGCGGTTGGTAGCTGGTTTCATCTGGACATTATGGCTTTCACCATCTAAATAGGTCACAACTGACCTGGTATAATGCAGTTTCCTGTGATTCTAAGCTTTTGCATTCTGAGTGCTGAGCCACTCTTTCCAGCACCAGCTGAGTCAGCTTCCTCCTCTGTGCACCTCTGGCTATTCTCGTCAGGGTGTCTTGAGGCACATGAAGGAAGACAAGCAGCCACTCCTTCCAGCACATGGCTTTATGCAGCATGTGGGGTCGGTGCATGCCATGGGAAGTCACTTGGCCTGTATTGGGAAGAGCAGCTCTTCCTCCTAGAACTATCCAAGTCCCCCACCACCTATCTGCATCCACAACATTATCTCCAATCTGAGATCAGAGATAACAGTGGGGATTCCTCCAGGGGGTGGGGGTTTGGAAGCCAAACTCTGCCCCCGGAGGAACTCAAGGAGCCCCTGTGGGCCAGATGTGGAACCTCCATTGGCCTGATGAGACCTACAGGCCAGAGGTTCCACATCCCTGCTCTAGAGAAAGGGTGGGCAGAAGGTGCATTTGGAATTGATCAGCAAGAGTTTCTTTCTCTCAGTTGTCTAACAACATCAGTAACTGAATAGCTTTCCTTCCACCTAGATTTGCTTGGTGAAAATGCTTGAGGGGAAACCAGAAGTGGATTTTTGTTTTTTTTTACATCAAAGGATCTGTGAGCTTGGTTCTGAACACAAGCTCCTAGGCTGAGCATTGGCTCAGAGGCACCTTTTTCCTTAATTCCGCCCATCTGAGACACTACTGTGCACTTGGCTTCAGTTGGTGGACTTCAGGGCTCTAGTAAAAAACAACAGCATAGGAACCACAGCCTGATAGTTTGCCCATCCCTGCTCTAGGGTTGATTCTTCCAAAAATTAGAAAGTGAAAGGAAGACTTTAATGATTTCTTTATTTCTTTATGCATGCATTGCTTCTCACCTCAAAAAGCAGTCTCAAATTGACCTGCACACAATACAGAAATCCGTGATTAAGAGAAGAGGAGGGGAGGGGGAGGGGGAGGAGAAGAAACACCAAGGTCAATATAAATCACAATCAGCACAATAAAACAAATAAAAATACCACAAAAACGTAATCTAAAAACAATATGATATGAAAGTTGTTAATCCACAAATGCACAAAATCTCCCCCTCCCCTGCTCACAGCCTAGGATAAACTTCACAGAAGCAGCCCACAATAATTATATCATATTCTTTTGAAGGAACGAATTGAAGGCAAACATTTCTTTAAGAAAGAAGAGAGGCAGAGGGGTGGTGAGCTAGTGTCAGGAGTACGCACAGCACCAACTGCCTGCCAGCTCAGAAATAAACACTGATGACAAATGAAGGCAAAGGATCAACTCACAACCATGACTGACACTGAATAAATGAGTGAATGAATAAATGAATAAAGGCTAAAAAGACACGTAGTTGTCCTGTGAGGGAAATCAAGAACCCTATATTTATTTTATTTTATGTTGTACGAAGTGCTGTGCCAGTGAATGAAAGGTGAGGGTGGGAGATGGGGTGGAATTTTGCAAATACTGAGGGAGTGATGTTGGCTGTACTTAAGCTGCACCAGAGATAATGGCCAGTCCATAAATGTGGAGAGAAGAAGCAAATGGACCTGTTGGTTCCAGCTTTCATTGGATCTGGCTGCAGCACTGAAAGCTTTTCCCAGTGTGGAAGGAACATTACTTAGCCCTGTTCTCAGCTTACCCTCCATACATACATGAAAAGGAAAGCAGGAGCATATGAGTAAGCACCACTTTGTGATCTACATGCATCTATGGAGCCTGCTAGGGATGTACGACAGTCACTTACCTGTTCGCGGACTATGTTGATGATGGGGGGGGGAGGCGTTCCGTCCCTCCCCCCGGAATCCTCAGCAGGGGGAGAGGCGCTCTGTTCCTCCCCCCCCCGAATCCTCTGTGGACGGCTGTGCTCCGCAGTAGCTTCACGGAGCAGCCAGCCAGGCCCGGCCAGGCCAGAGCCATCCGCAGCCGGATTTCTGGCCGTGGAGGGCTCTGGGTAAAAACAAAACAAAACCGCGTACGCAAATGGCGGCGGCTACGGCCACCGCCATTTGCATTCCTTATTTTTGCCCTCTTAATCTACATAAATATTTACATAGACTATGACGGCGAAAATCAAGGGGAACACAAATAGCGTAGCAGGAGCTATTTGCATCCCTTTTTGATTCCCCGTTTTAGACTACGTAAATATTTATGTAGGCTAAAACGGCGAATCAAAAAGGGACGCAAATAGTGCCCGCTACGCTATTTGCGCTCCCCTTGATTTTCGCCATCATAGTCTACGTAAATATTTACGTAGATTAAGAGGGCAAAAATAAGGAATGCAAATGGCGGAGGCCGTAGCCGCCACCATTAGCGTACGCAGTTTTTTTGTTTTTTTTAACCCAGCCAGCCATGATAGGCTATGTAAAGATTTACCTAGCCTATCATGTCGTTTTTGGGGGTTTTTTAACCTAATCATGATAGGCTACGTAAATCTTTTTAAATCTTTATGTAGCCTCTCACGTCTTTCTTTTTCTTCTTTTTCTTTTTTTACAAGAGTGGAAATGGTGGTGGCAGCAGCCGGTCGGAAGACCGGCCGCCGCTGCCGCAGCCACCACCACCACCTGGAAGATCCGCCCCAGGTGAGTCTCGTCCCGGGGGGGATCCACGGGGGGCGGGGGAGTGGCAGGCCATTCCGCCACGGAGTTTGGGGGGCCAAATGCACTGGCATTCGGCCTCACTGTGATCCGTGGCAGAATTCTCTGCCATCCCTACCTGCCCCAAACCTCCACTTATAAGTAGGGATGTACAAAAACCCTACCTTCAATCCTAGGGGGGGGCAGTCCTCAGGGGGGGCGATCCATCCCTTCCCCCGGCATCCTTGTGGGCCAGCTCTGCTCCATGATGATTCTGTGGAGTTGCCGGCCAGCTCCACTTAGCCAGCAATACGACTGCCATTGCCATGCTGTATCGCTGAGGAGGAAGGAATCCAGACGCAGATGGCATCCACTACGCCATTTGCGGCTGTAAAGCTCTTAGATCAACTTAAATGCAGCCGTAAATGGCTGCATTTGGCTTAAACTAAGGGCTTTAGGGCCACAAATGGCATCCACAATGCCATTTGTGTCTGTGGTTCTTCACGCAATAGGCTAGCCTATGCTTGGATGGACCAATCTGTTTGCTTCAGTTTTTCCCACATTCATGTTTCTTTAGAAAACAAATAATCTCAATTTCTTCCCATGCTGAATGTGACGGAATTTGCAAATTTTGGTAAATTCTAGGGATGTACGGACCCCTTACCTCGGGTCCATGGGGGGGTCCGCAGGCGGGGGGAGGCTATCCAGTCATCCCCCTGGAATCCTCCCTGGCCAGCTCCATTCCATGGGGAGTCTGCAGACCTGCCAGCCAGCTCCGGCCGCTGCCAGACTTCTGGCCGTGGCCAGTCTGTGGATGCAAATGGCGTCTGGTGTCGGGGATGCCATTTGCGTCCTTGCCCTTGGCTGTGATTGGTTACGTAAATATTGACATAGCCAATCACAGCCAATGTTAGGGATGCAAATGGCGTCCGCTACGCCGGATGCTATTTTGTTCTGCAGCCCAACAGCGGATGGCCGCAGAATGAAGACGGCAACCCGGACCAGCCGCCGCCAGGTAGATTCTGTCCAGGGGGGATTTCAGGGGGTAGCAGGGGGGTAGTCCGTTCCGCCATGGACTCCAGGGGGCCGGATTCCAAAGAATCCAGCCTCATTGGAGTCTGTGGTGGATTTCTCTGCCATCCCTAGTAAATACCTATAAAAGAAAGGAACCAAAATGAAATTCTCACCCATCCCTACTGAAGGTACAGCGTATGTTGTACACATTTCAGAATGATAAAGCAGAATGTGGGAGAATCCCTTATGCACACAACAATCCAAGGCACTGTTTTGCTCTATAATTTTTTCATTTATTTATTTATTTATTTATTTATTTATTTAGTATTAATGGTTACATACCACCTTATCTTCTAAAAGTAGGGACGGACGGATGCACCCATACCCAGCTTCGTCAGGTGCTTGCCGAGCTGATGGAGATGGCCTGCGAGAGCATGATAAAGCTGCAGGGCTGCCCGTCCTCCTGGCGAGCTGCCCTTGTGTGCAATAATGGTGGCTCGCATGCTTCTGGGTAGGTAATGCTGTGTAATTGGCTGCCGTAAAGGGCCCATTTATGCAACGTCACAGGTGTGAATGCTCCCTGGCCATAATGTAGCATAAATCGACCCTTTTATGGCCATCAATTATGCAACATTCCCTAGTGCCCAAGCTGACACTGTTGTGCAAAATGGCACCTTGCTGGGAGGATGGGGCAGCTTCTGGGTGTTCACTGAGCTGCAGGTCACTCACTGAGTGGGTACTAGGGATGTCAGAGAAATCCTCCAGGGACCCCAATGAGGCCAGATTCTATTGAATCTGGCCCCCCGAACTCTGTGGAGGATCGGATCTCTTACCTCCGCCTCCCCGTGAGTCCTCGCCGGCCAGATCCTACCTGCTACTGATTCCTATGCCCCAGCAATACGGCTGCCAGTGCTGTATTGCTGGGTGGACTGACGATCTGCAGATGCAAAAGGTGGCCGCTATGCCATTTGTGTTCCTGCTCTTTGACATGCTAGGCTACATAAATCTTTACGTAGCCTATTGCGTGAAAAAACAGGGACGCAAATGGTATATTTTTCACCCCTGTTCCTTTGCGCGATAGGCTACATAAAGATTTACGTAGCCTATCACGTCAAAGAGCAGGGATGCAAATGGCATCCTCTACATCGACTATCAGAGAAGTACTAGTCTTGATGTTTGTGTCCTACCTCCAGTACCAGAGGGAGTAAGCCTATGTACTAGGGCTGTGCACCACTTCGGTCTGAGGCCCGAAGCTCAAGTCGAGGTGGGCTTCTCCTTTGAGCCCATTCCTAGTCACTAGTCACTGAAAAGGCTATCAGTGGCTACTAGTCTTAATGTCTGTGTGCTACCTCCAGTACCAGAGGGAGTAAGCGTATGTACTAGGGCTGTGCACCACTTCAGTACTTCTGTCCCTCCCCCCAAAATCCTCGCCGGCTGGCTCTGCTCCACGGCAACTCCGTGGAGCTGCCGGCCGGGGCCGCCAGCAGCGACATCCAGCCGCTGCTGGGCTGCACAGGGACGCAAATGGCAGCCTCCATTTGCATTCCCCTTTTTTTTGCCGTGATAGGCTACGTAAATATTTATGTAGCCTATCACATCCTTCACAGGGACGCAAATGGTGTCCCTGCGTTAGCGATGATAGGCTACATAAGTATTTATGTAGCCTATCACGGGAAAAATTGTGAAGTGAATGGCGGCCACAGATGCGGCCGCCATTCGCAAAGCAGCGCAAATGGCACCAGGTAGGTGCTCCATTTCACGTGCCTTTCACGGGATGGTGGGATGGGGGGCTTCATTCCACCACAGATTTCAGGAGGCCAAATGCACTGGCATTCGGCCTCACTGAGATCTGTGGCAGAATTCTCTGCCATCCCTATCCAAATCCCACTTCTGGTTCAGAGCTGAGTTGGGTCAGGGTCCCCCCAAATCAGCATGAGCCAAATTGGGCCCACCTTCGAAGCCGCAAAGCAGCTTCTGAGTCAGGTCAGGGGTCCTTGCACAGTAGGGATGTATGAAACTCACTTACCTTTGCTCGGTCCCTCCCCAAAAAATAGGGAACACAAATGGCGGCCGCCGTAGCTGCTGCCATTTGCGTACGCTGCATGTTTGGGGAGGTTTTTTGATGTTAGCCATGATAAATTCTTACGTAGCCTATCACAGTCCAAGGATGGCAGTGGCGGTGGCAGCAGCCCTGCCGTGGCCGGCCAGGAGACCAGCCGCTGCCAGAGCCACCAAATCCGCTGCCGCCGCCGCCGCATCCATCCCAGGTAAGTGCCGTCCCAGGGGGATTCTGCGGGGGGGCTGGGGGCAGGAGGCCATTCCACCACAGATTCTTTAGAATCTGGCCTCACTGGAATCCGTGGTGGAATTCTCCGCCATCCCTATTGCACAGGTCTACTATGTACACCAGTTGCTGGGGAACGTGGGTGGGAGGGTGCTGTTGTGCTCATGCCCTCCTTGTGGGTTCCTGGTCAACACCTGGTTGGCTGCTGTGTGAACAGAATGCTGGACTAGATGAACTCTTGGTCTTATCCAGCATGGCTCTTCTTATGTTCTTATGTTCCATTGCAATATATGGTGAAGTGTGGAATTTGAAGGGTAACTGAGTTTGGGTTCATGCATTGGTTTGAAGGTGTGAAACGCCGCTGTGCATTGCCTTGGTGCCAAACCCGAATACTGAAGCAAATCATGGTGCTTCGGGGGTGCCTCAGTGAGATCCAAAGCAGGTCAGAACAGAACCAAGGTGCTCTGAAGCAAAGTGGGTCACTGTCTAAGTGCCTTGGTCCGCCTCAAAGATTTGGAACTATTCTGATGCCTTCTGAAGCCCAGACAGCCGGTCTCCAAAATGCATCAACTTGTGAAAGATCGGGGGGGGGGGAAGGAGGGGAGAAAGAGAGAGGAGGAGGAGGGAGTGAGCTTTGGTGATGGCAACTCTAGTTGCCAAACTAGGGCTGAACTTAACCCAGCTGACTCCAGTCAGTGACAGTGGTGGGAAAGGGGTAGGACAAGTACTGTATATATTGAAGAAAGTAGGGATGTATGATTTTTGCAGATTCTGTTCATGGTGGGGGGGAAGCGTTCCATCCCTCCCCCCAGAATCCTTGATGGGGGAGGAGGCGATCCGGTCCTCCCCACCGGAATCCTCGACGGCCGGCTGTGCTCTGCGGCGGCTCCACAGAGCAGCCGCCCAGGCCCAGGCCAGGGCCGTCTGCAGCCAGATTTCTGGCCATGGAGGGCTCTGGGTAAAAAACAAAACAAAAACGCATACGCAAATGGCGGCAGCTATGGCCACCGCCATTTGCTTTTCTTATTTTTTGCCGTTTTAGTCTACATCAATATTTACATAGACTAAGACGAAGAAAAGAAAGGGGAATGCAAATAGCGTACTGGGGCACTATTTTTTTAAAAAAACTACGTAAAGACTTACATAGCCTATCATGTCTATGGGGGGGGAAGAAAAAGACCAGACTGCAAATGGCGGCAGCAGCAACCATTCGGAAGACAAGCCGCCACCGTCGCCGCCGAAGCCGCCGCTGGAGCCGCCGCTGTCCGGAACATCCTCCCCAGGTAAGTCTCATCCTGGGGGGGATACACGGGGGGTGGGGGGTGGCAGGACATTCTGTGATGGATTTGGGGGGGCCAAATGCACTGGCATTCGGCCTCACCAAGATCCGTCGTGGTATTGTCTGACATCCCTAGAAGAAAGCCTTTGTTTCATTGCAAGAGAGAGAGAGCTTGTAGGTGGTGGTTACTGGACAGAGCTGTTAGGAAGAATTGGTGACTTATAGGGATGGGGGAGAATTTCTCCCCGAAACTTCGGGGGGCTGAGTGCCAACGTAGTAGTTTCGGGGAGAAATTCTCCACACACACCCGCCCCCCGCACCCCCCTCGGGATGGGACTTACCTTTCCCGAATGTCGCTCCCGGTGGCGGGTCGCAGCAGCGGTTCGGCAGGGCTTCAACAGGGGCAGGGGCAGCAGCCGGTCTTTCGACCAGCTGCCGCTGCCGCCATTCCAATAAAACTAAAAAAAAAAAAAACGCCCCCGTGATAGGCTACGTGACGATTAACGTAGCCTATCACGGCTAGATCTGCAAAGTCAGCTGTGATAGGCTACGTTAATCGTCACGTAGCCTATCACGGGTGACTTAAAAAAAAAAAAAAGCGCGTACGGCTAATGGCGGCCCCCATAGGGAGCCGCCATTCATATTCCTTATTTGGTCGCTGTAGTCTACGTAAAGATTTACGTAGACTACAGCGACCAAATAAGGAACGCGAATGGCGGCTCCCTATGTGGGCCGCCATTAGCCGTACGGGCTTTTTTTTTTTTTTAAGTCACCCGTGTAGGGATGGCGGAGAATTTCTCCCAGAAACTTCGGGGGGCCGAGTGCCAACGTGTTCAGCCCCCCGAACAAGTTTCGAGGAGAAATCCTCCACACACACCCCGCACCCCGCACCCCCCCCCGGGACGGGACTTAACTTCGCTGAATGTCCCTCCCGGCGGCGGTTCTGGCCGGCGGTTCGGCGGGTGTTCATGCGGGGCGGGAGCGGCAGCCCGTCTTTCGACCGGCTGCCACCGCTGCCATTCCAATAAAAAAAAGAAACGTCCCCATGATAGGCTACGTGACGATTAACGTAGCCTATCACGGCTAGATTTGCAAAGTCAGCCATGATAGGCTACGTAAATCGTCACGTAGCCTATCACGGGTGACTTAAAAAAAAAAAAAAAAGGTGCATACGGATAATGGCGGCCCATTAGGGAGCCGCCATTCCCGTTCCTTATTTGGTCGCTGTAGTCTACATAAAGATTTACGTAGACTACGGCGACCAAATAAGGAACGCGAATGGCAGCTCCCTATGGGGGCCGCCATTAGCGTACGCGCTTTTTTTTTTTTTTAAAGTCACCCGTGATAGGCCACGTGACAATTAACGTAGCCTATCATGGCTGACTTTGCAGATCTAGCCGTGATAGGCTACGTTAATCGTCATGTAGCCTATCACGGGGGCATTTAAAAAAAAAAAAACTTTCAAGTTCGCGGCCAGGCGAGGCGGGAAGCCTCCTCCCTGGCCTGAATTTCGGCTGGGCGAGGCGGGAAGCCTCCCCCCCGGCCTGAATTTTGGCCGGGGTGAGGTGGGAAGCCTCCCCCCCCGGCCTGAACTTCGCGGGGGGAGCAGCGAAGCACCTCCCCCCCACTGCTAACAAGCTTCGACGAAAGGTAACTGACTTTCGTCCACCCCTACCCGTGATAGGCTACGTGACGATTAACGTAGCCTGTCATGGCTGACTTTGCAGATCTAGCCATGATAGGCTACGTAAATCATCACGTAGCCTATCACAGGGGCGTTTGTTTGGTTTTTTTAACTTTTTATTTCGTGGCTGGGCGAGGCGAGGCGCCTCCTCCCTGGCCTGAATTTCGGCTGGGCGAGGAGGGAAGCCTCCCCCCCGGCCTGAACTTTGGGGGGAGCAGCAAAGCGCCTCCCCCCCACCACGAAGCAAGCTGTGAGACCAGGTAAGTGACTTTCTTGCAGCCCTAGTGACTTAGTTGGCTAGATCTGTGGTGTGTGATTGAGTGAGTGAGTCAGTGTCTGTCTGTCTGTGATTTACTGCAGCTTTGTTCTTATTCTTTCCAATAGAACAAGGCTGTACTTAAGTAGTTTAGTATCCTCCTTTCCTTTCCTTGCCCCCCTTCTGAATTATTCAACCATTCTTATTTGTTCGTCCTTCCTTCCTTCCTTCCTTCCTTCCTTCCTTCCTTTCTTTCTTTCTTTCTTTCTTTCTTTCTTTCTAGATTCTGTATTTAAAAACCAAGAAATTTTAAAAGTTGTTTGGTTGCCTTGCCTTTTGCCCCCCTCCTCCATTTCAACTCTTTCTGGCTAGATCCTTTACAAAAACAAAGCAACAAACAAATTAAAAAGTGCTTTCCTTCCCCTATTCTTGCCTCTCACCCCCATCCCTTCTCAATTCCTTTATTCCTTCTCTTCCTATTTTTGAACTCTATATCTTTCCCCTAAATAAATAAATAAATAACCTTTTTTTTGCTTGTATGTAGTTCTGTATTTGCTTTTCTTTTGCTCCTATGTGTCTTTCTGTGTGTACATGTGTGTGTGTGTGTTCATCATGGTCAAACAAAGCACTACACACATTCACATTTCAAAATGCAGTGGGCAAAGCACTACACACATTAAAATATATTATTTAAATTTAATACTACACTGTGTGGCAAAGCAAGCCCAATATGAGGCATCTTTGGGCTCTTTGCACTGGGACTGCCTGTTGCCCAGATGCCATACACTTCTGTGCAACTAGTGAAATGTTATAGCTCTTTGCTTTGAGAGTTTGTGCGGAAAACATAGCACAGCCTGCTTGCAAGCCTGTTTTCCCACGTAATACGTATACATTCAGCCAAAGAGAACCTGAGGTCATCCACTGGAAACCTGAATAGGAAAGGGGGGTGGTCATTTGCACTTCAAAGAAATCTACAGCAGGGATTAGGGATAGTGACCTCCTCCTAATCAACACTTCAACACCTAACCTCTCTGATTATCCCTTTATGGCCTTTGGTTTGAGTTTCTGAGAACAGCACATTTTATCTGTGCCCAGCATAACAACTGCTGTGCCAAGCTGTCTTAAATTTGGCAGTTGGGATTCCCTCCATGGGGGCTGGCAGGTTCCCAAATTTCATGCAGTTCTGTGGAAATAGTGAAAAGTTATAGCTTTTTGCTTTGTGTTAAACAAAAACCAAATTTCATGTGTGCGTAGCAAAAAAATGACTGGACCAAACTGTAAACTGTCTGAAATGTGGCAAGTGAAATCCCCTCCATGGGAACTGAAAGGTTCTCAAACTTCATATATTTATCTTGAAAACTGAGAAAGTTATGGCTCTTTCTATTTTCCAATGCAAGTCAATGGGGAAATGTCAAATCCAAATGATTCAGATATCCGAATCTTGCTTCAGATCCAAATCCAAAGAGGAGTGGATTGGGTCTGAATTGGTCTGAAGTGAAGCCGAGCTGCTTCAGAAGGTCCGAAGCAGCATCCAAAGCAAAGTGCGGAGTCCATGCACAGCCCTAACCCCTAATAAAATGTGATCCGAAAAAAATCTTTTCCATCCCTACTTTCTGGTATGGCAAGCTACAGATGGACAAACATTTTGATAACTTTGGATGCTTTTTTCTGTACCAAATGAAACACATCAGGACACACACAAGTAGCTTGCTTGTTTCTGGCTGTTTCCCCTTCCCTTCCAAAGCCCAAAATGCAGATTTTGGCTGCTTTTTCTGGAAGACCATGAATGAGTTGTGTTTAGCAGACCTGTAGCTGTGCTTGGACTAGATTCAGCCAATACCCTGACAGTGGCCCACCAGTGCCTTGACATTCTTGAGAAAGACAGAATGTCATCCATAGGGATGTCAGAGAATTTCACCACGAATCTCAGGGAGGCCAAATGCCTGCACATTCGGCCCCCCGAAATCGGTGGTGAAATGGTCTGCCTCCCCCCCGCCACCCCCGGGACGGGACTTACCTTGTGCAAATCTCCCTGGCAGCAGTGGCGGCGGCGGCGGTTCGGCGGTGGCAGCTGCGGCGGCCGGTCTTCCGACCAGCTGCCGCCGCTGCCATTTCCAGTAAAAAAAAAAAACCGAAAAAAACTTGATAGGCTACGTAAAGATTTACATAGCCTATCACGACTAGATTTTTAAAAAAATACTGTGATAGGCTACATAAATGTTTACGTAGCCTATCACGGCTGAGTAAAAAAAACAACAACAACCGCGCGTACGCAAACGGCGGCGCCCATTGGCACTGCCATTTGCGTTCCTTATTTTGGCACGTCTAGTCTACGTAAACATTTACGTAGACTACGGCAAAAATAAGGGGAACGCAAATAGCGTAGCGTCTACGCTATTTATGTTCCCCTTATTTTCACCATAGTCTACGTAAATGTTTACGTAGACTAGACGTTCCAAAATAAGGAACGCAAATGGCAGCGCCCATGGGCGCCGCCATTTGAGTACGCGTGGTTTTTTGGGTTTTTTTTACTCAGCTGTGATAGGCTACATAAACATTTACATAGCCTATCACGGCTGACTGCAGGGACGCAAATGGCAGCGTCTATGGCCGCCTCCATTTGTGTTCCCGGCCAGCCAGGATTCGCGGTGGGAGGGACGGGGCGCCTCCCCCCCCAGCCAGAATTTTTGGGGGGAGGGACAGGGCGCCTCCCCCCTGGCCAGAATTTCGGGGGGAGGGACGGAGAGCCTGCCCCCCACCACGAATCAAATTTCAGTTCAGGTAAATGTCTTTGGTACATCCCTAGATCCAGCCCCATCAAACTCATCCATTGGTCCTGACTGCCAAGAAAAGGGCAAATATTTGATTTCTACTGCCAAAGAGCTTGAGTGAAAGAGGGTAGATTTGGGTTGGACATTAGGAGAAACTTTTTGTCGGTGAGAAGAGTTTGATAATGGTATCAGTTACCTAGAGGGATGGATGGACTCCTCCCCCCCCGCCCCCAGTCATGTTCAAGTAGCCATCTGTTTGAGGAGCTCTGACTCTGAATATCCTGCATCAAGGAGGGAGGTTGGACTATATAGCCTACAAGAACCCCTCCACCTCTATGATTCTGGAGCTGTTGGAGAATACAGCCCTGTTGTTTTGGGTCCACCATGATGGTAAGGCATTTCAAGATAAGCAATGCTGTCTTTTGAAAAGTCACGAGGTAGGTGATCTTTGTGATGCAGGCTGATGTTTGATTAGCTCTAGAAGCATTTGTCAGCTACTACTCCAACAATGCAAAACTGAAACTTCTGATTATGCCCCCTGGTTACAATTTAAACCTCCCCCCTGGCCTCCTTTTCTGTTGGGTGTTACATCTACTGTTCACAGCTGGGTTTGTTTTCCAGTGGAGAATTATTTTATGTCACACGATTAATCCAAAAACATTTCCCCTCATTTCTCTTGTTCAAAGAACGTTAAGGACATGTCAGACTAAAACAGAAGTGTTTCAGAAAATCTGCATTTTAGGGTTGTTGTTTTTTTTCCATTATTTTTAAACACACATATTTTAGTTCCATGTCAGAATATGAGCTCCTTTTCACATTGTCAAAATTGTAGATTGAGAATGCAAATTATAGAGTAGCATCACTCTGCTTAATAATATGTGACAACCCCCTTTCTTTCTCTCTTTGTTGTAGCATGCAATAATTTCTGGTGTGGACTTGGCAGTGCCAGAAAGACTTGCTAAACTTAAATGTCTGTCCTTTTAATGCTGACTGAAAATCATCCAAAAAAAATTGCCACCCTATTTTCAAGTGGTGAATTTTGGGGTGGACATTTTGGTGATTTATGGGAATGGGAATTCTTCTTAAACATTTGGAGGAGATGATAGTGGAAAAAACATGATGGAAGAAGAAGCTCACTGAGACTTTAATTGCAACCAAAGGAAGGGAGATATAGCATCATTGCAGAGCTTTGAGGGGAGTTGGTGGCCATTAGAAACCATGATAGCACCAGACCAGACAGTGGCTATCAAGAAAAGCTTTGCCAATGCCACCCCAGAGAGCAGGACAAAAATAGTTTTTGTCTGTTTGTTTGTTTTTGTTTTAAAGGGGCCACCACATCACAGCCCTTAAAAATGGTAAGTGCTCAAAACCTTTAAAAAAATACTCACTACAGAAATTGCCCACATTTGGGGATGGATTTCCCTCCTGCACACCTCAATTAGAGCCAAACGTTTCTATTTGAAAACTTTCATTTCAGGACTAGCTCTTATACAAAATCTCTTATGCTACATTACATGAAAATAGTGCATGCACTAAACTGAAAATACATAATATATTAGCAGGCTCTGAGGGGCGGGGGGCAGAAAGGAGATGGACAGAACCCAGTGTATCTGAGATGGTAGCTATCCTCTGTTATCCTCTTCTGGTGAAATTTGCCAAATATTATCCAGGGGAAGACTGGAATTCACCAACAGTTCTTCACAGTTTTATTAGGCCAGAAAGACTTATTAACATGAAGTCCTCAGTGCAAAGACCTTTAGGCAGTATGGTTGGCCAAAACTTCTTTGTCTTTACCAAGGACAGCTCAGAACAGCTTGAGATTACTTATCGATCTAGCAAATAGTCAATGGGATTTGATCAGTGGTGGCTGTAGGTTTATTTATTGCATTTATTTATTGCATTTCTGTCCCACCTTTTTTCCTCTTGCAAGGAACCCAAGGTGGCTTACATTCTTCTCCTCCTCTTCTCCATTTTATCCTCACAACAACAACCCTGTGAGGTGTGTTGGGCTGAGAGTCTGTGACTGGCCCAAAGTCCCCCAGTGAGCTTCCATGGCCGAGTGGGGACTAGAACCCAGATCTCCCAGCTCCCAGTCCAACACTTTTGCCACGACACCATGGAGGGCAGTGCCCACCCAGGTTCCCTTCTGCCTCTCCCAGTCCAAAATACACACATGCAAACACACACTGCCCACCCCTTCCCAAGTAAGTTATTTGTTTAAAGTCTTTGGTTCACCCTAATACTCCTCAGAGTGCTTAGGATCTACAAACAGATGCGGACTGCTGGAGATGTAAAGCAGCACAAGTGACTCTCTCTCCCACCTTCTCTGGGACTGTGCTGTTGTTATCACCTTTCTGGAAAGAAGTAATAAGAATCAATACAACCTTAAAGAAATCATATTCTATTCAATTTCTCCAGACCTTCATAGGATGCATGGCTCCAGGCTAGGCATAGGAGATAGGACTATCTTTAAATTTGGGGAATATCTGAAGAACATTAAAGCCTGGTTCTATAGGACCACACTCACTGCCAGACATGTAGTGCAGAGGTGGAAAGCCACCAGGTCCCTTGATGTGGATCAATGGGTGAAAGACCCCTTAGAATTCACCACTCATGTCCAAATTGTTTACACAAAAGTGTTTGTGTATGTGTGTATGGGGGGTGAATTCCAAAAAGTCTGGTATAATTTTTTAGAACCCTATGAAGACTGAGGAATGGAGGACATGTTCCTCTCTCTTGCAGCAATCACCCCTCTATCAACATCATCCTGTGTTTTATTTTTGTTTTATTTTTATCAACTCCCTTTCTTGTTAATTCCCCCTTTCTTTTTCCCATTCTCCCCATTCTTTTGTTCTCTCTCACTCTCGCTCTCTCGCTCTCTCCTCATTTTTTTTGTTTAATATGTAGTACCTTAATATTCAAATCAGCAGATGTGAAAGAGATAATTGTCAATGGTTTAATGAGACACAGAGTGTAGCACACATCAGTGACCTGAAGGGAAGGGTGGAGGAGGGAAACACAGAAAATGGAGGCTAATCGTTATATGTCTCATACCATCAACTGTTCAGTTGGGAAGGAAGGAGTGAGGGTTTCTTTTATTTTAAAAATATAGTCCCATAAAACCTTTCAATACACAAGGAATAACAAACAAACAACTTGTTTGATAAGCACCCACTGCTACACTTCCTTCCTTGGTCCGCTTCTCATCTGCCATTGTATCCTGGAAATTACTGGCTGCTTGGGCTATTACTGAGCATGTGCTGTAATGCTCAAGATATTCCCCCATTCAGTTTGGTCAGCATTGGGGGCAGGCAAGTCCTCTGTAAGGGTATCTCTGCCTGCCTCCCCAATATGGACATGAAAAGATCTCCTGCAACTGCACAACAGCTAGCAATTCTTTATGGGATACGTGCCATCAAGAAGGATGCTCCAAGCCAATGATACCCTTTGATGGGTTTATTCAGACAAACAAACAAAGAAAACATTGTGTGCACAGCCCAGTGGCCCTTGTGCTATACTGTAGTCTCACCCTTATCAAGGCAGACAAGGGCAGGAGGACATCACTGTAGAAGCCCCTATCATTTGCCCCTGTTTTCCTCAGCCACCACCCTCAGTTTGCATTTCCTGTGCAAAGGGTCTTGTTGCTCTCACAGAACAAGGTGGGTTCAAAGGAGTGGTTTGGTGTTGTTCCGTCGATCTCTTGCACCCTGCTTTACAGTCATGACCTGGATCTTAGTAGGGTTGGCGGAGAATTTCTCCCCGAAACTTCGGGGGGCCGAGCGCCAACATGTTCGGCCCCCCAAAGAAGTTTCAGGGAGAAATTCTCCGCACCCCCCTGCCCCCCGCACCCCCCCCCAGGATGGGACTTACCTTTCCCAAATGTCCCTCCCGGCGGCGGGTCCCAGCGGCGGTTCGTCAGGTCTTCGTCAGGGGCGGGGGCGGCAGCCGGTCTTTTGACCGGCTGCCGCTGCCACCATTCCAATAAAACTAAAAAAAAAACCACGCCCCCGTGATAGGCTACGTGACGATTAACGTAGCCTATCACGGCTAGATCTGCAAAGTTAGCCGTGATAGGCTACGTATATCGTCACATAGCCTATCACGGGTGACTTAAAAAAAAAAAAAGTGCGTACGGCTAATGGCGGCCCCCATAGGGAGCCGCCATTCACATTCCTTATTTGGTCGCTGTAGTCTACATAAAGATTACTTAGACTATGGTGAAAATAAGGGCAACGCTATTTGCGTTGCCCTTATTTTTGCCGTAGTCTACGTGACGATTAACGTAGACTACAGCGACCAAATAAGGAACGCGAATGGCGGCTCCCTATGGGGGCCGCCATTTGCGTATGCGCTTTTTTTTTTTTTAAGTCACCCGTGATAGGCTACATGACGATTTACGTAGCCTATCACGGCTGACTTTGCAGATCTAGCCGTGATAGGCTACGTTAATCGTCACGTAGCCTATCACGGGGGCGTGTTTTTTTTTTTAACTTTTTATTTCACGGCCAGGCGAGGCGAGGCGCCTCCTC
This sequence comes from Heloderma suspectum, assembly GCF_057233095.1. Lineage (NCBI taxonomy): Eukaryota > Metazoa > Chordata > Lepidosauria > Squamata > Helodermatidae > Heloderma > Heloderma suspectum. Next base: position 26,531,090 of record NC_139467.1, read on the forward strand.
CCTGGCCTGAATTTCGGCTGGGCGAGGCGGGAAGCCTCCCCCCCCCCGGCCTGAACTTCAGGGGGAGAGCAGCGAAGTGCCTCTCCCCCACCGCGAAAAGCTGCGAGACCAGGTAAGTTACTTTTGTGCACCCCTAGATCTTAGTTGCTTCCATTTCCCATTTCTGTACAATGGGGGTAGTTGCTGGAACAGAAAATGTGAGTCCAAAGGAGTGTGGATCATTATTTTCCAAACTGGGAAGACTTGATTTTTTTAACCCCTAATAATTCTGAAACTCAAGAACATCACTATCCCCCCCCCCAAACCTGGGCTTCCAGCCTTCTTCTGCCTCTGCCCTCTAATTTAAGGCTGTATGTTTGTTTGCGGTGTGTGTGTGTGTTTTCCTTGACAGCTGAAGTATTTGCACTTTGGGATCTCAGTAAAGCAGTACCCCCTACCTTCATCACCCCTTGTCTCACTACGTTTTAAACATCCTGTTAATCTTTAGTAGGCAACAGTGGCCAATCCATTGGTAATACCCTTTGGCCTCATACTAATAATACTGAGTGCATGTAAGTGAAAGTCAATTAACAGCAATGGCTGAAGTCTGATGTATATTAATGAGGAACACAGTGTATCCATTTATCTCATAATGTTCTCTTGTGAACTCTCACTCCCACGCTCAACCTTCCTCCCTTCTCTTTCATTTCACTTTACCCATATCCCCATACACCTACTCTCTCCAAATTCCTCATGCCGCTGCACACACTTTCCTCACCCTGGGTATTTTTATCCATCGAGGCTGCAATTTTATACCTATTTACCTGGGAGCAACTTCTGAGCAGACATGTGTGGGTTGTGCTGTTAATCCTGACACAGTGCAGAACAGCGGGTAGTAGTCTTATAGTAGGAAGCTGGAGGCATGCATTCTAGATCTTCTGTTATCAGTTAGGTTGTTGAGACTTCAATGGCAGTAATATCCAGCCACAGCCTATCTATCTATCTATCTATCTATCTATCTATCTATCTATCTATCTATCTATCTATCTGTCTTCTTGCTACAAGATGTGGCTGTGGTCCTTGCATCCAGTAGACCTCATGGATTTCAAGAAGGGTAAGGTATATTTAGGGATGGGTGAGAAATTTGGTCTGTCAAGTTTTTACTGAGGCTTTCCCCCCCACACACCTCCCAAGCAAATACACAAGCTGAGACAGAGTTGCATCCTGAAATCCACACTTCTCCAAAGTTGGCAGTGCAGCTCACCAGGGGAAAAAGTGCACAAAACTCCTCATATTGGGGGGGGGAGGGGGGAACAATCTGTATAATTGAGGGAAAATGTGGACAGACTTGCAGGACATTAATGATAATGCATACATTTGGGGAAATGTGCACACAAATTACAAATATCTGTGAGGAGGGTTTTGTTTTTTTTGTTTTTAAACTCACAAACCTCTGTGGAAATGAGATGGAATAAGCTTAATCCTGAAAATCTAACAATCTCTTCAAGACAGAGATTGTCAGATCTGTGGGATATATCTCTGTCAGTGGCTATTGGCCATGGTACAACCTCTGTGTTACCTCTGTGTCTACCCAGTACCTCTGATTCCCATAGGGATGTCAGAGAATTCCACCACGGACTCCACAGACTTCTAAGGAATCTGCCCCCCCAGAATCCGTGGTGGAACGGCCTCCCCCCCCCTGCCACCCTGCAGAATCCCCCTGGAACGGAGCTTACCTGGCGGCAGATGTGGCGGCGGCGGATGCGGCGGCGGCTCTGACTGGTCTCCCGGCCCACTGCCAAGTTGCTGCGGCTACAAATGGTGGCCGTCGTAGCGGCCACCATTTGTGTGGCTTCCTTTTGCCGTGATAGGCTATGTAAATACTTATGTACCCTATCACGGCAAAGAGCAGGGGCACAAATGGTGGCCACTATGCCATTTGTGCCCCTGCTCTTTGCCGTGATAGGCTACGTAAGTATTTATGTAGCCTATCACGGCAAAAGGAAGCCACGCAAATGGCATAGTGGCTGCCATTTGCATGGCTGCCATTTGCCGTGATAGGCTACGTAAATACTTATATAGCCTACCATGGCTTGGCAGCCATGCAAATGGCGGCCGGCATAGTGGCCGCCATTTGCGGCCGCAGCAGCTCAGCTACGGCTCCATGGATTCACCGCAGAGCAGGGCCAGCCGGGGAGGATTCTGGGGGGAGTGACGGAGTGCCTCCCCCCCCCGCCGATGCCCCAGAATGGACGGGTGAGTGGGATTCATACATCCCTAGATTCCCACATACTGGGTAGACAAAATAAGAGGGATGTTGCCTTCATGTCTTGCTTCTGAATTTCCCAGAGGTATCCAGCTCGCTTCTTTGAGAGACAATGGAGGAGGACAGAATCAACTACCTTTGATGTGATCCTTGAAGCTAATTCTTATGTGCTCTCATTCATAAGTTGGAGAAACCAGTGGATTGATAGTCTCCCTGACTCAGAAGAGGAGGAATAAGAAGAGAGAGATTGGGGGGGTGGGGTTGGGGTGCAGAGTCAATTGATGATTGATTCAGGCCCAGTTCAGCTAATCCTATCTTTACCTTCTCCCTATGCCTGGTAGTGGAGTAAGGTCCATCCTTTCCACCTTGCTCACCATGGGCACCAGTCTCACATCTGATATTGCTGAACGTCCTTGCATCCAAAGTGTGTAGGGTCCAAATCAAATGATACATTCCATTCTTACTGGGATTTTGTTGTTGTCATGGGAAATGAACTCTGTGGTGTGGGGCTATATCTACACAGACTGGATGTACACCCCTTTCAAACATTGCTCCCATAAGAACATAACAAGAGCCTTGCTGGATCAGACCAAAGGGGCTATTTTCTGCAAGCATCCTGGTTACTGTAGGAGCCAAGCAGATGTCTCCTGTTGCCTCTGATACAGCTGTCATGCCTAGTAACCACTGATAGCCTTATCCTCCATGAATGTGAGTGTGGATGTGTATGAATTAGGGATGGGCAGATTACTTACCCCATTCCAGTCTGGGGCGTCCATGGTGCAGGGGAGGCAATCCATCCCTCCCCCGGGAATCCTCCCTGGCCGGCTTCGCTCTGCAGCGAAGAGCCGGCTTCGCTCTGCAGGGCCGCCCGCAGCTGGACTTCCTTCCGCTGCCAGGCTGCGTCTGCAAATGGCATCCGGCTTAAATACTTACGTAGCCTATCATGGCTAAAGTAGGGAGGCAAATGTAGGGGTGGACGAAAGTCCCTTACCTTTCCCCGAAGGATGTTCACGGTGGGGGGGAGGCGCTTCGCTGCTCCCCCCGCGAAGTTCAGGCTGGGGGGGAGGCTTCCCGCCTCACCCCGGCTGAAATTCAGGCCAGGGGGGAGGCTTCCCGCCTCGCCCCGGCCGAAATTCAGGTCGGGGAGGAGGCTTCCCGCCTCGCCTGGCCGCGAACGCGAAAGTTTTTTTTTAAAAAAAAAAAACGCCCCCTGATAGGCTACGTGACGATTCACGTAGCCTATCACGGCTAGATCTGCAAAGTCAGCCGTGATAGGCTACATCAATCGTCACGTAGCCTATCATGGGTGACTTAAAAAAAAAAAAAAGCGCGTACGCTAATGGCGGCCCCCATAGGGAGCCGCCATTCGCGTTCCTTATTTAGTCGCTGTCGTCTACGTAAATGTTTACGTAGACTACGGCTAAAATAAGGGCAACGCAAATAGCGTTGCCCTTATTTTCGCCGTAGTCTACGTAAACATTTACGTAGACGACAGCGACCAAATAAGGAACAGGAATGGCGGCTCCCTATGGGGGCCGCCATTATCCGTACACATTTTTTTTTTTAACGTCACCCGTGATAGGCTACGTGACGATTTACGTAGCCTATCATGGCTGACTTTGCAAATCTAGCCGTGATAGGCTACGTGAATCATCACGTAGCCTATCGGGGGCGTTGTTTTTTTTTTCTTTGATTGTAATGGCGGCGGCGGCAGCGGCAGCCGGTCGAAAGACCGGCTGCCGCTCCCGTCCCGCTCGAACACCCGCCGAACCGCTGGCCGGACCTGCCGCCGGGAGGGACATTCGGTGAAGGTAAGTCCCGTCCCGGGGGGGGTGCGGGGTGCGGGGGGGTGCGGAGGATTTCTCCTCGAAACTTGTTCGGGGTGCCGAACACGTTGGCGCTCGGCCCCCTGAAGTTTTGGGGAGAAATTCTCCGCCAACCCTAGGCCACAGACCGGGGCAGCAGATGGACCGGACCAGCCAACGCCAGGTAGGTAGGGTCCGTCCTGTGATAATTTTGCGGGGTGGCAGGGCGGTGAGCTCCATTCCACCACAGACTCCAGGGGGCCGGATTCTAAAGAATCCAGCCTCATTGGAGTCCATGGAGGAATTCTCTAACATCCCTAGTATGAATATAAACAATTCATACAAAATAGAGGAACAATTAAAAAATAAACAAATAATTTATCCCTACATAAAACAGTAAGAATCTCTATTCATCCCTCAAATGTCTGACAACTGAAAATCTGTGAAAGGGGACAAGGGAAGAACAGGTACAAACTTCCCAGGGGCAGGGATGGACAGACTCACCCACACCTAGCTCCATCAGGTGCTCCTCGAGCTGCTGCCACCACCCGCCCCTGCCCATGCACCACATGAGTTTCTAGACAGCCCAGCAAGCAAGCCATGAAGCTGTGCAGTTGCCCACCTGCATAGCAAGCAGCCATTGTGTGCAACAATGGCGGCTGCCGGAGTTCCCATCGCCGCCCACTAACCACATGTTCTGCACTCCTTGCAAGGAGGGAGGGACGTGTGATTGGCAGGAGGTGACTGGCCTGCCTGTCAAGCCTGGACTGCCTCCTTCTTTGCACAAAAGGAGATAGGGATGTCAGAGAATGCCGCCACGGATCTCGGGGAGGCCGAATGCCAGTGCATTCGGCCCCCCGAAATCGGTGGCGGAATGGTCTGCCCCCCCGCCCCCCCGGGACAAGACTTACCTGGGGCGGATCTTCCTGGTGGCAGCAGCTCCGGCGGCAGCTCCGGCGGCGGTTCGGTGGCTGCGGCTGCCGGTCTTCCGACTGGCCGCCGCTGCCACCATTTCCAGTTAAAAAACAAAACAAAACAAAAAAACATGATAGGCTATGTAAAGATTTACGTAGCCTATCACGGCTAGATTTTTTAAAAAAACACCATGATAGGCTATGTAAATGTTTACATAGCCTATCATGGTTGACTTAAAAAAACAACAACGCGCGTACACAAATGGAGGCAGCCATGGATTAAGACGTAGATTAAGACATTCCTTATTTTTGCCATCTTAGTCTACATAAATGTTTACATAGACTAAGACGTGCCAAAATAAAGAACGCAAATGGCGGCGGCCATGGCTGCCGCCATTTGCGTACGCGCGTGTTTTTTGTTTTTTGTTTAAATCAGCCATGATAGGCTACAGCCGCCATTTGCGTCCCTGCTAGCCAGCGGCCGGATGTCCAGCTGCTGGCGGAGCCAGCCGGCGGGTCTGCAGAATCCCTGCGGAGCAGTGCCGGCCGGCCAGGATTCCGGGGGGGAGGAACGGAGCGCCTCCCCCCCCAGCCAGGATTCTGGAGGGAGGGACAGAACGCCTCCCCCCCAGGATCAGCATAATCTGTGGAAAGGTAAGTCACTTTCGTACATCCCTAAAAGGAGATGATGCAGGCTTGCCAGGCCGTGAGGCCAGGAGTTGCCTGGCAACCACGTGTTCTCCGCTCCTTCCAAGGAGGGAAGAACATGAAATTGGCGGGATGCACAAGCCTTCATGGTTTCTTTCCTTGCATGGAAGAAGGCCATGCATGTTTGACAGACCATGAGGGCAGGAGTCACCCAGCAACTGCACGTTCTCCATTCCTTGCAAGCAGGGAAGTATGTGTGATTGGCGGGAGGTGACCGAGACCCCTGCCCTGGCTGCCTGTCAAGCCTGCATGGTCTACTTCTATACAATGAAGCTGGGCTTGACAGGCAGAGGAGGCAGGAGTTGCCTTCTGACCCCTCATTCTCCCCTCCTTGTAAGAGGGGAGAACATGGTGTTGGCTCACTAAGGGAACGGGTGGTTACCGGACCCACTTGCCAGGGTCAGGGCTGCTTGGCGAGCAGGTCTGGGTGAACACACATGGTCACGAGTGGGTCCAGGCAGGGGGCCATGAGTGGGGGGAGTCCACTGGATTTCATCCCTTTCCCAGATTCTCGAGACATCCCTACACAGGTAGGTCCACCACAGAAAAGGCACTTCTTTCGGAAGAGATCAACATAAGCCCTTGAAGCAGGGATGGGAAACACATGCTGTTCAGGTTTCATGCAGGCCCCAATGTCCGCATTTGAACTCCCTACTGCTTTCAAATTTGCCACGGCAATGGCAAACACAGCACTGATTCTGTGAGAAGACAAGGTGTCGGGAGAGCATGCACCTTGACTGGAAGCAGAATTGTGCTCCCAAAAGCCTCCTGCGGGTGTGATTCTGCTTGTAAACAAGGTGTGTGCTCCCCACATGCCTTTGTTTCCAAGCAAAATCACTGGGGGGTGGGGTTGCCACCACCATGGCAATCTGGGCAGCAAATTCAGCAGTGGTAAATTTGGTGTTTGTGGGGGAGGGCTGTTCCCCACAACACCCAGGCATTGCCCACTTCTGCATTAAAGGAAGGAACCTGGAGCAGGATATCAGTAACAGATATTGAGGTCCTGGGTGAGGCCATGGTGGAGAAAGTGCTTCTTGAGATATTTGGGACCCAGACTATATGGCTGTACTATGAAAGTAAAAAATGGAAAGAAAGAAAGAAAGAAAGAAAGAAAGAAAGAAAGAAAGAAAGGAAATGATAACCAATACGGCGGTGGTGGTGGTGGTGGTGGTGGAGAAGGAGGAGGAGGAGGAGGAGGAGAAGAAGAAGAAGAAGAAGAAGAAGAAGAAGAAGAAGAAGAAGAAGAAGAAGAAGAAGAAGAAGAAGAAGAATGGGTGCAATTAGGGATGTCAGAGAAATCTGCAAAGGATTCAAATGAGACCAGATTTTTATGCAGCTGACCTGAAGACTCCACAATGGACACCATGGATTTGAGGACCATAGTTTTCACTTTGGGGGAAGATTTGCACAAATTCACACTCATGCTAATGTGTATTGGTGCTAATGCACACTTGCACTAATGCAGATTAGCACAAATGTTCATTTGCACACGTGTCCACATGTACAAGTGGAACACAATTCTCTTACATACCTAAACAAATAAAAATAAAATAAAGTCCAGTTCTATTCTATTAAAGAGTGGATGATGGAATCAAAGATGCCTGACAATTGGTGAAACACAGATGGAACAGATATAACAAAATCCATAAAACCCTTGGTATAATATGTTTCCACCAAATGTTGCCCATCACCAGCCACCCAGCACTGTTCTATATGAACTCTAAATTCTGAGCCATCTCCAAGGCAGCCCTATGTAGAACATTTCAAATGGGTTTATCTGGAAGTAATGAATTATGGTTGCCAGGTCTTTTGCAACAGTTTCTCTCCTGAGGGTGGACATGTAACTCAGTGGCAGGGCATATCAGCTGCACGCAGAAGGTCTCCGCCTCTCCGGCATCTCCAGGTAGGGTTGAGAAAGACTCTGGAGAGCTGTTGCCAGCCAGTGTAGATCATACTGAGCCAGATGATGGTCTGATTCAGTATAAGGCAGCTTCATGCACATTCATGTGCCAGGCAGCTTCATATATATTCATAGGCTTAGGGAGAAGAAACCTTCAAGGTCCTGCTCAACTATGAAGCTCACAAAATAGATTTTTGGGCGAGTCACTGTCCCTCAGGGTTTTGCTTTGTTTTGTGGAGCTCAAATGTCACTCTGAGGTCTTCGCAGGAACTGTGAGATACAATCCCTTGGTTATTTTTCTTGCATTAAAATTAAAGTGAGTTTTTATTGTTTTATTTGTGTTTGACTGTTTTATGGATTGGTTTTATTGCATTTCATCCTGATTTTACTTTGTGAACTGCTTGGTTTGGTTTTGTTTTTAAATGAAAAGCAGTATAGAAATTTTCAGAAATGGATGGATAAATAAATGGAATAAATTAACAATACAGCTAAGAATTTTATAAAAGCAAACTCTTGCACTTAACCATAGGAGCCAAGATGACATGACTATAATTTCCTGCAGTGGAAAAAACTCGTTTTCCCTCCATGGCCTTTTTTATTTTTATTTTTTGGTTGTTGTTTTGCTTTTTTTGCTTTTTTAATGACTTGGACCATTTTATGTGTTAATAGTTAGACCTGCCTTTCAATCATTCTATCTGTCTTCCAGCCTAAGGGAAAAATAAAAGAGATTGTTCTTTGCAGGAGCATTATGAGTCCTGGTGGGTTCTCATACAAGCAAGCTGTCATTAGCAATTGTTTCACATCAGCTGCTTGTGAAGGACTAGAAGAGCAAAATAGTTTGCATTTGTCAGTGTCAAAGACATTTGACCAGATGGACTGAAGAGCTGTAGGGAGGGTGATTATAAAGGTCTAAGCAAGCATTTCACTTGCAGATTCTTTCAGAAAGTTTATTTTCAATGCCTGAAAGTTCAGAGTATCTGATATTTAAGTGTTCTCTGCTGCTGCTGAAGAAGAAGAAGAAGAAGAAGAAGAAGAAGAAGAAGAAGAGGAGGAGGAGGAGGAGGAGGAGGAGGTGGAGGAGGAGATGGGACTGGATGTGCGTGATCTCATCTGATCTTGGAAGCTAAGCAGGGTCAGCCCTGGTTAGTACTTGGATGGGAAACTGCCTGGGAATCAGGCTTCCTGCATTGAGCAGGAGGTTGGACTTGATGGTCTTGTAGGCCCCTTCCAACCCTATGATTCTATGAGGTCGAGCACAGGGCTGGATGCACTCGATCCTGTCCAATCTTAGAAGCTAAGCAGGGTCAGCCCTGGTTAGTAGTTGGATGGGAGACTGCCTGGGAATGGAATCAGGCTTCCTGCACTGAGCAGGAGGTTGGACTTGATAGTCTTGTAGGCCCCTTCCAACCCTATGATTCTATGATCGAAGAAGCACTGGTTAGTGTGGGGCTCAATTTAGAACTGTCCTTCGTAAATTACAGCTGCAAGACATCAAAGAGGGCACAAATCCAAGAGGATCATTCCCCAGTTCCACCACTTTGGGGGCTCCAAGCTGTGGATAATCAGCATGTACCCTTCTAACATCAATGGGTTTTTTAAAAAAACATTATGAAGATTCCACCCTTCCATCAAAATGTTTTCTTTCAGAGGTGAGAGGATTTCCCCCATTCAGTTCCATTACTGTTTCTTTGCTCTGTACCATTCCCTCTATTTCTGATGTTCAGGCTATGAGTGCCATTGATTAGATAGCCAAAATGGCACCATCTATGCACAAGAGGAAGACTTGGGGAAACCCCGAGGTTTGCAAGAGGACAAAGTAAGTGTTGCAGTCACTGAACCAATATTTACAAACACAGAACTTGTCCTAGCCCAAGTTTATTTTTCTGAAGCAGTAGGGGTTCACTGCTGTTCACTGCTCCTATCAGCTGTTACTTCATCTCATTGTTGGTGTTGCTTCTGTTGCTGTTGTTGTCAAGTTGGTCTTTTTCTTCCTAGGAATATTGGCATCATGTAACAAATCAAGAACAACTCGAAAATAAGAAATGGACCAAAAGTCATCACACTTCTTTTCAAATGGGTCTTTTTTGTTTGTTTGTTTATTTATATACTGCTCAATAGCCAAAGCTCTCTGGGCAGTACACAACCATTAAAACCATAAAATAAAAGATGATAAAAATACAATATAAAAGTTTCAAAGTTTAATACTACAGTATAAAAATATAATAATAATAATAACAACAACAACAACAACCACCACCACCACAACCACCACCACCACCACCACAGGGAAGTTAGCACCAGTGCAAAAGTTTAAAATACAGTATCAGATATAATACACAAACTGATAAACTGAAATGCCTGGGGGGAAACAAAAACAGGTCTTCACCTGGTGCTGAAAGGAGCACAGCATAAGTGCCTGCTGGAAGCTCATTCCACAAAGGCTCAGGAATGCACCTATTCTGCCATAGCCCCACCCCCACCCCCCTGGCTAAAGTTTCCAAAGTGGAGACTGAAGGAGAAGATATGCTCGTTCTGAAAAAAAATCATACATATTGTTACAGTTATCTCAGCAGCTCAAGTAATTTCAGCAGATTCAGGATTCTATCAAAACTCTCCAGGGGCCCATCAGTTCCACTGATGTTCACCTGAAACTGATGGAGTCAAAAGCTAATATGCTGGAGGATCAGGATAGAGCTCATGAGACAGCAATGGAAGCTTCTCATGGTGCAATATCTGCTTGTGTTTCTCTGCTAGGGATGTACAAATGTGACTTACCTTTCCGCGGATTATGCTGATGCTGGGGGGGAGGCGTTCTGTCCCTCCTGCCAGAATCCTGGCCAGGGGGGGAGGCGCTCCATTCCTCCCCCCCCCCAGAATCCTGGCCAGCCGGCTGTGCTCCACAGCGATTCTGCAGAGCCGCCGGCTGGCTCTGCCAGCAGCCGGACATCCGGCATCTACGCTATTTGTGTTCCCCTTATTTTCAACGCCTTAGTCTACGTAAATGTTTACTTAGACTAAGACGTGCCAAAATAAGGAACGCAAATGGCGGTGGCCATGGCCGCCGCCATTTGCGTACACGCGTGGTTTTTTTCGGTCTTTTTTAAGTCAGCCATGATAGGCTACGTAAACATTTACATAGCCTATCACGGTGTTTTTTTAAAATCTAGCCGTGATAGGCTATGTAAATCTTTACATAGCCTATCACTTTTTTTTTTCTTTTTTTTTACTGGAAATGGCGGCGGCGGCAGCCGATCGGAAGACTGGCCACTGCAGCTGCCGCAGCCGAACCACCGCTGAACCGCCACTGCCACTAGAGCCGCCACCGCCAGGAAGATCCAGCCAAGGTAAGTCCCATCCCGGGGGTGGCGAGGGGGTGGCAGGCCATTCCGCCACTGATTTCAGGGGGCCAAATGCACTGGCATTTGGCCTCCCCGAGATCCGTGGCGGAACTTTCGTACATCCCTATTCTCTGCTGGAAACTTTTTCTAGGAGGGCTAATTTGCATGTTCTTCAAGTTTGGGAACAGCCTACATGGGTCCTTATGGATATGTTTTTGTGTGAGTTATTGGCATTGCCACTAGATTTTCAGCTTGATATTGATTGTGCCTATCACGTTCCTGGTTCCATGTGAGGGCCAGACTGGGGCCTGTTATTGTTCAGCTTTTACTGGCCTCAACTAAAGACCATTTGCTCTGCACAGCCAGGCAGAGGGGAGAGCTTAGGTGGGGCTCTGCCAAAGATAAAACCATATTTTATCCAAATTACACCAAGGAGATTTCAGACTCAATTTATTAAGGTGAGAATCTTGGCAAGAAAGATCAGTTTGCAATATCATGTCCATTACCTGGCAATTTTTTTGTGTTACCCATCAAGATCAACTGAAGACGTTTCATTTTCCTGATGGGGAGAGTCATTTCTCTCCAGCATTAAAATTATGGTTGCTTCTGCTGTTGCTACTTAAGAAGTTGAATTTGGCCATTAACTACCTTTCAGTTGATAGCTAATGTTTATGCTATTTAAGACAGATAAAGCTCTGGACATTTCACCCAGCTTCAGAGTGGGTTATGGAGTTGAGACTCTCATGGTTGTCCTGGTGGATTATCTTCACCTGGGAATCAATAGGGAGAGTGCATCTATATTGATTCTTTTGGACCTATCAGTGGCATTCAATACCATCAACCATGGTATCCTTCTGGATTGCCTGAGGGAGTTGGGGCCACTGCTCTGCAATGGTTCCACTCCTTTCTCTCAGGACAGTTCCAGATGGTGTCACTCAGGGATAGTTGCTCTTCAAAAAAGGAGTTGTTACGTGGAGTCCCTCAGGACTCCATCCTATCTCTGATGCTGTTTAGTATCTATATGAAACCACTGTGAGAGATCATCAGGAGATTTGGGGCTGGGTGTTATTGGTATGCTGATAATACCCAGATCTATTTATCCTTAACATCTTTATCCAAGGAAGGCATGACTCCTCTGAATGATTGCCTGAAGTCCGTAATGGGCTAGATGAGGGCGAACAAGCTGAAGTTGAATCCAGGCAAGACAGAGTAGGGATGGCGGAGAATTTCTCCCCGAAACTTCGGGGGGCCGAGCGCCAACGTGTTCGGCCCCCCGAACAAGTTTCGGGGAGAAATCCTCCGCACCCCCCCGCACCCCGCACCCCCCCCGGGACGGGACTTACCTTCCCTGAATGTCCCTCCCGGCAGCGGGTCCGGCTGGCGGTTCGTCCGGTGTTGGAGCGGGGCGGGAGCGGTAGCTGGTCTTTCGACCGGCTGCCGCCCCCGCCATTGCAATGAAAGAAAAAACAACAACAACGTCCCCTGATAGGCTACGTGATGATTCACGTAGCCTATCACGGCTAGATCTGCAAAGTCAGCCGTGATAGGCTACGTGAATCGTCACGTAGCCTATCACGGGTGACTTAAAAAAAAAAAGCGCGTACGCGAATGGCGGCCCCCATAGGGAGCCGCCATTCGCGTTCCTTATTTAGTTGCTGTAGTCTACGTAAATGTTTACGTAGACTACGGCGAAAATAAGGGCAACGCTAAACATTTACGTAGACTACAGCAACTAAATAAGGAACGCGAATGGCGGCTCCCTATGGGGGCCGCCATTCGCGTACGCGCTTTTTTTTTTTTTTAAAGTCACCCGTGATAGGCTACGTGACGATTCACGTAGCCTATCACGGCTGACTTTCCAGATCTAGCCATGATAGGCTACGTGAATCGTCACGTAGCCTATCAGGGGACGTTGTTGTTGTTTTTTTTTTACTTTCGTGTTCGCGGCCGGGCGAGGTGGGAAGCCTCCTCCCCGGCCTGAATTTTGGCCGGGCGAGGCGGGAAGCCTCCCCCCCCCGGCCTGAACTTCGTGGGGGGAGCAGCGAAGCGCTCCCCCCCCCACTGCGAACAAGCTGCGAGAAAAGGTAAGTGACTTTCGTCCACCCCTAAGACAGAGGTGCTCATCATGAAGGGTCCTAATTCAGGTATTGAGGTATGTCAATCAGTTCTGGATGGGGTTGCATTTCCCCTGAAGGATCAAGTTCGTAGCTTGTTGGTACTTCTTGACCCCACCTTGCACCTGGCAACACAGGTGGAGGTGACAGTGAGAAGCACTTGTTATCAACTTTAGCTGATATGCCTAAGCCCATTCCTGGAATATGTGGACCTGGTAATGGTGGTGCACATGCTTGTGGTAATCTCTAGGCTTGATTTCTGTAATGTGCTGTACTTGGGGCTGCCTTTATATCTAGATTGGAAGCTTCAACTGGTACAAAATATGGCAGCCAGGTAGACCTCTGGGACACCCCATGGAGACCATATTATACCAGTTTAAAAATCTTTACACTGGCTGCCAATTTGTTTCTGAGCAAAATATACAGTGCTGGTTCTTACATTAAAGGCCTTACATGGTCTAGGTCCAAGGTACCTTAGGGAGTGCCTTCTCCCCTACATCCCAGTCCACCACCTAAGGTCTTCTGAGGGCTATCAGCTGCTGCTGCCTAATGTGAAATTAGCAGCCACAAGCAAGAGGACCCTTTCCTTTACCACCCCTCAGTTGTGGAATGACCTGGTTGAAATGTACCTGCTGACCTCTTTGAAGGTTTCAAGCAGGAATTAAAGACTCTATTATTCTAGCAGGCCTTCCCTTTTTAGAACTCTGGTTCCTCTTTGTTGACTGTTATATACTGGTTTTATGCTGTGTTGCTTTTATTGTTGGACTGTTTGTTACATTGTTTTTAACTTTGTACTTTTTTTAACTTTTGGGGGAGGAGGTTATTCTATGAATAAACTTTGTATTGGAGCACTCTTTAATATTTAGTGATGCACATGTCCTCCAAAATTATCTACCTGCTTCCTGGATGTTAACACACAGCCCGCACAAATGGATCCTCTGTGCCCTTTTGACAGCTAAAAGACTGACAGTACAACACTGGAAGGATAAACACTCACCTTCTATAATGCAATGGACTGAGAACCTAATAATGCTTTCAACATTTGAACGGGTGGTATATAGGCACCACTCACAAATGGATACATGCATGGATATTTGGTCTGCCTTTGCTGAAGTAGATCTATATCTTTACAGAGCTGTATTTTCATAGATAGATAGATAGATAGATAGATAGATAGATAGATAGATAGATTTATACATGTCATATGTATCAATTGAAATTGATATATTCAAATCATGTAGTTACATTTTCCTCTTTTTTTTCTTTTCATGGTTTTGTTTTATTTTATTTTGTTGAAAATAATAATAAAAAGAGAGAACTCCTGTGAGTGGCCAAGGGTTACCACCCCCCCACACACCACTTCAAAGTGACCCAGGCATAGTATTTTTCCAAGACATTCTGGAGGAAAATCAGCAGCAGCAGCAATAGCAGTCATCACAGTGTAGTGTGACACTTTACCCCCCCAACTGCCCCCCTAGAACCATCCTATCTCCAGGGAAGTCTAGGGGGTTATAGAGGCTGCCACCTTTCCAGCTACTGAGATATGTGATATCACTGCTACAAGAATGGGGGGGGCAACAAGGGGGGAAGTTTTGCAAAGCTGCTGACACCAATTCCAAGTTCCCTAAACCTTGTGAGAAATTTCACTCCCTCGCACACACACACACACACACACACAAATTCCTAAACTGCAAACCACACACTTTTGAGCCCGCAAATGAGGCTTCACAAGGGGGACGGGGTTATTTTAGGCAAACTTTATTATAAATACACACATGGACAAGTCCCTCAAAACTGTCCTGATACCACTGACACTACTCAAGTTGATAATATGTGCATGTAGCATTTCTTTATGGTTACATTCTTCTTAAGTTAGGAATGAGAATAGCCCCCATGGGATCCCAGGGCAGGTTCAGTTGTCACCTCCTGTTCTATATACACTGCTCTAGCAGGTCACTGGAGAATCTGGTACTTTCCACTAAAGCTAGATTTAACTTAATGAAAAAGGGAAGAGAAAGAACCAGCTTATGGGCAAAGGTCATTTAATAAATGTGGTTTGATAACTGGTGAGGAAATCTTCAGCAGCTGTTCCTCACTGCAAACTAAGTTGGTTAATAAAGCCCCAAGGTTAGAAGTGACAGAGAGAAAAGGGTTAGAAATGCATATAATGTGCAATCCTCAAAGGAGCATAACAAAACCAGCCCAGGTAGAAAACAAAAGCATATTGGCTATCAGTGCCCTATTTCAGTCTGGATCTAGGGAAAGGGCTCTAGGAGAAGGAGAAGCAGATGTGGTCACAATGTTCTTGGCTTAATGGCCACATATTAATTCTCAGCAACATTATTGTCTCTGGTTGCATATATACAAATGATAGCCATTATTTTGAAGACAATCTAAGCCATCCACCTTTATATCTGCTACTTTGCTGTGTGCTACTATCTTCTTGTTATTTGTACAGTGGCTCTAATAGGCAGGCACATCTATAAATGTTCCCTTTGGTGACTCACTGGTTTTGTCTTTATGATGTACAGCAGCCCTTTGCTAGTTTGCTTGTCCCTTTTTAATGACCATAGAGATTTAGTGGGAGGTTTGTGTGTGTGTGTGTGTGTGTGTGTGGTTAGTACATCTGACTTTCAAGAAGATGTGTTGCATATTAATGAAAATGTTTGTTACGGATTTGTCAGAGATTGGGAAATGTGGGGGGGGGGAGCATGGAGATAATTCCAGGCACTGATTCAGCTTAGGATGGTATACCAACTATTCCCATTATCTGGACAGAGATAGCCTAGCTACAGTTATCCATGCTCTGATAACCTCTTGTATGAATTACTGCAATGCGTTATATGTGGGGCTGCCTTTGAAAACACCCTGGAAACTTCAGCTAGTCCAAAATAGGGCAGCAAGATTGTTAACAGAGACTGGCCAACAAGATCACATTATGCCAGTCCATTTCCAGGCCTGATTCAAAGTGCTGGTACTAACTTTCAAAGCCCTTAACAGCTTGGGGTCAGGTTATCTGAAGGATCGCCTCCTCCCATATGTGCCTGCCCAGACCTTAAGATCATCCTCAGCGGCCCTTCTCGGTGAGCCTCTGCCAAAGGAACTGAGGCGGGTAGCTACTAGGAAGAGGGCCTTTTCTGCTGTGGCACCTCAGCTGTGGAATGAGCTCTCCAGAGAGGTTCTCCTGGCACCAACGTTGTACTCCTTCCAGTGCCAGGTGAAGACCTTTTTATTCTCCAAGTATTTTAACATTTTAGCTTTCTAGTCTTTTAGCTTTGGTGTTTTAAATCTGTATTTTAAATATCTGCATTGCTGCTAGGTTTTACTCTGGTTGACTGTTATATGTGGTTTCAAGCTTTCATATTTTATATTGTTTTATGCTGCACT